>NC_053517.1:102139942-102451192 GCF_016920715.1 Anopheles arabiensis
AAAACTTATGTTTTTTTCCAGATGCTCAAGATTGTATTTCAGAAGCTTGTGTACATCATTTCTTGCATATCAAAAAACACCGATTTATAGTTAGATTTACATTGCAAGACTAACAATTCATGAGCTAGGCTAACATACTCTTGTCAAATCAGCTAAGCAACCCTACAATACGCCAAATTGATGAATACAGAGCAGCACCAAACGAGATCTGCTCTAATTCAAATCCGCCATAACGCTCCGTAACATTCTGGAAATCAATCAAATCGTCTCCACCACCTTGAATTTGATTTCTTCCAATGTCTGGAATGTCTGGAGTGTTACCTTGCGTTGCCTGCAAATGAGTTTTGTTTTACAAAATAGTTCGAAATGCCACGAAGCGACCAAGCCAAGACGACGACGCTCCCCCCTATTGGTGAGAGGTGGGTTTCGTACACTCGAATCGTACTGCAGCAAACAAGGATTCTTCAACTTCTCCAGCACCAAAAGCCAAAGACCCCATGGCAGTCGCACCACAACACAACAACAACTCGAATCAAAGCAACAAAAAAAAGCATACACATTCCACAAAGGAAGAAAAGTGCGAAGACGCAAAAAAAAAACACACACACAAATGGCAACGACGTTAAAAGCTCCTCTCCTCCCCTTCTTCGGCTTCTCGCGTGCCCAAAACGCAACCGAAACACATTCCCGAACGTTGACCGAAATGTGTCTGATCGTTGAACTGAATTGCCGTTTCGCACAAGCGGGCAAGGGAAACCGCGGGCAAATCTGTGATCACTCCCTCCTCCAAGTCCCAAGACTTACAGACAGAAAAGCGTGCGTTCTCGACCGGTTTCACTGCCTCCTGAGCGGATGGTGTGAGCGTCAAGCAGCGTTATGCTGCTGCCGTTCTCGTCCACACACCTCTTCCCAACTACTAAGCTTATGTTTGCGCGAGTGTGATGTTTGAATATGTTGCATGGTCATTGAATCCAGCTCAAGGTGGTGGTGGCGGACGTAATATTCGGTAGCAATCGATGATTAACCATCCGATTCGATCCGATCGTTTTGAATTCCTCAACCTCCGTCAATCCAATCACTTTTGGGTTTGAAGGAAGGAACGAAAACGTTGTTATTATCTAGCGTGCGCGGCGTCGTTGAACTAAAAAGCCAAAAGCATAGCTAAAACCCCCACCCAGTATATGCAAATGAATAGGAGAAATAGTTCTCGGGCAGCTAAATATTCAAACATATTGATTTGAATGTGAACCGGCGACAGACCCGCGTCCATGGTGTAGATGATGATGATGATGATTTAAATTCGATCGACATCTTCACACGCTCTTCATCCATAAGTAATAACGAGGGCTGCCCCAGTCGTCGTCTTCACCGTGCAGCTAGCCAGTGTGAGAAGGAAATCGTGTTACACCGCTGTGCCATTGATAGTGAAACTCTCTATCTCGTTTCCATTTCGATTGCCTTTACATCGTTATGGTGGTATGGTGGCAGAGGCTCACTTGGTTTTCTTCTTGCCCTGGGTATCAATCCATCATTCAAACAGGAGACCCGCTCAAGTGACGATTTGCATCACACACAGACAGACACAACACACACACACACTGCACACCGGAGCTGAACGGCCATTTGTCACGGTAAACAACGTGCGTACCCCCCACCGACTAAACAACGTCCCTCCTTTTCTCCCTTGACGTTTTGCTTATGCAGCGCGCTGTGCAGTGCAGCAGGGAAAACTAGGCCACAGGAAGGCCCCCTCTCGCCCGGCCCACAGCCACCAGAGTAAGTGCGCCCTTTTCCGGCCAGACGGACGTGTAAACATAAGGCACACAAAGGCCCCTTCCACACAACGCGGCCGCCAGCCAGTAAACCATCCAAAGCCCAGATAGCCTATATATTAATGGATTGCCGCACGAAACTATACTGCATCTTGCAAAACGCCCAAGCGTGACAATCGGATAAGCTGTGCGCATTTGGAAGCCTGCTCTTCACGTGGCGATGATTGAGAGGTTTATTTAACACATCGTTCACAGCGCTGTATGATTTATGGAGCTCATTTTTAATGTTGCATTTAACACTTCGTACCTCGGCTTCCGGAGAAGTGGCCAAAAACACACCTTTTCTGGCTGGCAAAAATCACTCCTACAACAACGGGGAAGACTACGGGCGAAAGTGCTGGCACACTGATAACTCGCAGATAGCTAGACTTATTACTTGTATTTTCTGGCATTAGAAAACAAGCGAAATCAAAACCGCTCAGATTGGGGCAGAGTACGCTTATTAGGTTCGCGCACTGGATGCAACTACCAATGAGAGTGGGTGTAGGGGGGCTTTACACGCCTTCTAGTTGCAAGCGAAGAGCACACAACCTCCCAGAGTGCATCGGAAAGGAAAATTCAAAAACGCATCCATGCAAACAAATTTATTTATTTAATGATATACTCTCTTCCCAGCGGCGAGAGAGCTGGGGAGCTACTTTTGGCATGGTTCGACATCTCGGGCGTGTGTGTGTGTTGGCACATCCTATATTGCACCCGGATCTACCACCCTCCCCAGCGAGACTGTGCTTTTTTCCAGTACAGTGCGTATGCCCGATGCGTTTCATTTTCTTTCCATTCCAAGCCGCACGCTTTCCAACGGCATGGGCCGAACGAGAGACACGAACGCATGCACACGTCGCCGCCGCCGCTGTTTGTTGCACATTTTTCACGGTCGTATTAGCCCATAATCATGCATGTTTTTGCGTTGCACTCCTTTCTTCCACCGCCTCTTTGTGTTACGGGCACTTTTGTGCATCAGCATACGATTGGTGTGCCTCGTTGTTGGCGGAGACTGTGGCAAAAAGGCACAAAGTCAGCGGGGCGCAATTCTGTTCATTACCAATGACGAATTTGACTGGCATTCGATAATGCTGAATATGGGTTGAAAGGGTGTGGAGCAAGCAAATCAATTATCGCTCCTTGTCGTAGCCCAGTCAACTCACCAGAGCAAAACGATCTCTGCCTGAGTCACGTTGGTGAGCTTTCAAGTAAGCGAAACTAATCGAAATTGAAATTATCAATGCTGGTTTGTCTCGTGAAAGAAACCGTCGACGAGCGAATGATGCACCGTCATTTTATTTATTTTACCCAGTTTTCTAAGCTTCAATAACAAAGAGAAAAAACTTCGGGTGTAAGGATCCATATTGGATTCGATCCTACTATCTTCTATATGCAAAATCCACCATCTTACCACGACACTATTTGACAGTGTGTGCTCTGCATCGTCTAATACTCAACTTAAATAGTTCAAGATCAACAGAAGAAGTTCGGAAAAGGCTTCTAGCCTGCACGTGTTTCCTTTTTCCAATAATTCTGCCAAGCTTTTCCGTAGCAAGGACGCTGGACCTTCTACAATAATAATAAAATTCAGAAAACAGCTAGTCTTTCGCCACCTAACACGCGCCCTCGTTATCACACCATTGCACCATTCCAGCCGTGCTGATGCAGCACAAACTGCACCGATGCAACAACCTCGCGCCAAAGCTCTGGCTCAAACAATAAAAAAAGTATCCCGCAAATTCTGCAAAACTGACCAGCCCGATGTGAAGGTGAAGAAGAGTAGAAAGTAAAATTAAAACAAAATTAGCCGACGATGTTAAAACAAAAAAACAGTTACCAACGAATATGCTCACTACACTTCACCACCCTCCCCCACCTATACACAGCCCACAGATGAAAGGAGATATATGAAAATTGTTACCCATTAGAGGAGTAAAAAAAAATGCGTTGGCCAATTGGCTGCCGATAGAGTGTACCCTTCCCTTCCCTTAGAGTGTGCTAGCACCGAGGCCCAAATGCAGTCGTCGTCGCCTTTCGGTAGAAGAAAGACGAAGAAAACTCGATAGCACATCGGCGGCGGCAGCAAAAAAACGGGGAAACAGTGCGCTGAAAATGTGCACTGAACAGGAAAGACGACACTGCCGGGAGGAGGAAGGCGCGGAAAAAAAACAGTTTAAACTGCATCAAAGTTAGTGCAACGGGCAGGCGGGCGCCACCGACAGCAAAAGAAAACTCTCTCGCTTTGGTCGAAACTGAAAAATGTGAAAATAAGGAGCCTCAAACACACATACACACACACGAGCCCAATCGTTTTGGAATCTAGCTCTAAAGCCCTCTCCTCTCCGCTGCCTACCATACCAGCTCGTTAGTTTTTCGCAGACGATTTTCCCGCTTTTCCACCGGACCAGTGAGCGGCTATAACGGTCGGTTGGACGGAAAAACGAAAAAGAGGCAAGAAGGAGACGCACAGAGATCGCGTGGGTGGGTGTAGCGTACTTTCTTTGCTGAAACCAGTGGGTGGGTGAGTTGGGAGCAGGAAGCTAGGGGGGCAAGATGCACACAGCCCTTCCTAACTTTGCAGATTAAACAGAGCATTCAGTTTTGTTTAAAAGCGGCCGCATATCAATTGTTCAAGTCAGTATCAGCAGTTGCACCGATCGATAAGCATTACAGCAGCTCCAGTGTAAGCAGCAGCATCCAACAGCGGTGGAAGTGCATTCAGCCTATCAGTGCGTGTGACACCAGTTCGAGTGTGTGTGGAATTAGAGAACCCAGCGAAAAAGAACCAAACCAAAGCAGCCAGAATGTACAGCAGTAGCACCATGTTGAAGTATGTGACGCTTGCCTCGGTCATCGCGACGGCCCTCTGCGCCAGTGCCGGTGTTCGCGGTGCGTCCCGGCAGGAACCGAGCGGCGGCGAGCTGGGCGTACTGCAGAAGGTGTACGATGACTGCCAGGACAAGCAGGACTTCACCGGCTGCCTGAAGGGCAAGGCCCTGACCGCCATCTCCCGTGCTATTGATATGGTGAGGAACACGTCCAGTTCACAGTGTTTGTGTGTGTGTGTGTGATAAGTGATTAGACTCAGATGTTCCAGGCTTTCCAGAAGATTGATTCTGGAGCTCTGTGGAACAGCTAGCTAATTGTGTGAACAGTTTATGATCAAACATTCGACTTCACGAAGACATTGAAGTCCTCCAACTCCAAAAAAAAAAGTCCCTGGAAGACACTGGAAACTAATTCCTCAACATCTTCTACCATATCTCCTCCAGGAATCCATCCCACTGCTCGATGGAATCGCGCTGGTGAAGCAGGACAAGGCCGAAAACGTGACCGTCCCGCTGCTGAACGATGCCCGTTCGATGAGCGGCCTGACCACCGTCGACCGTACCCTGCTGGACAAGGTGGAGCAGTTCCTGCGCACCCACGTCGTCCGCTTCGATATGCGCCAGCAGTCGGAGGCGGCCCGCGGCAACAAGCAGAACAAGCACCACCGCTACCTGATCGCCGCCTTCCTGACCGCGATGGGCATCGCTGGCCCGATCGGTCTGAAGGCGCTCGCTGCCATCGCCGGTAAGGCGCTCGTCATCTCGAAGGTTGCGCTCACCATTGCCGGCATTCTGGCGCTGAAGAAAATCTTCGCCCACGATCACCACGAGGAGACGAGCTTCCAGGTGCACGCATCCGGACACGATAACCGGTAAGTGTTCATTACCTCGCGGGAGTTCAATTTCCCGAAAAAAAACGGGAGCTAACTCTTTTCCTGTGGCTCTCTCTCTCTCTCTTTCTTTTTCCCATCCAGACGAACTGCCTACGTGATGCGCCCCTCGAAGGTCGCCGCCCCGGCCAGCGTTGATCCTTACCGGTACTACTACGAGCAGCAGCAGCAGCAGCCCCAGCAGCAGTACGCTGCCCAGATGTAAGCTTTCGGTGCCACAACAACTGCTCCACTCACCAGACAACGAAACGGCTGAGTTTCGAGACAACGAAAACATATGACCGACGAAAACGAACGATCGTCCCGATCGGCGGTAGGAACACATCGAGCGGACCTGCAGAACTTCTAGAAGAACTCTTCACACATTTCATACGAATTTGTGACAGCTCCAGAAAGCCTAAGGTCCTCTTGTAACTCCTCCGCAGCCTGTCGCAGCGACGATTGTACCATGTAATATTTATTTTAATTTATTCGCTAATCTTAAAATCAATATTTGTTTCGTCCCCTCATCTCCCCCACGAACAGTAGAAAAAAAAACGAAAATTAAAACTGTTAAACAGTCATATTTAAAAACAAGAGATCATGTTTTTGATTAGTTATTTGAGTTTGTTTCCATTTGGAGAGCGATTGCACATCGCACTCCAATATACAGCAACCTAGCCAAAGCCAATGTGTAGGACGCGAGGTAGGGAGGGTATACGCGAACCTCCGGAGCATCGTCTCCAGCCTTCGCTTATCCAGCCCGCCCTCAAGCAAGAGAGTCGTCGTATGTTACGATACAGGGAAGGAAGAAGAAAACAAAACGTAATTCGAACGCGGGAACCGAAATTCGGTGGCACACAGTAGCAAACTCTATTTCGTCCAAGGTCCCGAAAGATGTGCGATGGATGCCTTTGCAAGAGGGTAGCGCATACAAATTGAACAATAAACGTATGTCTTATGCAAATGTAAAAAAACAAGCGCTTCTGAGTGTTAGTGATTCAATGATGCCTATCCGAAGAATCAAAAATGAATCATGCGAATGGTAAGCAAAACCACAAACGATTTTTATCGACAATTTAACTAACCAAACATGTGTTTGTTTCTTTGCAGGTTACATCCATGACAAGATGTGCAAGACGGACGACTCTACTGATAATAGGTATTGGAGAGAAGAATACTCGCTGTTGCTCAGTGTATTGTATCGGAATCGAAGAGCGTGCTATTTGATTATTTAACTCACTCTTGTGTGATTCGCACACTCAGCACTACAAAGCTCCTTAACTGCTTCTTTTTGTGATTCAATTCACTCCCTGTCCACTCTTTTGAGATTCCAATCACTAAATCTCTGCACCAATTCCAAAAATCAGGGTGAATTTGAATCAGATAAGATTGATTCATAAAAAAAAAGATTATTCACTGAAATGATTCATAAGAACACTTAGTTGAATTTAGCTCACCCACTGACTCACTCTAACTCAGTGCGCACATCTGTAGCTGACAAGTAGCCAAATTTCTTTATTCAACAACACACGGTCAAACAGCATGTTGTTTAACGAAAATTAAATATTTGCTTCAATATTGACATCTTCAGCACGATTAAATTAACTTGCAACAAGCGTTCAACAAAATCACTTCAAAAAAGCATTGGAAACCAAAAACATAACAATGCAACTGACCGCAACGCTACGCCAGTGGGACTTTGCTGACTGTGCTGGTGCATCCAGCAGAACCATAGGCCAAAGCTGCAACACGCCAAACCAGGTGAGAGGATTAACGTCAGCAAAAATAAAAAAGAAGCCCAACCGCCTAGCCACACGAGGCACGAACGTGACACTTGAAGAGTCGATGTACCAACAACTGGGAGTATGTGCACCACCACCATCACCTCTCCTCAGCGACAGTCCAGAGCCAGGGAGTTTCACAATGTTTACCGGACACAATTGTCCGGACTGAATTTACATTCAAGCCTGCCGAGCGGGCAGATACACTCACATGCAGCCATCTAAGCACGATAAACGTGTGTCTGTGTCTGTGTGGATCGTTGCATTTAAACGGTCGTTTCGCATGGAGGCACACACAAAAAAACATGGTGGATTTTCAGTGCAACGCGTCGATGCACCCGTGCACGAACAGCGCCACAAGCGCGAACGTGTCTATCCTTCATCCAAAATTGACGGCTACCAGCAGGACATTTCTAAAAAGCGGCGTACCTAAAAGACGGTAAGAGCATGTTGTGTGAAATCTATTAATAGCAAAACACTCCCAAAAGCTGTGTCTAACGGCTGGACTGAACTGGATTAATATGAACAGAAACACTGTTTTCCGAAATACATTCAGACACACTCGTTCGTGTTGTGTGTTAAGTGTAACAAAACGGATAGATTTTCATGGGTTGTTTGCTGTCCCTTAGTTTCCCTCTCCCAGCATGCACGATCCAAGGATAAAGCGAAGTCGACGATACATCCGCCCGCAGTGCCACCGTAGCAGCCTCTTCTAGCCACCCGCTCCCGGACTCAGGGCTTGCGTGAGGATCGAATATCTGATACTTCCTGTCAAACGCTGTCAAAACCCTCGTACAACCATTACGGCGTACCATTAGGGGTTACGGGTACACACTTCGTACCAACTTTGAACATTCTCAGCCATCGCTCAATGTACCGATGTCTGGTTGTTTTCAAGAAAAACATTCCAAACACTTGGTTTACTTTCAGTTTCATGTACACTTCATCTCCTGTGGCATAACAGTCGACACTCCTGGTAGAGTAGTTTGAGTAGTCCAATGTTTTCCTTCCCGGTGGTCTATTATTTAGCACACACACACATACACAAATTAGCTCTTAACGTCCTTAAACTGTATCGCCTTTCAAAGCCGATGGTTGTCCACCGTATCCACCTCCAGGTCAGCTTAATTTGGAACACAAAAAGAAAACCTTCCAACTCGACTTCCGGCAGCGCCCACAACAACTTCAATTAAGATGATAATTTGAATCATGTTCTTAGCGAACAAACTTTTTTCATATTTTTCACTGACCCCCATCCCGCCAGCTCATCCCATGCCCACCTCTTCCCCCACCGGTAAGCAGAAAATTTCAATTTCCCAACCACCAACCAACCGCCTTCGCTGTAATCCCGGGAACATCGCCTCAAAATGAAACGCTTTGGAGCTGGGAAAATTCGACACTCGGCTAACCTAAGCAAACACAAGCTACGGCATGCCCTCGGCGGGTTTAATCGACGGGTGTGCGGGTGTGTCGGGTGCAATAAACAATGTGAAACCCTTGTGCCCGGGCTCGTTTCAAAGCCGACGAGCGGCGAAGACCCGCAAGAACGGGCGCGCGAGAGAGCGTCGCGCGTGTATTTTTGGGGACAAAAACCCTGGGAGTGCGGGGCAAGCAAACACCAGAGCACTCAGCGCACAGGACAGCCACGACTTCCATTTTCTTACGTCACGTTAGCCCGGGGGCTTGAGACAGAGTACCTTGCTGCTGCCTGTGGCTTCCGGTCCGAAAGTGGATTTTGTAGCGCCAGGCGAGAAGAAGGAGCATTGGAATCGGACCCAACTTTCCAGAAGCGCTTGCTAGGAGTGGTGTACTCCTCCAGCAGCACAGCAGCTGCTTCTCCATCATCTTCACCGGGAAGAACTGGTGGAAAGTTGTAAAGACTTCACCCAATCATGTACACAACTACCGCCGTTCGTGTCGAGTCAGAACAAGTTTCATTGCGGCTCTCTCGCGCTCTTCCGGATTCCCGTTCAACGTTAAGGGTAGTTGGGTGTATCTGAGCTGATGTAATACCACACCCCACAACACACGGACCGGTAAGTAACGCGACCAAACAGCGCAAAGGATGCTGCCGCCGACCTGTGGAAAGCGTGCAGCACACAAACTTTTCTCCAAATCCTCGATTATCTCTCTCCTCTTCCAACAGTATCGTTGATCAAACGAAATGCTTCTTTAAGTTCATTTTACGCTAAGCACAGGAAGGAGGATTTGTGGATAGCTTTCTACTCCACGCACAAACACGTACACATTTACCGGATAAAGATCTTCCCGGGGACAGAAGAAATCCAAGAGAGAAGGAATAAATCCAGCAAACCAAGAAGGAGCATGAGCGCGAACCTACAACGCACATGTGTCACGCAGGAAGAGAGCGGACCTTACGGCGGACCTTTTTTATGCTTCTTGCTTGCCCCCTTAAATACCCCTTCAATCAATGGCAAACCGAAAATCAATCCCGAATCCCGATGAATAATAAATATCATGTTTTGTTGTTGAGAAAAATCGACATCATCCAACAGTCTTCCGCATAAGCCCACTGAGAAGGCATCATCAAGATAGGCGCACAGAAATAAAAACGTTTTACAATCATTCAAACTGAAACGCGGAAAAAAGGGAAAAAGGGCAGAATGATACCAATTTGAGCACACAATCGAAAGAGCTCCTTTGCTCTCTTTATTTATCTCTTCTTCCCGCGGGTCTCGGTGGTTCATCACATCACCTCTTCTTGTTTTTTTCACTAGGCCCAAAAACCACAGCGCACACAATTCCACCTTCTTGAAACGGTTCGGTGAAGCTGAAACAGCAACTTGAAGGTGAATCCCGTGGGCAACCTGTTTGTGTGTGTGTGTGTTTGTGTGTCAGTTGTTTCTTGAACTCTTGAACGGCCGCGGTACGCGGGAAATTGATACCGAGATGCTTTTGTGGTAAAAGCAAAGAACATACACAGAGAGTGCGCACAAGTAAAAGATCTAACTCCATGAAACTCTCACACTTTTGAGGTTCTATTCCCGTGCCCATTGCAGACCAAAACCAGGGACGCGGGAAGTTGTTGGACCTCGATAATTAGCTCGTAAGGTTTCGGTAACGCAGCCAACAGCGCCTCACCGTTTCAAAACTCTCGGCGCAATCCGGGGGAGTTTACGAACGAAGACAACCCACCCTTATAGTTGGAGGGAAGAAAGGGAGCTCCATGAGAAGCAAATGGAACTTGTTTGGCCTCCCCCGTGGTAGGGGATATATAGAGTCTTCCCACGGGACAATAAAATTGAAACTGGTAAGATTCAATCGTTTCGATTGATTTCAGCCTGCTACAAACCGTTCCAGCAGGAGCTGCCCCTTTAATGAACAAATACAACACGAATGATGGAGGAGAGAAGGAAACCAAAACAACCAGCATGATGGCAACGCGGCCAGAGCACTACGGGAGTGGTTCATTGATGAGAACTTCCCAAAGGCAACAGGGGGGAAAAGCCTTTTCCCAATTTCTATTGCATTTTGAAGCCTTGTCGTAAGCCTTGTACCTTATTCTACATCTGTTGCCCTTATTTCTGTTCGCGAGCGTTTAATAATAGGTCCTCTTTGCTGCAACAATAACTTCCCGAGCTACAGTTTCCCACTTACACGGGGGGACACAGCAGTGCTACTAGACATCGGAAATTGAAACTGGAAAATTTGTTTCCCTCTTTTTTGATACGGTCGCAACGCACGAACAGCCCATGGAAGGGATTAATCCTGGCAACACGCGACTCATCAACTCGATCAGCGGCATTGAGTGGCGAGAAAGTACAGAAAAAGTCCCCTTTGGATTTCCCACCAGCCCCTGACACGTACCATGAAGCAGTCCTAACTGACGCAGGGCCCTGCAGCAGGGTCTTGCGGGTTCATCATCAACAGCTGGTCCCCGACAAACGTTAGTGCCTTCGTTTTCTCTCTCTCTCTCTCACTCTCTCTACTTTACTTTAGCTTCGTTCTCCACCACCCCGGGGAAAACCAACTCTAATCGGAACCGAAGCCTACGGAACGGTTGCTATCCAACAAAACCCCGGCGGCTGGCAAGAACTCATCCGAAACGATGCTGCTGCCGCTGCTGCTGTTCCAACGTGTTCCACAACAGCCCAGCAACCGTTCGCACCAGTTCTCGTTCTTGTGAATGCACACACACACACAGAGGCCATACGACCAGAGGAACAACCTCGCTGGAAACCCGTGCGCCCCTTGTCGGGCATCGCAACCTCGTAGGGCGCACACAAACACACACAAACGGGGGCCGGGGAAATATGCTGTAATGAAGAACCCCGCGACTCGTGGCAAAGGGAAAGGAAATACATTTTTAGGTTTTTTGTGAGGGTGCTTGTCGTCGCATCCTCACAGCGAGTAGTTGCCACCATAAAGCGCACTGTGTAAGGCTTCTGCACTGTCGCTCGGTGTCAGTCAGCCAGGGGAGAGAATCTTCATTCCACCGTACGCGTACACACACACACACACGCGCGCGCACACAGCAAACAGAACGTTCGTTGTCCCTTCTTCAACCGTTGTCGTCCCTTTTTTTTTTGGGGGTTTTGTTGTGCTGGTGGTGCATGGAGAGTCACGTTCGATTTTATCCTGGCTCTGGAGATATTTCGTTCGTCTGTTCGCTCTCTCTCTCTCTCTCTCTGGCTTGATTCTCCCTTTCAGTTTTGGCAGCAGTTGGGCCCGTTTTCCGCCTCCCTTCCAGGGTTTGCCAGGGGGCTCCCTCACACGATCTCTCTCGCTCTTTCTCTCTCTCTTTCCTTGCTTTCGAGAGCAATCGGTAAGTTCGGGCCCGATGTCGACCGTGGCGTCCCCCATAACCATAACCAGCGCCATAAGTGCGCAGTGAACCACTGCACACTTGAACAGGCCATTCCTCCCCTGTCCCTTTTCCCCTTCGTCTACGGAAACTTCCACCACGACACGATTGGAAGGCAACATGATGATAATAGGGGGAATTGAGGGAAACAAAAAGTCTACAAAAACGCAACACCGCACCTCGCGGCTCGAGTTCAATACACTCTGTAACGCGCTCTGTGTGTATGTGTGTCTGTATGTTTATGCTGCTTCCTTCTTCCCTTACCGAAAAAGCATTAAAAAAAACGGACACGCCGATAATCGGCGGCCGAGTTCTAGCGCGGCCGCTGGTTCTAATGTGCTGTTCTACTGCCGGTAAGGCTCGCACGAGACGCGCGAGGCCTACCAAACGCGTCATCGTTCGTCGTCGTCGCTGGCTGGTCCGTGTTGGGGAGTTTTCGATTCGAGTTTTCGCTTCTCGTTGGTAAGGGCCTGTATGCGGCCAGCCTTTCGCAATGCCTTTGGCGTGTACGGAATACCCTAAAACAATCCCCTCGCGCACATTGCGTGTAGCGGAGAGCCGTGCTGATGGGAGTGGGTAGTGTTGCTAGTGTCGTTGCTGGTAGTGTACTGGATTTTGATTTCTCTCGGTTCTGGAATTGGCATGCTGTTGCGATTCTTCGTTCAAACACGAGTTGGTACGAGAGAATCATCCGCATCCTAATCAACGCCAGACTCATTACTATTGGCCGTTTTGTGCGTGTGGCGTACGCTAGAAGCCGTCCCTTTATACTCTGGGCCCAATAATCTATCCCAACAGACTCATTGCTTCCTTCTCCAAAACGTTCCGAGTGAGCTTATGTTTGTATAAAGACGCAGAACTTACCTAAAAGTAGAAGAGAAGAAAAAAACAACAAATACTTTAATAAACAGAAAAGTAGACAGAAACACAATATCATAAAGACTAGAGAAACAAATAGTAGAGGATTTTTATCTCGGCTCCTTCCTTGCTTGCCCATTTCCTTCCCCCACAAAACGTGCATTAAAAATAATGCTCATCTCACAGCCCCACAGACTAACATCACCTCCTTCACCACAGTAAGCCAGTCAGCAAAACCTGTGCCAGCTGCTGGAGAAAGATTACGTCACAAAAACACACAATCGTCATCTGCAGAGTAGCTCTATCCCGCAGTGCCTGTCCTGTCCCGCAGTGTGCAGGCTGCAAAAGCATGCGGAGGTGGGCATCCTATTGCGGAAGAAACTCATTTCTTTCCAGCAACGTCAGAACATTATGCATTTCCCTTCAGAAACACAGGGCAACAAGCGAGAGAAGGGAGAGAAGACAGCGCTACACTGTCAGTCAAGAGCTGGTTGGGCCCCGCGCCGACCGAGTTGACAAATTAAAGGTTTAATTGTTGCTGACACTTTACCGCGACAAGCATACCGAGGCTACCGTTTTTACACGGCACTGCTGCTCAGAGTGTCATTACTGGTTTAAAGGAAGCAGAAGTTGTTTAAGCCCACTCTTTCAAGCTTAAAAGGGGTTTAAATTAACAGCCGTTGGAAAAAATAGAAACAAGGTAGTTAAAGTTATTTCCTTCTCCATAAAACGGTTTTGTATTTCTATACGAGCACAATGACTCCTCTCCATGGCATATTGATTTGTACTTCACCGTGCCTGCTGCTGATGCTTCCCAATGGCACCCTACACACACAGCACACACGCACGTACCTTGCCGCTTCCGTTTATGCAAAGTCTACTTCTGCTGCTTCTTCCCCTTGCTGCTGCAAGCTACAAAAAGAAGCCCGAAAATACCCGAACTAAACTTCCCGTTCTCTTCCGTTCAAATTCTCTACTCCTCCCTTGCCCCACGGTTTTTGGAAAGATGCCGCATCGATTCTTCCGAACTTCATCTCGCATCATCAAAACACAATGCCAACACCGAACCGACCGTCTGCTGAAAGAGGAAATGGTGGCCGATGCTACGTGCAGCATAATAATAAGGCCTAACATAGACATCTCCGCCCAGCTCAGAATAGGAAGTTCCGCGACAGAAACGACCGCGCGGCGAGCTTCACTTATCGATTCTTTGCAGTTCTTCGCGTGTTCTCTGTCTGTCTCTTTCACTGCTGCCACAAGCCTAACACGAGCAACTGCAGCAACAAAAAAACAAGCTGCGGATCTTTACCGGCAAGGATAGGCGAAATATTATTGCCCATTAGTCGCCCATAAGTGCCGGGGCATTAGTGTGGAAGCACAGCGCGTCGTTGCCCCGGGGACAAAGAACTCCAATGTGCTGCACACGTCCATTATCAGGCCGGCATGCAGACAGCTTCCGAAAACGTGCGGCTGATTCAGCAAATTGGAAGGCGACAAAAAGCCTTTTCCCCACTAGGGCCTGACCGGACTGACCGGCTTTATAAAGACAAATATGAACACTCTCTGCTCATCCCTCCCGAGAACAGCCTGGAACCGAAAGAACGGGACTGGACGTTCCCAGCATCTCTCATTGTCCCGGGAGATCCTTTTTTGGCACCTCCAAAAACCCCGAATCTAGCGACGTAAACAGGTAGAAGCACACCCAGGAGCACCCAGGGCGAAGCGGTTGGCAAAACGGTTCAACCAGCCCTGCACCACAACCACCAGACCAAGCTAGGCGATAAATTTGTGTTATGGATTGTGTCCCTTTTCTCCCAGGCCGCATTTGAACGCACCTTCGAGCCTGGAAGTTGTTTGGTAGAATTCAAAATAGAAACACTCTATTCAAAGCGGCTTCAAGGAAAGGCAGCTTATTTTTGAATGGCACTGGTTAGTAATAGAGAGAGAACCCAAAGATTCTGAGGCGATGGAGGTGATGATGTCCTCAAAATTAGAAAATATTTTCCCTTAAACTCAAATTGCAAGTACTTGTCACAACGGGAACTTAAACAAAAAGGGCTGTACAATTCGGACCACGGAAACGAACAAATGCTCAGGTGCTTGTACCGGACACTCTTCTGCTCTGCACCTCGGTTTGGGGTGTCTGGTGATGATTTATCTTCGTTGGATATCAACTTCAACCCGAACACACTCCCGCCTGGACTAAAACACGTCCAATGTTAACGACCGGAAAGGTCAACCAACCATAAAGCACGCTGGCTGACTGGTTTGCCGTGCATATTTTATAAAATGCTGCCTTGCCTTTGCACCCAAAAATCGAGCCGGGGGAAGGAAAAGGACGAATTTTTAGAACAGTTTTTAAGGAGCGCACTATAAACCATTGCCAAAGTGGAGTTTTGTAATAAAAATTCGGAGAAGGTTACGTGTCGTAAGCATTCCAACAACTTTTCGGTTGAGTGTCAGCAGTTGAAGATGAAGCAAACCCTCGCTCAACGGTAAGGATAATTGATCCGGCATTCATCCTCTTTGTATAATAGTGTATGTGTGGGAGAGTCTTTAACTTCCTTGTCGACAACAATGAAGGACGGAAGAATGATGTTAAAAATAGCTTCCATTCTGTATTCAATGCTATCGCCGTTTGCTGTTTACCGAGGAGTAGCAGCTGCTTAAGCACCGCCAGAGAGCCATCATTCAAACGCAATCCATGCTCCATCCAAACTCACTGGAATCGATTCTTCCCTGGAGCACCGCAACAAAAGTGGGGAATAACATTAAAACCACCGTCTTTGGGCGTGATTTACCGGAACACGGCATAAAGCTCATTCCCTCCGCTAGTGCCATAGGGACGAACGATGCAGTTTTCATTGTGCTTTTGTTGTGCAGTTGCTAAACAAACAACAGCAACAACATCCTTCACTCAGCTTCGGACCGGTGTGTGCTTCACGAACAATTTCATCTTGCACGGTGTGGTGTGCACCACTATTCATCCCTATTATGCTCGGTAGTAATAGTTAGCTATAAAGAGCAGAAAAAAGAATTTAAAAAATCCACACCACCACCTCTCCAGGAAGGACATGCTCGCGCGTCTATTAGCCAGAGTGAGCGCAACTGTGTGCAACGGTGCAGAAAATGGAACAATAAGCTATGGCGCTTTTCCCCTCACCAAACCACGCTCAGCCATTCCGGGCAGGTTGTGTTGTGTTTTATGCTTTAACTTTCAAACGAATGTAATGGAATCATACTAGGTACGGAGTGCATTTACGAATTCGAATCATGTTCTCACTCTTTAAAAATTGATGTAAAATGCACTACAGAAAGCTTTGAACTGCTCCTAAGCGATTCAATTGACTCGCTCTGTGAATCAACTAGCGGCTCAGTCTTGATTTATTTCTCTTTGAGTGAGTCACTGGTCAGCACAGAATCACACAGAATGCTTTCAAGTGAGTTAACGAATTGCGTTCTCCAAATTGTTTGAGTCCAGTTCGTTCGTTCGCCTAGAAGTGGTTGAATTACTGACGATCGGACGAGCAAATGAATTATGACTTGCTCACACAAATTTTTGCCAGCTTATCAGACTGTCCAAACACTGGGCAGAAAACTACAATACACATTCAGTTCGTTTGAGTTTAAATGATTTGATTCATATAAGATCTTCAGAAACGAATGATTTTCCTAAGTCTGGTTGAGCGCATCCTAGATGTGTACACCCCAATAAACAGAACCGTACAATTCAATCAGTTCATTATAAAGAACGAACGACCTACGTTAATCGAATCAACGTTCATCTGTTCTTAATAGATTATAATGTACTGAGTTGTTAATAGAAAGAAGATCATACTTGTCTAAATACAGAACGCCCTAGTACGCTAGGTAGTCCATTTCCTCCCATACGAATATAAATGTGAACCGTATGACCAGGAACGTCCTACTCGTCGAATTAAAGAACTTCCTGATCCGTCAAATAGTTTTGATGGTGCATCAACTGAAATGAACGGAAGAATCACGATTCAGAATCAGTTAATCTAAATGAAAGAACTAGTCCGAACTAGTTCATGAAAATGAACTGAACTGCCCAAACTTAGTGCATCCGTACCATCAGATCCCAACTTGTATGATTCAAAGAGCTCACCCTTCTACTTTCTATGTACATCATCTCTATGACAAGTATTCAGAGCGATTTGCTTGAATTTCAATGCTGGAAAGAACTCAATGATAAACAACATACATGCTACAAGTGCGAGTTAATGAAGCAATTCTCAACATGAAGTTTTAAAATAAAAAATGATTGTATTGACTTGCAGGCACTTTGCACTTCAAATTTCAAACGAATGTTGAATGAATACTCTTTCACTCATCCTTCAATTTTCAAGAAGGCTTAACGATTCGCACGTCCACTAGGAAATTAATACCAGAAGCACACACACACACACCACGCTGAGCACTTAAAATGTTCCGTTCAATTTGCTTGCAGCTGTCAATTAGTGTTCCGGTTACATGGCCTCCAAAGAATAGTGCGCTTCCCACCTCATATCCCTTTTCACCGGCCATTCACACACTTCGATCCAGAGAGCTCGGGTAAAATTAATAAAAATCATCACCATATGTCAAGCGTTCTTGAAAGAATTATTGCACGCTGCTGAAGCCTGAGCCTCGTACGGAGAGCATTGCAAAATGAATTGCAAGGTGGTGGTGGTAGTCACCGTTCTTTGCTGGCTTCTCCCGAACAGACCAGACTCCAGAGTTGTCATCATCGATTCGAAATCGTACTGTGCACAAAAGCTTCTGTCCTGTCCGCGCCACACAACGCCAAAGAGCCTACCGCCCACCAGAGCATCCGGTTCGAAATTGAACGATGATTTATGACGTAGTATGGTAATCGAGCCAAAACCCCGTCCAAAAAAGGACTTCTTCTGTGTTCGTTGTTCTCCGATGCAGAGTTTATTTTTCACATCGATTTTCACACATGCGGTTTCCAATTCTCCATGATTCACATTTCTGCAATCCAATAATATGTTTCGAAGGAGTGACAAATGAGTGCACTATCACCCGGGAATGATGAATGTGACAGTGTTTTCAGCGAGTACGATTTCACAACCCAAAAACCATGTCCATATTGAACAATTCTACAAGCAAACAGTTCTGCGATACAAATCTTCGAACTGGAAGCTTTCAACGCGTTCCGAGCGGCAGGCAAAGAAACAGAGAAAATGCTACACTAATTACGGCACAAATCAATTAAATGCGCGATCCAAACCGAAAATGGCTTGCCGTTTTCTCCTCCAATGAGTTCCGACACACAACGCACAAGAACTTTTTGCCATTCCCGTTTCCTGTTCTCGCTCGAAGGGCAAGGGCGGTAAATTGCACTTCGCGCTCGAGTGTACGCCCCAACGCACCACGTGTCTTTGGGCAAATGATTAACGATTGCATTAATTAGACGCTTTACGCCCGAGCTGCAATTTTGTAAATCGCACATTGTAATTATGCTTTCTCGTGTGTCTCTGGCTTGCGGGGGCTCGTCGTTCGGTCAGCCTGGACTCTCGTTTGTGTTTGTCTTTCGCTTGATAGCACGTTTTATCTTCTCCAAACAGAAACTCCCATTTATCATAACACGTTTTGGAGGGGAGGAAAGGATAGAGAAGACAGCAGGAAATATGCGCTTCCTTTTCAGAATGTTTCGCGATCAATGATCTTGTTGTTCCCGCTCGCTGCAACCGAAAGCGCAATTAAAGCGCAAGCTCTTTTTGGTGGAAAATGACAGTTTCAGTTCGTTGAGCAACATTCTCTTTAAATACACAATTTCCACGCAAAACACAGACACATAAACTCTTGCGCATTACATTGTAATATGCCTCGCCGATTCCCGTTACACGTGTGTCGTTGATGTTCACCTTTTGCAAGTCGTGCATATCAATGCACTCGCTGTGTTTATGCGAGCACGCTCCCAGTAGCTCACAATGGAAGAAACAAGGAAACACATTAAAACATTAATCATTTCTTGCATGCTCAAAGCGTCTCTCCGTGCGCCTACCTCCTTCTTTGCATCTAATAGTGTGGATTACGGTCGGAAAATAGAAGAAACTTTCAATTAAAACTTCCACTCACCCCAGCCCGATTGATGAGCATTTTTTTCCACAACCTTTCGCAGTGCTTCTCAGAAAACGTAGAACCATCGGGAATAACGACAAGCACTCACGTCCACAGACGCTGAATAAATTTATGCGCGGGAATTGCATAAAAAATCGTTGCAATTGAATTAAACAAAACAAAAAAGAAAAAAAAACAAATCCAACGTGGACGCGCTGCTGTTGCCTTTGCTCTTCAGCTGGCGCTGCACGAGAATGGAATAGTTGTAAACAATAACCACGCCAACAAACCCACCCCGTTGCATTCTCTTGGTGCACTACTACACGCACTGGTGTATGTACGCGTGTACGTAACGTATAGAAAGAGAGAGAGAGATAGAGAGAGAGGGCGACAAGCGGATGATGAGGCAAACATTTAGCAGCACCTTTCGTGTGTGATAAAAATAACGCTCACCCCCCTTCCGCAATCCCCCCCCCCCTCCTCAGCACCTTCTATAAATGTGTGCGTTATCGATACATTCACGCAAGCCTGGCCCGTTGTGTTGAGGTACACGCGCCTTCGGAAACGTCACGTAACGACGATCCGCTGCCGCCGCGCGAAACGCAACGCGCAAACGTTGACGAGGATTAAAGAGACGCAACGCGACGGTGGCTGACACAAACGCCAACCCGAGACGACGGAGACCACCCACCACCCTCAACCACCGTATGGCCCCCACCATATGGGGAGGCGACCTTTACCACACACGAGAGTGCGGTGCTGTATTTATGTGCGCGAGTGTTTGTCTACCACATAATAATAATGGTTCTTTACTACCACCAGCAACACCAGCACCTCTCGAAAGCGTCCCTCCACATCGTAGCAGGAGGAAATAGAAGCTAGAATTGTGCTGCCTTTCCTGCCTGTCTGTAGAAGGTAGCGCAATAGACAGATCACATTTCCTCTTCCCGCCTGAAGCGTGTGTTGCATCGCGTTGAGATTGTTAGCTGATACCGATCGCCCTCACGATGACACACACGCGGTTGAGGAAGGAATCGCTGAAATTGCTTCATTATAATGGGTGTGAGCGACTTCGATTGGAAGAGAGGTGAAAAAAAAACAACATCGATAACGTATTTAATGGATACATTAAAAATAATTCTCGAGGAATAATTGAGCAGTAAAGTAAAATGGATTCATGCATTTGATTACATTGACAATTAACTTAGCCCAATCAGACCAGACCTATAGTGTAGCTAGCAACGTACAATTCCAGAACAAGACCGGTTAGCGACTAAATCCAAACTAAACCAACAGAGAGGATTTTCTTCTTGACGCTTTTTAGACTTCTTAAATTAAAGCATCTCTTCGTGATTGTTACCAACGAATCTATCTTATTCATAACCAAGGGTAAACTACACGGCCCAAAACTTCCATAGTTAAGGAAAAAAAGAAACTATATTAGCTCTTAACACTGAACATAAGATAACAAAAAGCAGAGGGATATATTCAAGCCCAGATTGTACTACACACCACCCTCCTCATCTCTTCCCCTATCAAAACTCACACACACCACGCTTCTCTTCCGGTTGACATGACCACAGCAACTTCCTTAAACACAACACCATCATCTTCGTGCCTTTACAAATCTTTCCTATCCCTTCTTCAGCCTGTGGGCTACATCATTCCTTCCCATATTACCATGTACCGTATCGTACTGCTAAAAATATCCTTCCCAGCGTGTGTTACAAAGGGCGGAGGGAGGAAAATACCGACCCCTAAGCGTTTCACCGCACGCAGCACACACATCCATCAAACTATGCTCCCGATGACACCATACGGGCCATGCAAGACACAGCAACAACTGAAACTATTTGGTCGCTCCCCCAAATCTTGGAAAAGTCCTCATGGTGTTGGGTTGGTGTTCACTGCAATTGCCATTCTACTCAAGCTCTTTTGCGGGTGTAGGTGATTATATGTGTGTGCTCGTCTCGTCACATAATTTTTGCCACTCTGCTGACCCTCTCCCCCTTTTACTCGAACCACGGTTAATAATTGATCAAACTATCACATCATCGCAAGTGACTCTGCGCAATGATTAGTGTCCCATCTTTAGCTCAACAATTCGACCACACACACTCTCTGTTGCAGGAAAAGAGACGAGTGGAAGGGAAGCAAACAGACAACCACCGCCAGATCCTGATAAGGAGAATGTCTCTCCCGCACCTCCCCGGTCATGTGTTATACATATTGATGATTTACGCAATTGAAGAGCATTCGTTAGGGTTTGTGTTTGTGCAGAAAAAAAAACCCCGAGACACAGCGAGCAAGAAACTAGGTTATCGATAACTGCACAACAAAGCAGCTCAATTCATATTACACGACGTTTGTCGTCTCACTCATTTGTGAGTGGCGTTCGTTTTCTTTTTGCTATCATCGCGCAATCAAGGTGGGAGTTGTAGGTGGCATGAGGAATAGAGAAAGACAGAAACAAAGACAGAGAGAGAGAGTAAGATATTACAAAGATCACGTTGAACACTCATTAATTCGCTGGAACTTCCTAACCCCATTCAAACAACGTGAAACGTGATCTCCTCCGTAGAATTGGCGTCGAGTGCGCGTGTGTGTGTGTGTGTGGGTGAGGCCTCTTCCTTAAGCTCAGAAATAGAAATCTCAATTACCTGTTCCGAACTACGCGGAATGAATAATTAGACAAACCACCAATTGTCGTCCCCACACACATTCAAACACACGAATTGATTCGTTTTGCGGTTATCAAACACGTTTCGCGCGTCGAGCGTACCTTAGAATATCTCAATAGAAGGCAACATTGTGTCAGGAATGCATCCACCACCAACAAGAACACGGCAAAGGGGAGTGGCGGAACTCACACTGTACTTCCCCCTTATCCCCTCTATCGATAAACATCGCATGTCAGGGACAGGGACGGACGACGGAGGTTTCAGTTACGGCAGGCGTGACCGCGCTGGGGGCAGCCAAAAAAGGGTTGCCAAAAATTATCGCACGTTCAATAAAATGTTGGGAGGCGATAGCTTTCACTGGAACACGCCGATGTGTCACCGACGCATACGAAAAGGGGGGAAGTTCCCCTTCCCAACAGGGTGGTCAGGTGCGCTCTGGTACCAATACCAACGGGGCAGGTCTATTTTGAGTTTAGTTGTTACCTGCTTCTTTCTCCACTTGAGAACGTTCATTTTCACTCTCGCTGACACTTCCGCAGGTGATATCTTGCCGCGGTGACATATCATTTATCAAACAAACCTTCTTCCCCGCAAGCTTCACCCTCCAGATGCAGGAACTCCGTTGCACATATGTTTAATTAACACCAGACCCTCGGTAGTCGCCACACCCTGAAGTCGCCGTTATCAAACCAGAGCACAGCCAGAGTCAGGATGGTAAATATGATGGAGGATTTACGATTCGGAGGGACGCATGTGTATTAAATGGGGCCAACATTCTCACTTCGATCTAGGTTATACTTAGCACCTCAGACATTCATTTCAATGTTTAATCACAGTTCTATTCTTAAGGCACAAAGTTTCAAAGGCGCAAAGTACAGTTCTTTTCTACTATTTTGGAAATGTCTCGTTAGGAATAGATGGACAAGGTGTGTCTCCGCCTCTCTCTCTCTACCTAATTATGGGTGTGAAACTATCCCATCGATAGAAGGAACATTCCCGATAACCATTTGCTCAAACAGGTGTGGAAAAGGAAGGTATTTTGTTGCTGGGACCAAAGCTGGACCTTAAATGACATCAAGAATTCAAACCAAAATTCCAACCATCTGACAGTTACTACCACTACCACTGTGACGCAGCAGCGTGTGTGAATTGAAGCAGTTGATGCTCTGAGCGCACAAAGTATTTCAAGGCCCACTTAGCACTTAGTTTTTTAAAGCGACACACACACGGGAATGTGTGCGTCCATAAAGCGCGCGCGTGAACTGACAGCTGGAAGGTAACCTCATTCTCGGCGGGCTGTGACGTCCGATCGGGCGCTGTAATGTGTACACCTTTGTACCCCACGCCCTGTGCCACAAAGAGGCCGTCGTTGGGGCCGTGTCCCAATTTCTCAATCAGTCGCGCGATTCGTCTTGTCTTGCTCTTTGTCCGAAAAAAAAACGTTCACATCAGCGGTTTGTCGGTGCGAAGGAAATAAGATGAGTACCTCTCTGTTATCAGCCACCGTGTGTGTCGATTGCTGATTCCCCGTTTCTCTCTGGAAGCGCTCAACCTTCACCTTACAATTTCCGCAAAGGCCCGGGGTGCGGGGAGGAGCAGCAGAAGGCCAATAAGGAATCGATCGATCCGGCGCTATTTTTAAGGTTGCCCTCGGGGGTTTTGTGTGTGTGTGTCTGTTTGCTGTTTCTGCCATCTCTGGCTCGATTTGTTAAACAACGCGCGGGACACCACCGTCTTGCCGTGGGGAATCTTCCCAAAGGGTCGACTATTTGGCACAGTTTATCGGTCGCTGTTGGCTATTTCGGTGACGTCATGCTGCTGCCGTGTTGCATTGGGAAGATTCATTACGCAGGAGAAGATTAGATTCAGCAGGAAATTGGAATAAAACAAACAAACGCCCATTTGCGTCGTTTGCCGATTCTGAGACGACAACAGAGAAAAAAGCGTAATTCGATAGCGTCATAAGTAAAGAGCGCACAGTACCCTGTATAATGACTGTCATGGACGCGGCGCTGTAGGAGATAAAGTCTGGCGGGAACAGATTGATCACTTTTATCTTGAACTTTCTGTACCCGAGCCGTAACTGAGCGTAATTAAAACAATAAATCAATAATGCGCCTCCAAACAATTGGATGAATGTGTTCTTCTAGGCTGAGAAGAATGAGTTGCTGGGCAACCGTAGTGGAAGTTATTGGAGCTGTAGGCTGTCATATTTACCTAAGCAGACTTTCCCAACTAATGGGGACTAGGCAATGCGTCATCAGGAATTAAAGACAACTTTGAAATAACTTCCAATAAGACATAGATCTTGAAATTAGATCATTGTTGGGACAACTGGAGGAACTCTAGACAAATTTAGCATGACAACTACTTGCTTGAATAATGTAGAAAATATCTGCCTAACTTCTTTGATGTCTAAAGAGACGACATTTTGGATCAATATGACACAGAGGTTCAGAGCTTCGGTTTAGATCTATATCTAGTCAAGATACTGGTATTGGTAGTTCCGAAATTTCTTGAAGTATTTCTACTCCTAATATACTGAACAGTAATAGCAAATGCAAACTAGATGTTCCGAGTCCACAATGATCTTTCATTTGCTGGTTGGATTAAACGAGTGAAGTGCAATTATTACCGCTAACGAACTTATCAATTCCAAGACTTTGCCCAGGAATTGGAGCATCCAAAATTTAACTCAGCAAACCACACAACGTAGATTGATTGCTCCGACCTACAGAGACAGAGAGATTGATTTCTTGATTGGAGGTTTAGGGCTCTGCCAATCTCGCCACCCCTGGGGCGCACACATGACATTGAAACAGCAACAAACTAGCCAAACGTGCCCCACCAATGCTAATCCCTTATCAGTTTCCAGCAAGCAGAAGTAACCGTGCAAGGTGGACGAACAAGCTTAGTCACAGACTCGCAGCGGAATTAGGTTTGCCAAGGACGAAGGTTATCAACGGGACATTCGCAGCATAAAGGAGAGGGACGATAGAGTGGGGAAGAAGAAAACGTCATAATAAATGGATCATTTCAATCAATCGTCTCCATACATCACACACACTCACACTTACCATACGACACCGAACGCTCCGTAACCGATTGGCCGGTCCGGCTGGACATCCTGGGGGACGGCCGGCGGCTGGAAGTAGGGTGCGGCCGCGGCCAGGATGGCGCCCTGCGGCGCACCGGCAGCTCCTCCTTGTACCAGCGACATCGAGACACTCATGGAGACCCCCCGTGATTGCCTGGCAGGGCCACCGACAGCCGCCATTCAGCCGTTGCGCATAACCCGCGGCCGCCTTCCACCGATCCCACGCCTTACACGCACCGGTGGAGATGAGTTGTGGGGAGGGGGGGCGGGGGAGAAGATGCTCACACACACTCGCGCTCGCGCACACACACACTTCCGCGATCACGAGCACGCGACAAGGCGGGTAGTAGGGACACACTCGCTGTTGTTACGGCGCTTCTACGCGATGACTCCGTGGAAAACCCCCCGGAAAATGTACGCGCAAAACACAATGCGGAACGCGCGAAAAACTCACTCGCTCTCACTCTCTCTTCTCTTTCACTCTAAGCACAACACAACAATAACAATGAGAGGGAGGGGCGCGCCAAAGGGTTTGCTGCCTTTGTGTGTTTTCCCCTTTTCGCGACTTGGCGGCCACACACACGCGGCACGCACAATTGGAAACTTTCTTTCACACACAAACACACAATTGCACAACCACACGCGCGCACACGCACACACACGCACGCAAGCACGCACTTCCGGAAATGTTGTAGCAGCAGGCTACTACTGCTTCTTGAACGGCTTTGCTTGCTTGGCGTTTTCGTTTTTTATCCTTCTTTTTCTCACTTCTTCAACACACACTCACACACGCTGCCTGCTAAGATTCGGAGAAAAAAGGAAAAGGGATTAACTTTTTTTTATTTGGGAAACGCTTTTTCGTGTGTTATCTATTACGCAGAAGGATTTGTATGCGTTTTTTCACAGAAATGATAAAAACACACACACACGCACAGCGAGTTTAAAGATAAACATCTTTTAATACACTAATAATTTAATAATTTTCCCCCCAAAAAAACGATGAGGAAGCGCACGATGGTTGCAATGGAGCGCAACAAAATGGACACTTTTGCTTCGACGCGTTTTTTATGTGTTGCTTAGATGTTTGGACCAGAGGAATTCTTTGCTTCTTCTTCTTCTTCTTCTTCTTCTTCTTCTTTGCACTTTCGCTTCGCACCTTGAATTTGTGCACAAATTTCGCGATGCAGGTTTACCCCCACGCGTGTGTTTGTGTGTGCGTGTATGCGATTCAAGGTTAAGAAAGAATGGAAGCGTGAAGAAGCACGACTAGAACGGAACAATAGCGAACCATGGCAGCTCACGCATGATTTACCACGCGGGCGCATGCACACACACACACACACACTTACACACAGAACAGAAAGGGAATAATCGCAATGGCATTGACTGATGAAATTTTGCACTCAAGAATCGTGTGCTGTTATGAGTCACCGCAGTCCATCGGCACGCAGCAGCAGCAGAAGCAACTCAATAATACACTGCCGATGATGATGATGACGACAATGAAGAGGATTGCAGATATGTACATACAAAACGCACAGGTAAGTTTTAATGTACACAATCGTCATCGCCTTCTGGGTCGTGCTATTTGTAATTGTAATTGAGCACTGGAGCGGCGGTTTGGTGCCCCCCTTTTCTTCGCGCAGGAAACTAATTTCCGCTACCGGGAGCGCACACACCGACGACACCACACGCGTGTTCCTTCCTCTTCCAGCCTTGTGTTCTTGGATGGAACGGGCCCTTGCAAGGAACAGTGGAGCAGTATAATTAAAGGCACACGCACACACAAACAGTTACCATGGACACGCGCTGTCCCTTTCGAATCGATGGTTGCATTTGACAGAAGATGATTCTTTCTATTTCCAACACACACACAAACACACACACACAAACACACGTCTCAGCCTGTCTGGTTTAGCGCAACCGGAAGCTTTCCTTGCACCGTACAAAACACACACACACACATTACGAAAGCACTACACGCGCAGCAAACAACAGAAAAAAAGATAGTTTTGTCAGCTGTTTGACGGCGACAGCGACGGCAGCGTGACAGACAGCCCTCTTTGTGCGCTCGCGAAGGTCGCGAATTAGTCTCCGCCGCGTGATCCACTTTTCAACCGCGATTGAGACGGTGCGCCCGAGATAGTAAGTGTGTGAGGAAGTATTTGCGACAGCAGCACCAGCAGCAGCACCAGCAGCAGCAACAGCGAGCGAGCGCGTCTTGTGCCCTGAAAACACTAGAGAACGCACACACACATACACGCACGCACACAGTGTGGCCGGCAGAGAGGGAGGAGGGATGGCGTTGCGTAAAAAACCACTAGACGGGTGGTGGTGGTGGCTGTTTCTTTGCTCTTTCCTTTACCATTTGCACGGTAATTAGCAAAATCGCACGAAACACAAAGCTCAATCGTGACGGTAGATATTGTTTACACTGTACGCACTACATACAATCAGCCGTAGATAGAGACACACACACACGCACACAAGCGCAAGTCGAACACAGCCGCTGGCAAAAGCAATGGGCGATTTCCTTTTTGACGAGGGTTCTAGACAACCACCGCACACTAACACAGCACCAATCACCACCACCACCATCTTTTCAGTATTTCCCCTGGACACCGACACGCATCAAGGGCTCTCGCGGGGCACACGAAAGGGACGGGATGAATAAAAAAAAACAACAGACAAACACCAACACAAGGGAGATGCGCCTACTTGCGTTCCCAGGGTATTGCAGCGCAGCACACACGGATGGTGTGCGAACGGAGCGACCAACAAAAAAAGCCTCCTCCCTTTTCCCTTTACCGGCCCTAAAGCTTGCTTGTGCTGGCTGACTGCCTGCCTGGATGAATGGGTTGCCTGGGTTACGACGCGTGCATTTTCCTACCCGTGGTCGCTGATGATGTGTGTGTGTCTTTCACCGGACGGTGACAATTTTCACTTACGCACCTTTTGCACTTGTGGTTTCACTGATTCTTCACCACACACACACACACGCGCGCGAGAACGCAACCACACAGCTAGGGGACCGGGGATGTGGTGCTGTTGTTGCCCCTTGCGGAGCCGTAGTTGGACAGAGGGGATGTGTGCAGACAGCCGCAGCAGGCACCGAGGAGGGTGGTGTTATGTTGCACGAGCACGGCCGTCTCTGTGTCGTTCGTCGTTCTAGAGATCCGTTTGTTACAATGTTCCCAAACGAAGCGACACAGGTCCGCTCTCCTTGCGTGCTGAAACAATAATACAAAAAACTAGAAGCGCTTCTGGTGCGGATGACACTGTTGGAGCCAGTTCTGACAGCTGCGCCCGAGAACGGGTGAGCGAGGCGGAATGCTACGAGCATGCTGCTCTCTCGTTCGTGCGTACGTGCTTGAAGCGTAGAGGGAAAGAGAGCAGTCGGTGCATGTTCGAATTGGATGCTCTCTCTTTCGATCTTTTCGAGTGACATTTGCTGTCAAATTGTGATCTGCAGGGAAATGCTCGCTTTTTATAGATTTTTAGTGATAAAATAATGATTTCAGCCTTAAAAATGTGCAAATTTATTTGAGAGTTTGTTTTCTATTGAAATTAATCGATCTGTTGTTAGTTTTAAATTAAATTTTATTTAGATTAGACCTGCAGCACTGTCTACACGTTTGTGAAAACGAAGCTACAGCAGCGCCATCTGCAGGATTATTTAAGCGTTATCTCAACGGATAACTTTAAATAAATCCTGTTCAAAATTCACCAATCAAACCGAAAAAACACACACTTTTTTTAAATGCACACATGCGTTTTACATCATTTATTTAAACTCGGACCCATATACGTTCCAATATGTATGATTGATTTCAGTTACATCTGATCCATCCGCACTCGCTCTCTCTCTCTCTATGCCTGTCTGTGGCTTGCGGTGCTTTACACATTTTCCCTATTTTCCAATGCCCTACCCTCCTAGCGAACTACTACGCGTTCGTTCGGCAAACTTATTGCACCAAAGAACCGGGAACCTTAGAAAGTGTGTGCATGTGTGTTCAGAATACAGTAACCGTTTACAACGGTTCTACCTTCCTGTTCGCGCATTCAACTCTCATCCCTTCGCTTTTAGACACACAGGTTCAAAAAATAGTTTCTTATCTTGGTTACACAAATAGAGTATAAATATTAGATTATCAATTGTTTTTTTACGCTGCCTACGGGGTTTTATAAACTGATTTTATAAAATAAACACATTTGACGTGCCTGATCGACCGGTTTTCCCTTTTGCCTACCTCTGCTGACTCCTTGACTCCTTTTTATGCTTTCCTCGCTACACATAGAGACACTAAACGCAATACGTTACTGTTGCTACTATTGATTTACATACACATACATATACACACACATCAACGGGACACATTTGGGTACACCGAAAACACACTGGCTGTCTGGTTTTGCGAAATTTCTATACTGTTGCACCTAAAATGTGTTCATCTCTGTTCTGTTCTGTTGTTTAGTGGATTGCACAATGCTTGCTTGCCTCTAAATACCTTCCAAACACGTGCGCGGGGCTAAGATTCTCATCACTGGGGACTCATTCTTTGCTGAGTTTACTTTCTCTCTCTCTTTTCCTCGATCAGATTAGCCCGTATCAGTAGTATCCTACGCTTACTATCACAGTTTAATGGATTTAATATACGTTCCCCCTTCCTCCTCCATTCATAAGATATATAATTCTGGATATCCGGCTTCCGCCCCATTTTCAGGGCAGCAGAAGCAGGGAAGCACGACAGCTTACGACAGCTCGAACCCGGTGTTGCTGGATATGGCGTACCGCAGCTTGTCCCGCAGCATGCTCTTCTTCTGGTAGTTCGGCAGCTTCAGCAGATTGAAGCAGGTGGACGAGGTGGGCAGCCGGTTCAGCGGATCCTTCTTGCGGATCGTAAAGAAGCCCCGTATGACCGACCCGACCGTGTCGCCTATGTCCTCGTCGTCGCCCACCTCGACGCACCGTATGGAAAAGGGTGGCTCCAGGTGTGCAAAGCCCAGCAGCGGCGGTTTCGAACAGCTCGTGACAAACTAAAAAGTGCAGGGGGGAATAGGTAAATAAAGTCACATTCATGGGAGCACAGATTCCCCAACAAACCTTCAGGAATAGCTTTTTCTCCTCCTCGGTGAAATCTTTGGCAAGAATGTCCCACAGCCAACCGACCACCCGATGGCCGTCGTGAAATCCGCCGTAATACTGGGTGTGCTTTCGCAGATCCTTCAAATCCAGCGGCGATGTGTCGCCTGAGATAAGTCGTTGGAGCTACAAATTCGAAATAAAACAAAATTAATTCCACTGGAAAGTCATAATTGCACTAAGAAATAGCCAACCTCCGGGGTGGAAAACAGCGCCAACCAGTCCGGATTGACGATGCACCGAAAGCCGCGGATGAATGCGGCCGTTTGATCGCGGATTTGCGTGTGCATGCGGAAGTATGCCATGTAGTGGATGTAATTAATTCTGCAAAAAAGAAGGGAAAACCCCGTGTTAAACAACATTCACAGGCAAAATATCTTCCACCCTACTTGTTATCATTGTTAACCGCTCGCGCCCTCCCGCCCGGATGCAGCTCGTGCGTCACTATCTTCCCCATCACGTCCTCGTCCACGCTGAACGTCAGGTCGAGATCGGCCACATCGCCCTGATAGTGCTTGATGAACGTAAGGCTCCGGTACAGCTCCTTGTCGAGCGACGGCAGCTCGTCCATACAGCTGTACAGCGCCTGCTGCGTCTGCCCGAGCACCTGCGACAGGAAGAAGGACGCAAACGGCACATCCACCACGATGCCCTCGTACACCGCCTTCCCGAGCATGCGCCCCACAAACTCGAACAGTGCCAGATGGTTCTCCTGCATGTGGGACGTCGGCGAAGGGTAGAGCCGCTGTTCCGTGGTCGTTTTGAACAGATTCAGCGACGGATCAAACACACGCTTGATCGTTTCCTCGAGAAACTCCTTAAACACACCGTCCTGATCGATGCCCGCCTCATCCAGCCCCTGCTGGTTGATGAACCGCACCCGGATGACCCCCTTCAGGCCGTGCGGTGGCAGGGCGGCCAGCTGCCGGTAGCCATCCTCCACGATGCGGTCCCGATGGACGGTGACCAGGGCGGAGCTGGGCGATGCGCAGGCCGACTCCGTCAGCCCCAGCACCGCCTTCTCGTTCTGCACAAACTTCCGGAACAGCTGCACCCGGTCCTCGTGCGGTATGATGTGGGGCATCTTTTGCAGCAAGATCTGGGTGTGCTTTTTGCCCTTCTCCAGGTCGGCCAGAAAGTGGGACGGTCGAATGTCCCGGATCAGCCAGTGGTTGGGTGGTGCGAACTGCCGCCGGCAGTCACGCCGGTACAGGCAGAGCAGCAGCGTGTGGATGGAGACGAACAGTGGGGCACTGGTGGCCGTCTTGGCGTCCAGTATCTGGTCCTGTATCGTGCGGTACAGGAAGGTGTTGAGGAAGTGGGACAGCACGATGTAGTCGTTCAGCGTGAACGGCGTTTGCTGTTCGTACATTTCCAGATCGTCTAAAATGCTGCATTTCAGAGAGAGAGAGAGAGAGAGAGGGATTGCATTAGAAAGACAGTTTCAGTGTAGTGGTGGGAGCTCGGAATCGGACCTACCCGATTCCGATGTCGTGTTCGGAAGACGATTCCAGAGCTTATTTCGGAGTCGATTCCGGAGCCTATTCCGTAGCCCATTCCGGAGCCGATTCCGGAGCCGATTCCGGAGTCGATTCCGGAGCCGATTCCGGAGCCGGAGCTTATTTCGGAGGCAATTCCGGAGCCGATTCCGAAGTTGACTCCGAAGCCAATTCCGAAGTTGAATGCGGCTATGGAATCGATTCTGGAATCGGCTCCGGAATCGGTTCCGGAATCGGTTCCAAAAATGGAATTGGCTCCAGAATCGAAATCGGCTCAGGAATCGGAATCAGTTTCGGAAATGGCGACGGAATCATAATCGGTTCCGAAATCGGCATAGGTTCCGGAATCGGAATCGGCTCCGGAATCGAAATCGACCTGGGAATCGCAATTTGTTCCGGTAACAGAATCAGAATTGACTCCAGAATTGGAGCTTTTAGCTCCAGAATAGGAAACAGTTCTTGAATTTAAATAAGAAGTTTCTGTAGCGAGATCAGTCCGGGAATCTCCATGAGAATAGATCGTTTGCTGGTCAATTTCGATTCTTTTAGTCTATCAATATGTAGCATCATTCAAGCCAAACGTGTTTTCTTATGGAGATGCCGAAACCGACTCCGATTTTGAAGCCGATTCTGATTCTGATTGGTCCGGAGCCAATTTCGGAGCTGATTCCGATTCCCGGACCAATTCTGGAGCCGATTCTGGAACCAACTCCCGGAAACTGATTCCCGGACCTACTATCCGGAATCGATTCCAGAAAACTTCGGAGCTTCCGAATCGATTCCGACGAAAACTTCATTTCTCCCATCACTTTCTCCCGCTGGAGTAGTGGGGCAAACTGTTCAACTTACGTCACGTAGTGCGTCATACAGTCACAGAACAGGGAGAGAAGCAGCAGCGGCGGCGCATAGTTCGTTTGACTAACTTGCAGCAGCTCGATGAACCCCTTCAGTCCACAATTCGGTCCAATCGATCCCAATAGCAGCCACAGATCGTGCAGCACGGTGTCATTGTAGCAAAGGCCTGCGACAAATGAAAACAAAAACAGTTAGCAAACGTCCACTTCCCTCCCCCTCTCGCCTTTACCGACGCATCCTCACCCGAAAGAATGTCCAGCCGCAGCTGCGACAGCGCGCTCAGCGCCGCATGGTACATTGAGCAGGTCAGCGCCACACGCGAAACCTCCGCGCAACCGAGCTTCCGGTACATCTTGCCCGCCTTGTTCGGCTGGCCCTTCATCGAACTGCGCTCGAACGTTAGCGCCCGCTTCAACAGATTCCCCGTACTGTTACCGCTCGGGATCGGATAGTCGATCGTCTCGTACCCAACCGCCAGCTCCTTCAAATTGTCCCCCAGCAGCAGCTTCACGATGCGATGGTTCCACAGCAGATGGATCTGTTTCTTGATCAGCGGCAAGTTTTCGTGCTGCAGCCGATCCTTCCCGGGCGAGAACCACCCAAGCAGCTCGTGCCACTGCGTGAAGGCACCGCCCGCCTGGCTAAGACTGTTCAGTATCCCGTTCAGCAGCTGCGTCACCACAAACGTGAAGGCCGGGTACGCCAGCTTGGCCGCATTTTCCGGCGCCTCCAGATAGTACAGATGCACAATGTTCGCGAGCAGTGCGAGCAGATTGCTGTTCTGCAGGCTGGCCACCACAAACTTGGTCGACTGTTCGCCGCTCAGCAGATCGAGCGTCTTTTCGAGCGTCCCGTGCGACTGCACGCTCACCAGACACTCCGGCGTGTACTGTTCCAGCTGCATCATCATCCCCGGGACGGACAGAATCTGCACGAGGAACTGGCTGAGCAGGTTCTCGCTGAAACCGGACGATACGAGCGGTCGCAGGGCAAGCGTCACCAGTGCGGTCAGCGAGATGGGCTTCAAATTCACCACCGGCCGGCAGGTGCCCTTCACCAGCACGTTGCGCAGCGTTAGGTAGAACCCTTTCTGCACCAGGTCGCCCATCACGTTCGCGCACAGCTGCGTCATGCCGGGCTTCAGCCCGGCCAGCGCTTTGTTCCGCAGCAGGGCCCAGCTGTTGATGGACGTGAACGCAACGAGCGTGTGCAGGTATAAGGCCAACGTGATGCTGTCGCTGTGCACCTCCGGCTTGAGCAGCTCGATCGCGGTGCAGCAACGGTAGAGCAGCTTCTTGATGTGCCGTATCCAGGCCAGACTGAGCTCCTTGTTGAACGCCACCCCGATGTAGCTGGTTTTGGGCGAGTCCGAGTCGAGGCTGGCGACCAGATAGCGGCACAGGCGCTCCAGCCGCTCCCGGTGCGGGGCCGATTCCGGTGCGCTCGTTTCCGCCTTCCACTGGAGCAGGAAGTGGCTGGCGGCACCGTACACTGTCAGGCTCGGTTTCAGCTCGATCGGTTTGCCGACGCTGGTGACCGGTGGAAGCAGTTCGTCAAATTCATTGCTGGAAAATGGAGAGCAATGTTAATAAAACACGATCTTCAACAAAACCACAATGTGGAATACTTACAGAATTCTTTGCCGAAACTTGGTGCGTGCCAGCCAGCCGCGGATGGTGCGCTGCAGCAGCAGTATCGAACGGTCCCGCCGCTCTTCCTGGGCCCGCTCATGGGCCCGCTCTTCACGCGCTGCCTTCGTTTGGACGAGGAAACTGTCCTTGTTCGTTTCGGTACGCCCAAACATGACTGTTGCTGTTGTTGTTGTTGTTGCAGTTGCTATGCGAAGTTTCCGTTTCACCGCACACTACGACCCGAGAAAAAAGGGGTGTGGAGAGAAAGGAGAAAAAAAGGCTAATAAAAACACAGTGCGCTGCTAATTGACCCACCCCGCGATGACGTCTGACGGGTGAGGTCGGACGTGTCGGGAAGCTGTCGGGGAGGTTGGGGGACTCTATCTCGGCACGTCTCGACACGATGCAACACAACAACAACTTGCTGCAGCGTATAAAGTACACCCATTCCGATGGCTTTGAAAGTTCTCCTCTTCCGTACTGTACTGTCCCGTTCCTCGGGTGACTCAGGCACTGTCTGCTTCTTCCGCCGTTCACCCTTTCACCCGACTGCTCCGAGGGCTAGTTTCTTATCAACATCCCGAAATTCGATGCGCCCCGCGTATATACATTACCAACAACACAGCACCCTTTGCCTGCTATGATGCTGGCACACACTGGAGGCTAGAGCGAGGGAAACGTACCTTTATCGCTGCTGCATGATGTAATTCGCCCCGCGGAAAACTTATGCCCACTGGCCCACTGGGGAAGCGAGGAAAGCAACAGGGAAACAGTGGACGCTTTTGCTTTGCTTTCGTTTTTTGCGTCACAATTCAAGAAAAACACACAAGGAGGTAGCAAATTTTCCGTCCCTCAGCTGTTGTGATTGTTGTTTTTTTTTTACTCTGTCTGCTCTCCGTTGTTTTTCGCTGTCAAATTGCTCGTCACGCACAGTGAGACAAGACGCGGTCAACAGTGCTTGAAATCGATAAATTATGGGAATGAAAATAGAATAACAAAGCCTTAAATTGAGATAAAAGTTAATTTTTCTGTTTTCTTTTTAATTTTTTTTAAAATCTGATAATATAACAAGCTTGTCAAAAGGATAAGTGATTTATAAAAGTGCTCACATAATTTGTCCTATTATTCATAAACGTCACATTCCTACCCCTAGCTACAGTTAGCAAATAGGATTTGAAATGGCAGTTGATCATGACAAACGGTCGCACAAGGGATCGAGGCATTTTATTTTGGTTATAATTGTGTGGAAAATGGATTATTATGAAGTTTTGAACATCGAACACGTGAAAGGCAAGTCGTGTATGCAAATTCTAATTTCAATTTTAGTACATCACTGATCAGTTCTTTCAAATGGCTCTCAATTCCTGGGTTTAGTAAGTAGTTGACCAGTTCAAATCTTAAGCAAAAGAATTAAAGAACGGAGATTCTGGTTATTTTGTTTTTCTACTAATACGCAATGATAAGGCCATATGGCACACATCTGAACTATTGTACCAGTTTGATTATCAAATGTAGTAGGCTATGACTACCAAACAGTGGTTTTGTCTTAGCAGAATGTCGCTTCCTAGGCATAGTAGGCTATACCTTCTTTTTTAATAAATTAGTTAACCACCAAACGAGCAAGTTGGCTTTTATTTGCTCTCCGTTTGAACTGTAACACCAAAAACTAGCATTCTCATTCTCGTTTAACAAGTATAAGTCACACTAAAAAGCATACTTTAAATTCAAAACGGCAAGAGTCCTAAAGGCTCAACCCTCTTCCAATACCCTTAACAAATACACAATAGCCCCGCTTTGCTGTAAAACTCAGCACTCAAAACCGGAATTATCGAACAAAACAACCCTCTCAATGGCACATTTGTTTGGGGGCACATCAGTTTGTTTTGTCCAACTGGATCAATCCATCCCTCCAGCTCCACCCATTGTTACCTCACAGGTAAGATGCACTGTGTCAGAAGAAGAAGACCCCGCTCACCACTCGAAACTGAACCAGTTCGCATTGTTCCGACTCAAGTGTAATCCTTTTTTGGGACGGCTTTACCGAAAATCGCGACCAAACGTACACACACACACACACACCATTTCGCTGCCCGTGTTCGAAGGTTCCCATCGGAAACCTGTCAGCAAACAGTGGGTAGGTGGATTACTAGGTGGCATCCGCATGATCCTTTTCGTACTCGCCGCCGCTGTCGCTCATTGGATCGCTTGTGCCTGTGTCCTTCGGGCGATCTACGGGGACGATCTTCACTGTGGAAGCGAGACATGTTTTCATTTCTAATTACTAAATTCTCCGCTCATTATCTGCTGCTGTCTGTTACAAGTCTCGAACAGTGGAAGCTCCCGTTCTCCCGTATGCGATTAGACAAAACCAAAAGCGGACTGACTGACTGTCCCTGTGACTGTGTTTTGTGCGTTAATGATATGCCCAAGCAGCCGAAGATCGTTCACTCATGCGTGATTGCAGTCCTCCGTTGGGTGTGTGTGTCCCCTGTGTCCCCGTAAACAGCATAAGCCCTAATCTTGTCTTTCCTCACCGATGCGACACCGATGCCGGAATAGGACTACAGTGTGCATGTTTTAGGTGAAACAATTTCATCGTCCTTTTTTTGGGTGCATCGAACCGCATCCGGGTTTGTTGTCTCTGCCGGCCCGCGGACACACTCAACACCGAAAGGAGATAATCCACTAACCCCGGCCACTGAGTGTCCTTTATGGGACATTTTTTTTTTTGCAGATCGCTTGGAATGTTGTACCTCGAGACAAGGGCAGTTCGGTCCGGCAACAAAGAGAGCCACCGAAGCGGAAGAATGCGATGAACATATGGGCTTGCATGGAAAGCTCATTAGCAGCATAGGAGGCCATGGAAGGCGGTGTGTTTGCGTAGTGGATGCGCCAATGCGCATTCGGGCGCAAAATTGCCAAACCTTCTGCTCTGGTGACAATTCTAACAAGCGCACAAAGAGCAGCAGGCCACGGGAGTCCCTTTTTCGGAGCAGCAGCTCATGCCTTCCGGGTGAAATTGCAGAACGTACCAAATGGTTACATTTCTCCTGAAGAAACATTTGGATGGGAGAGAAAAGATGTCCGCCTGAGGGAGAGAACAATTTCAGTGTCACACAAACGCAAACGCGATGTTGCCCGCTGCGGCCTGTATCTCTCCGGGAGGTTTGCTTCACAAGCGATCGCCTCCTTGATCGTGGCGCGCACGCCGTCGATCGCTATCGGCGGTAATCTTTCTAATTGGCTAGCTTTCTTGATATCTTAATTGAGGTTGTTTGCTGGGGCTGTGTGTTTGGATTGGTGTGTGGAGTGCTACGTACGGACGGATTGAAGTCCGCTTTGATGAAGGGGGTAGTACCGCTATTCGTTGACTAATTGTGTTAAATTGATGGCTAAAACTGCTGCTATTTTGCATTATTATGGCCGAAGAGATGGCGGAGCAAAGAGAACAAAGTGATCAGAACAAGGAGACGCCTTTAAAGGGAAGCTGAAAGGGATATTTGATGTTGAAATTCTTTTCAAAAAATGTCGTCCTACGTACATTTCTTTCTTTATCTAATTCCACGCTAGCCGACCTAGTTTTACTTTTTATTTTTATTTCTATTTTTTTGCAATCCTAAACACACTCTTCAAGCAGTGTGGTGGTGTAACACGCCCGGCTCGCCATTTTCGCAGAACGACACTTTATTACCGGTCAGCGCTAATTGGTTTTGGCGATTTGTGCGACATTTCGGGGCTACTCTGCTACTCGGCCGCCGCACAGTCGGCATACCGGTCTTTGAACGCGAGGGTACGCGAGATAAGGAGTGACATACCCACCCTCCCCATCGTGTGCGGCATCTGAGATCTTTTCCCACCTTTTTGAAACGCAACCGACGACGCCAGAGACCGGTAGCCCTGTGGTCTCCCTCCGCCTTCCTCCATCACCCGTAATTAGACGACGATTGCCTGCCGCCACCAAACGATCTGTGCGGACGTGGGGTTGTTGTGTGTGGGGTTGCAATAATTGCTAGACGTTTGCTGTTTTTTTTTTCGTGTTTGCATTTTACCACTTTTTTGCCTATTCCTTTGACATGACGTGTGTGTAGAGCGTGGAATGAAATGGTGATTTAGCGGTTGGAATTTCACCAGCTAGAGCTAGAAGAACGCATGGCAATGGGGAGAACGGCACGCTATGGATATGGAAATGAAGCATGCACACACACATAGAGACACTTTGAGAGCACTTCTGGAATCGCACATTCCATGGAATGCTTTGATAATTCTATCTCGTGGAGGTGATCTTTCGGTGGAGGTAGGCCTTAGTTACCTGAGCTGAACTTCTTTGGGCCATAGCTTTGGGGCGATACTTGCAAAGGGTGCTTTAAATTTATTGTAGGGGAAGGTAGGTAAAGACGAACACGTTAAGGAAAATGGTAAAAATCTAGGAATATATAAGTGCAACGACCATGAAAATTTTCATACATTATCTTAAGCTCATGTTTTATCAGAAAATGTGTTGAAACTTTAAAGTATCCATCGTTTTTTGGATTTTTTCATGAATGAACAACATGTTTTTTTTCGTGCAGTTTTGAAATGTTCGGGTAAGACCTGCTATGGGAAAAATGGACACAATGTAGGGTAAGATAGACACCTATAAAAATCGTTGGTAATTGAAGGCCAATTGCAATGACGGTTCATTCAGCCATTAATTTAGGAATTGTAAGTGCCGCTTGTAATATTTCGTAGAATGCAGCATCTAAAGCATTATTGCAATATCGCGCATTAACAGCTGAAGTTGCTCTAGTTTACAGAACAACTTGAGGGACTTGTTAATAGTTAAAGCCATTTTCCATTCAACAATTAATATTTGTTATCCCATAGTATTTTTCATCTATTCCAGAACGATGTCGTATCAATGGCTCATCTTTTTATTGCTTAAAGTTGTCCAAGTCGTGACAAGATATTGGATTTCATGAAGCGCCTCATCAGCGTCGAACGAGTAATAGCTTAACGAATGGCTACTATTTTGACCGGTGTTGCATTTCTCGCTTACTTTTAATACTTTCTCTAGTTGTTGATTAGTTTATAACTTCAGAATATCCTTATTAAGGGTATTTGAAGAAATCTATTCATCACCACTTGATATAAGAAGTAAAATAAAGCAACCAATTTGGTGTCCATCTTTCCCTACGACTAGGTGTCCGTCTTTCCCGCTTTGGTGTCAGGATGTTCAAACCACCAGAAAACAAGATTTTTATTGCTTTTATTCTCGTTCTTTCGCCAGTTGTTTCATTAATGATCAGGACAACTCATACATGAAATAAAACTTCCGGAAATATAAACAATACAAGTAACAGAGCTTAAGATTCGCAGTAGTCAAATTAGATCCACAAGGGTGCACATGATTGAAATTTTGTTTTGTTCGTGGATTTAACCAATTTTGCATACATTATGCCAAAAACATGTTCAAATGGGTTGTTTAACTTTTGACCATCTTTCCCGCAGTGTCCGTCTTTATCTACCTTCCCCTATAGTTAAAATGTTTATTAATACTACAGGAAGTGCTTTAGCATATTGTTTTTATCACTTAATGGTAATGATTGCAGAAAAAGTTCGAGCATCAGCGATTGGGACTGATTAATTAATAAAAGCTTAATTTATTTTAAATAATTTTATATCTTTTCAAGATGAATATCTCTCAGAGGTGAATATTCTGTTTGCTGTACATGCGATTTGGCAGCCCAAAGTCCTTAAGATGAATTTTTGGACGACAGTTAACAAAAATATTGGTATGCCAGGGCTTTCTCGTGGTTTCTTGTATACTTCATAGCAAAACTTTCATCACTTTTCCTCAACATGAATATCTCTCCCAGTTGACAATCCGTTGAAGATTCGCCAGAAGAGAACTATCACTGTAAAGCTAACATTGCATTTCTAGTGTAATCTAATAAGCTTTATAGTCCTGGAGCCTTGTCCCTGTGACTGATCTTTTTTTTTTTTTTCTATTCACTCTATTTTTCATTTCTATCTGATGCTGGAGAATGTTTCTCTTCATCTACATCTGGTCTCGGTCATGTGTGACTTAGGCATTCCTACACCTACCCAGATTATTGTGCTAAATAAGAGGAAACAGTTTTCAAACTTCGATTGCAACAAAAATGGGCCTTCATATCATATAATTCATCATAAAGAATGAACATTTTGATTGTTTACCGATCAAAACTTACTGATTGAATTTTGATTGCCTGCCAACTATTGAATTTGTGTAATTGGCACGTTGTTACATGCAAAAAAGGCTTAATATTTGTTTATATTGCTTGACCTTTTTTGGTGAAATATTCCAAAACCGGGTCGTCTATACAAACGTTTGCTTAATCAGGCATTGTTAAAGGATATAACTATTATTTTACTAAAAAAAAAATTGCGAAACTATTTGCGAAAGAAAACAAGTATTTTGCAACAAAACAATTTCACTTCTATTGCTGTTAAGATGCAATGTTCCCCCACCCCACGCAAGGTTCTACTCGTACCAAAAACCTTCAAGGGAACCATTATGATAAGCAACGGAGAGCAATACGAGAGAGGCAAAGCAGCGCGCGAAGACGAGCCACACATAAACCCCCACCGTCCCCGTACCCAATGCTGCAAAAGCGATTGAACGAATCATTGAGCCCCCCCCCCCCCCCCTATCCCCCTGTCCGCCATCCCGCCGGGTAAGGGCTACACGGCTCCGCGGTCGCACGCCAAAGGCGTCTCAGTTTGCAATTTATAAACTTCAAAATGTCTTGTTAACACATTCGTATAATTCAGCCTTCGGTGTGGTCTTCCATTTTATGATGCACACGCGAAACAGGGCGCAAAAGCCGCCCGCAAAACCTTTCCGCAAGATCACTGTGTGTGTGTGTGTGTGTGTGTGTGTGTGTGTGTGTGTGTGTGTGTGTGTGTGTGTGTGTGTGTGTGTGTGTGTGTGTGTGTGTGTGTGTGTGTGTGTGTGTGTGTGTGTGTGTGTGTGTGTGTGTGTGTGTGTGTGTGTGTGTGTGTGTGTGTGTGTGTGTGTGTGTGTGTGTGTGTGTGTGTGTGTGTGTGTGTGTGTGTGTGTGTGTGTGTGTGTGTGTGTGTGTGTGTGTGTGTGTGTGTGTGTGTGTGTGTGTGTGTGTGTGTGTGTGTGTGTGTGTGTGTGTGTGTGTGTGTGTGTGTGTGTGTGTGTGTGTGTGTGTGTGTGTGTGTGTGTGTGTGTGTGTGTGTGTGTGTGTGTGTGTGTGTGTGTGTGTGTGTGTGTGTGTGTGTGTGTGTGTGTGTGTGTGTGTGTGTGTGTGTGTGTGTGTGTGTGTGTGTGTGTGTGTGTGTGTGTGTGTGTGTGTGTGTGTGTGTGTGTGTGTGTGTGTGTGTGTGTGTGTGTGTGTGTGTGTGTGTGTGTGTGTGTGTGTGTGTGTGTGTGTGTGTGTGTGTGTGTGTGTGTGTGTGTGTGTGTGTGTGTGTGTGTGTGTGTGTGTGTGTTTGAACGCGCGCCGGCGACTTGCTGCACGGCTGGGGGGGGAGGGAATTGCATCGAAGTCGCCTCATTCGCCTCGTCCCTCGGATGGGTTTTCTCTCGTCTGTCTTGTGCGGCCGTTTCATGAGCTGGTGGCGTCATGGCACCAGCCGGCCAGCGCGGGGGGAAGGGGGAGGGAAAAGGGATGAAGGTGATCGTGCGCCTCTTCGGGAAACGATAAAAAATCACAGATCATAAACTGCATCCGCCCTTTGGATGATGCGAATGCGTAGCTTGTGCCTCTCTTTACTCGAGCGCTGTTCGCGTGCAAGTGAAACCGTTTTTAACATACAATCATATTTTACAGCGGCATAAAATATAATGTGGGGCATATTACTTTTCTCCCTAAAATTTATACTAAACATCTTACGCTAGCAATATACGCTACCAACTCCTGTATGGTGCAAAACGAAACCAAGCCACCAACAAGCACCATTTGCATAATGTTGCTGGCGGAATCGGGCGGAAGTTAGCGTTACGCCGGGCGTCTTCGACGGAGGTCCTGCCAAAGTGATCGCTCGCTTTGACCGTGGCCCACTATTCACTCGCTATCGGTCACCCCCCCCCCCACATCAGGTTACCCATCAACCCGCAACTCGCGGCGAGCGGAACGACTACAAAGCGAGACCCTAGCGAAGATAAATTAATCCGCCGTTGAGAAAGAATGTATTTTAACGCTTTCGAGATTAGGCGCTATCGGAAGTGAGGGAAATAAATATGAAAATTAAGGCCGCCTTCATGCCCATTTCCCTCCCCTCCCGCTTCATCTCTTTGGCGGGCTGGTAAGGGAAGCTGAAAGAAAGCCGCAACGCGAGGTGCTACCGTGAGTCGCTTTTGGAAGTGGCCGTTGCCGCTTGATTGCTTGATACTGTTTGATGGAACAGGCGCTCGGGTTAAGGGAGTTATACACTAAGAGGCATGGGGTTGGGTACAGTTGAAAATTTTAATAATGTTCTGGCTGCTACCCAAGTGATCGCGATCGCGATCTATTAAGAGATGGAGTTGTTTCAAGTGACTCTTCCTTCTTGGGTAGATCGGGTCATTTGTCAGATGACATTTATTAATCATACACTAAGAGTTTTGGTACCCATAATGAGAAAAAAATCGGCATAGAATGAAATTTATCCTCAATTTGACTGTAAATTTGAGTGAAAAATTGGTTTGTAATTGAATTTTTAAGACATACATATAACAAGAAGCAAAACTGTCTATAAAGCCGAATTGTTGAGAACCTCAAATTCAAATTCTGATTACAAGAAACACTATTAAGACATTATTTACGAGGTATCTTACAAGTGAAAATAATAAAATAAGCATAAAAAAGGTGGCGGAACTCGTTGATTCGTTGATATCCTTGAAATGTGTTGAAATACAAAACAACAACAAAAGACTCTCTCGATAAGCCACATAAATAATAAAAAATAAATAAACATTCTATAGAACTCAATTAATAAACAAAACAAAGAAAATAAAAAAGATTAAAACATATTAAATGATTAAACAAATTAGTAAAAAATGAATAATAAATAACAATATAAAAAGAGTCAATATGTAAATGTAACAAAAATCAATCAAAAATCAAAATAAGAAAGAGGAATTATCGTAGAAATTATTATACAAATTAAACTTTAGCAATTAAATAGAAAAACACAAACAAAACAAGGATAAAGAAATAAAATGTGATAAATACTTAAGGATAAGAGACATAAATATGAAATGAACAAACAATTTATTCCTTGTGAAGGTTTTCACACACTTTTTCGAACACAGTACCCCAACACCCTTAGAAGCGAATCACTACCGTTCAACGCTACGAAGACCTCCCAGTCGCTTGTCCCAGCCGCGCTCCGCTTGTACCGAAAGGAAACACCTTCCGTCGATCTTGCCGTCTATTGCTGTTGCTCGAATGGCCACCATTTGCCACCTCTTAACCAGCTCGCTTGCCGGCGAGCAGCCGAAAGAGCAACGTAGAATCCACCGCCAAACAGAAGTTTATCAGCAAAGTAATACATTATTTTAACTCCTTTCTCTCTAAAGCCTCGCTCCCATCACGGCTCGGTCCACTTCGTACATGGGAAGATCAAACGAAGCATGGAGGAGATGGGAGATGGGTATAACAAATATATTATTTTTGAAAAGTTTTTTAGATAAAGCTAAACACACAGTGGTACGGCACAGTGGTGGACATAGGGTTTTTTGTTTTGGTGGGCAGCAAAAATAGGAAAGGGTGGACCATCCTTTGCCTCTTTATCTATCTATTTCTACTCCACTAGACACAGGCCGCCACTGGGTTGGTGCTTACCGGATGGTCTGGGTTCCGATCCAGACCGATTCCGCTTTTGGCATCGGCATCGGTGTGTCGGCATCGCATCAAAGGCATCGCAACGAAAGTTCGCCTGGACTGGGCTGGGTTGAGGGAGGTTAGCGGGTTTTAAGTGTTATTTTATGACGACAAACGACGACTTCTGTTGGATTCGGGTGCTCCTACACGCTACTCCAAACTCCGTTCATCTTCACGGAGGAGTGGTCCGGGCGATCGCCTGCTGGCGAGGATCGCTGGCTGATAAAGGAATTGAATTAATTTTCCATTTATCCCAATAATAAGACGAAAACGGCATTTCGGTAGTGTGCTTCCAACGGTGGTGCGTTTCATGTGTCTTATCCTCTGGGAGATTCATTCCCTTCTTGTTTATATTTTTTGCACTATCGGCAAGCGACCACCGTGAAGATTGCTCTCGGGCGCTTTGGGCTTGGTTTGTGTTTGTTTAGGGAGCATTTGTGCGGGAGCAGGGCCCGAAATCCCGGCCATGGTGCAGGTCCCACAGGATTAATGTGAAATGTTACGAGATTAGCTAATTGCCCCGCCGGAGGGCACTCGGGAAGAAAGGTGAGTGTGTGGAAATCCACCAAGAATTCACTCGGTAAGGCCGTGGGAAGAGAATGAACCGGTGCACGGTGGGTCTTATCGGGCTTCGGGTTTGTGTTTTGGGAGAGAGTTGGGCCACCCCTGGGAGTCTCAGGATGAGTTAGATGTTTACTGGTGATTGGAAATAAATCAGCAACAGCTGGGAGAGGGCTGGTGTTGGTGTGAGAATTCGCCGTAAGGTCTTTTACCGAAAAAGGGGATTGTATTGCCGCCATACGACGATCGGCTGAAAAATGTCTCAATAAGGTGAGTATCGAAAGCTGTGAAGCAAGCCTGCTCTATTGGGTAATTAATTATCGAGTTGGAATTTATGTGAATGGATGAAGTTGAATAATATTAAGGGGTGTGGTATGAGGATGAGGCTTCATACGAATGTCTACGTGCGTCTCTGAAAGGCATTAGATGAATGAGTAGAAATATTTGAAATACAAAAGTGATAAGATTGATCTTTCTGCTGAGACTTAGGTTTATATTATACTTCAAATTATAAACTTATTTATGTATTTTGTTAAGCAACATCCATCTAGTGCTTTCTATCTTCTGAGTAGTAGATATCAAATTACACTTAAAGCGTTTCATGCATTGCATTTATTTCGAATTTAAACAAGGATCTTATTGCTGAATGCATACATTCTACATCAGATATGCTTTAGTAACTATCATTACTGCTCCAGCTGGTTCATCTTGTTCTTGCTTGTAAGCCCTCTTTCTCAAATACCATTAACGATGGAGATCCTACACATACTGCTAATTTACAGTCCTTCAACGAGCCCAGGCAAAACCCAGACACAAGGTGACTTACAATCTTGTATTTCTTCCTCTAAATTAAGCCATTCCTTGTCTCCTAGAAGTTGGATTTCAATCCAAGCTTGAACGATACATTCTCCGGCATATCTATGGCGGTGTTGAAGAACATGGGGAATGCAACGGAGGGAATGGTATGGAGGATATAATTGGAGAAGGTGTGGAGAAGGGATTGCATATGCCCTATCAAGGTGATGCTTTAGGAAATTCGGAGACAAAGACAATCAGTGATCTTCGAAGCTGGATAAGGCGGAGAAGGATCTGTGAAAAGGATACACTCATTGGCAGGGCATACTGAAGATCTGTTGCCAACTTGATCGATTCAGCAAGTTGTGCTGATCTGTGAATGTGCAATGCAAGCAACTGGAAGCATTTAAGATGATCCTCTAGATTCTGCAATGGCCTATACTTTACAGTCAAATACGTTGCGAACATCATCATTCCCCAAACATCCTCTGAAGATTACAAAATTATAAAGCTTAGTGCTTGGAGGTGTTTGTATTTTTTCTTTTTTGCTTTTCGTCTATTGCTCTCTCTCTCTCTCTCTCTCTCTCTCTCTCTCTCTCTCTTGTTGGCCTGCTCGCGATTGAGTACTGAATGCAATTTTGCCCTGACATATCGAAGTAGGCCCAGAGCAACCAAGATAAATCGTTAAATAATAAGATCGTGATCGAGATGCGATTTACCAAACGATCGCACAATTTGTAGAAGTTCTAAAGCTTTAGCTTACTACTAGAAACACTTCACGATCCTTTCAGTGCTTGCAGGTCATCTTCACACACAAATCTCTCAAGACTATTTCAATGAACCATTTCCACTGACCAAACCCGTGTGTCCTGTCTCCTCGAGCCGACAAGTGGTTGACGCGCCCCAGTTGGCTAGACACACTTGTCGCCGTCGCTGGCGGTACAACACCCCTCGACTGCCCAGGGGCCCCGTTGTCCCTTCCCGACGCAATGCAACGACTGACCAACCCAGCCGTAACCCATCTAGGTGTCCCATTACGACGGCACATGCTGGTCCCCGGGGGTAGGATCCTTTTTTTGTCTATTGGTAACTTCCTTCGGGAGAAAGCAAGCCATAAAATCATTTGCATTTACATCCTTTAACGCCAAGGGGCGTGTCTGAGGCAGCGTGTTCCGTTGTCTTGTAGGTTTGGTTTGGGTTAGTGTTTTCCCTGTTCTCACCCATCGATGTGATAGATTTGTGTCCTCTTTTTTTGCGTCCCGTGTTGTTGTTGTTTTTTTACATCTATAAGGAAGCTCCTTTTTATGGGTTGTTTCCACTGGCGTCAGTGGGGATCGTACTGGCGACAACTAAAGAGGCGTGTAATGGAAGAAAGGAACCGCTGCACACGTGTGGCTTTAGCGTATTTAGCTTCCACATAGGAGCACACTGATCTGGAAGTTTGTCAACCGTGTCAAACAGCAGCAGTTGCTGATTAATTGACGATCCCTACCAGCGAACGCGACTAATGGGCGATCCCCGTGCACAGGAAATTCGAGCCAGCCGGAATGAATTGGAACACATTAAACGTTACATTAGGCGGTCTTAATTATCGGTATCGTGCATGTTGTTTGTTTGGATGTTTTTTGTAGAAAAATTTGGGGAAGTATTTCGCGGAACGAAGGATTCCGGGCTATTGCTGGGAAAGGATTGCATGATGGATTGCTTGTACTTGTAGGAGTTGCCTTTTTGATTTATAGACATAAACAGAGGAATCTACATGTGTAAACTTGTAAACCCAAGAAGGCGTGTTTCGGAAATGTCTTGTCTATTGAATCGTCGGAAGAGTTATTACCGATCGAGTGATCTTCAATATTTTAAGAAAGTGTCTACCCAAATTAAAAACTAGTTCCTAGCTACAAGTACCTTACTTAATGAACCTCAAATACAACATAATTCTCAACTCAATGCTTTGAGCTCGCTTAGAACTGAAGCAGCCACTTAATTCTGGGTCATTCCGATAAGGTTCCGAAAGGGTTTCGAAATGAAATTGTTCCCAAACCAGAACCAGAACACCAAAACACCAATCTAGAGCAAAACCTGAGGTAACATTTCGGGTCAATTATCACCTTTTTCTCGTCCGGCCGATGGTGTCCCAAGGGTACCGTTGAATGGTGCGGCATCAAACTCTAAACTCGATTGACACCATTAGTCACGGAAGCCGTCGCGTAGTTGACCCTTTTTCCCAAACCGGGGTGTCCGAAGCATCGAGCGATAAGCACACCTTCCACGGCATCTCATAACCTCTCATGCCACTTCAGCAGTCCTACAATTAAGAACGTTTGCCGCCACCACGACCACGACGACATACCGAGTGATCGTGATCGTGCGCGTGTGTGGTGCGGTGGTCGCGATCGTCAGGACCAGCCAAACCCCACCCCACCAGATGAGAGATCAAACCAAGTGTGCCGCCTGCACAACTTACAACTACACAATCGGCGGGCATTAGATTGCCGCGTCAAGAGCGTTTCGGGTGGAGCGTTTGTAGGTCAAAGGGTGAAGGGAGCCGGGGGTGGGAAGGTGGGTTGAAATATGGCACAGAACGAGTCACACTAAGCACTCGAAACGCGGCCCGCAGCGTTATGCAGCGCCCCCGGAAGCAAAAGGATGCCGCGCCGCGAGGATCCGCCGCGGCAAAAACGGTTATCTCCAAAGTGAAATGGAAGCCGAGAAAACCTTAAACAGTAGCCAAGAAGCTTTAGATAAGGATTCCATTATTGTCGCTGTGGCCATTCGTTTTCCCTCCGAAACCCGGCGGGGGAAATTACCGCTCTCGGACTATCTCTTTCTCCCAATGGAAGCGGAAGGTAAATCAAACGATTTGGGAATTGACGCGGGACGCAACAGGAGTTTTGTTGGATAAAAAATCCGGGAACCCACGGTTTCGCCGGACCCAGGCCACAGAAGGATTCTCGTGATCTTCCTCTCTTTCGCTCTATCATCTCTCTTTGGACCCGCTCCGAGTCCCGATGAGTGGACTTTACGACCATACCGATTTTACCTCTTTATCAGCATCGTTCTCAGGTTCGCTTTGAATGTCCTCTATCTTTGCCTTGCTCCGTCCCAAGCAGAGCCGTTTGATGGGCCGGGACACCAAGGTAGCGCATCATTTCTTGCGCTTGGGTGATACTTATAATGCCATCCGAACACCGGCGGCCGGTGTAGCTCCGGTTGCTCGTTAAGTTTTACGACCAATATACCATCCCGCCTGAAGGGCCTGAAGGGCCCGAAGAGGTCCAGCGGACTGGTCGCAATTGCGGTGACGAGCATGTCGTCTGGAAAGGGGGTTTGTTGAAGTACCTCTCACCGTACGTTTGGAGCACACCTCACATGCAACCGAATTGGGTTTATAGCCCGGCCTCTATCGGGCCGGGACGAGCTTAAGATGCGCGTATTAACAGGTTTTTAACGATACATAACAACCACACAGACGATGACGTCGATCGGGTGAACGTGTACCGCTCATCAAAGGATGCTCTGAAGGAAGGATTTTTTTCTTCCGAAGATTCGTTGGTTTTTAAGTCCGTCCTCAAGAGAAGAGCGATTCGAACAAAAAAAAAGCTCTCCCGTCTTATAGTAGGCTGTGGGCCTAAAGCCTTCTTTCATCAATCGCGCCTCGCTATTAGGCAAGCTTGTTTACTGGCGAAACCGAATCTACATGATTATATTTTATATGTTTTAACGCGTCGCGACACTTTGCCATAAACTAGGGATGACTGTGGGGCTGCTTTATCCCAACAGCAAGAAAAAAAAATCGGTTGGCCGTTTTATGATGATTGTTTAAATCTCAATTTTTATTTCGAAAGAGAAAAACGAAATACCTTGATAACGGGTCGCCCTGCTCCTAGGGAGGTCTTGCCGTGTGATAAGAAAGGGGGTTAGCTTAAGATGTGCCCGCGGAAGATGTCCTCTCCCCCTGGGCTCAGCAACTGTAGCAATTTCTACACATTATGCTGAAACTTTAAATAAATCAGAATTAACGCAACTGTTTTCCATTCACGGTCGAACAAAAAAAAAAACTGTCCCACACTCTGTGTAGAAAGAAGAACCAACCCCAATAGGCACACACCAATCGTCCCTGGTCGTTTGTTTGTTTGGGCTCCTTCGCGCTTCGCTCGATCACACAGGGAACCGTTTGCTGAGGCTGTGGTGGCCGCGGCGTCGGCTTCCATTTATTTCGCGCTTATCTTAACTAGCACCCCGATAGCATTATTCTTCAACCGACTGAAGAACACCGTTCCGGAAGCCTTTTGCCGGGACGGGGCAGAGCGCAATCGGTGCAGCTCCCTTGTCGGTGGGAGCAAAGTGTAGGGAAGATAGTCCGCGACCGCCGACGCGACAGAAGCTTGGAGCTGTATATTGATGTCACCCCTAGACTAGTTGGTGTCTTTGTTGTTGTTGTTGGTGGTGGCGGCCGAAGAACGGAAGCACAGATCGGTTGAACAGTTTCGGAAATTAATGTTTTGTTATAAATGGGATATAAGCGGTTGCTTAGGCGTGCTGCTGCTGCTGCTCAGGAGCATCACGACCGCACACTCAACGGTAGACTGTGAAAATAAGCTCCAAACGCGCCATCGAACAAGCGATAAGTGTAATTAGTCAGAGGGGAGACGGGGTAATCGGGTATTACCATGACTCTGTGACACTCCCGTGCTGTGTGAGCGGTTGGAAGTGTTGTGAAAGAGAACGGTAATATAATGGTGGAAGTTTCACACGCTTTTTAACTGCTGTTTTCAACATAATGAGAATCTTTAGGTGGCTCTGATATAATAGAAAGTTATTTGAATTTATAAAATTTTATACAACACTAAAACAGAGACAAATTTTAGTAAAATAAAGCTGTTTGAACATTTTAACGGATTTGTTTCACATTTAAATCAATGGAATTTAATTTATTTAATTTTCATTTCTTTAAGTTAGTTTTCGCACATGTTTTATTTATTTTTCACTCTAATTGCTGCTTCTGTTTCCCTTAACATTCATTGAAATATTTTATACAATATCTTTTGCTTTTGATACCATTTCTTTCGTATTTTTATTTTTTTTCTTTCCATATCACATTAGATTATTCTATACTTTAGTGTTATAATGTATTATATTTCTTATTTTTTATCTTTTTTTTATTCTTGTTATATTTCAACTTATTTATTTACTCAATTCGCTTCCTTGTTATATTTTTTATTATTTTAATCTTTTTGTCTCATTTTTTTCAGTGTCATTTTTCCATTGTTTTAAAATAAATTTGTTTGTCTTGTTAACTCTGTCTTATCCGAACGTGTTTACATGTAGTTGACGTCTTTTGATTGTTTCTCGTGTTTTTCATTGTTTTCAAATAGTTTTTATGACTTATTATTGTCTTTTACGTTCTAGAATATTTTATAGATTTTTTATATTATTTTACTTTTATATCATTTTATTTTTCTCCTTTTCATCATCTTTGGCCATTTATTTAAATACTTTTACCCAATTCATTTACTATGTCTCATCTACCCAACTCCCCTTTTTCTACTTCCCGCACGTAAATCGTACCTAAAATGCACTTACGCCTATTTCGTGAGCAACCGGCCAGCCAGCCGCTTCCTTGTCCTTTCATCAATACACCGTTACCGCATCCAGCACCCCACCCAAGCGATCGGCGGTACCGGCAGCGTAAACCTCAACATCAAAGCAAATGCACCGCCCCATCCGGAGGCGCCATCGAACCCGGCCCCTTTCAAATTTCCCCTTTGCGCGATCGCCAATCGCGCTGTGTCATTATTGTCGCAAAAACCACCCAGAGACGGACGCAGGCCTCGCCTCGGCTGCCGCAAAAATTGTGGCCACATTACAATAACAGCAACAATAGTAGCGACGCTTTTCCATCCTCCGCCCATGTGGACCTCACGCATGATCGGCGAGCGTTATTATCCCAGTGTTCCCAGTGGCGCTCCTGTTGCGACCCACCCAGTGCCGCTCGGCTGGGTGGAGAATTTTCACGACTTTTCAACCAACTGGACCGACCAACGGATGCAGATTGTTTTCGCTGTGAACCTGGGGGCCGATCTTTGGGGAGCTAAATTTATGTGATCATGAGCGCCTGGGCCCGTCCATTCGCGAGCCATCGACTGGTCGGGTGGCTGTTTCTCTTCCGATTTGTTTGTGTGGTTCCCCTTCTCACCACCGCCTCTCACCAACAGCACAGAAGTCGTGAAGCCGTTCGCGAGCCTTCCGGTGTGTGAGATGGCACTGGCACTGTCTTACAAACTCCCCGGGTTGGCAGCGGGCCGGGGTCGCAGTGCACAGGTACTTAGCCCTGTGCGGTAAACATGGCTCCCATTGACATGTCTGTCAAGTGGGAGCTTGGTGGGAGAGGGGAGGACCGACAGAAGAGGAGGACCGATAAACTGTCTTGTGCCGGCTGTGTCCGTTGTCCGTTGGGTGCCCACACGCGCTCGGAATGACCCCGCCGAATGGGGTCGTAAGAGGAAAAAGGCGAATGAGCAAACGAAGCCATTCGGAGCGAGACAAAACCACTCTTCAGGCGTGGTTATTGGAGGGAAGGGATGGGTGCGGGAAAGCAATCTAGCAACCATGATCACGTGGAACGATCGCTTCTTTACAGTGAAGGACAAATAAAAGCGGGTAAATGGTGGGTCTCCTCGTCCGAGAAGCAACTGATTCATTTGATTATGTGTAAAACATATAGAACATTAAAGTTACTAAGATTTCTTCCACTAAAAAAGAGGCAATCCAACGATTTCAATGACTCCACGTCTTTTATAGCCTTCACTGTACCAACTTCCTCTCTTTTCCGAGCGAGTTTTTTGTCACATTTCACCCCAAACCCAAAAAAAGCTCGAAATGTGTTAAGAAATTACTGTCGTTTGATGAAGTCTCTTTACTCCTCTCCTTGCATCAAATGAGCTCCAAAGAACAGGTCCAAACTCATTCTCCAAAAAACGAAAGACCCCAGACGGGTGTACCTACCGTTAAGAGCCTATCAAAATTAATTACGTTTCCGGATCGTCTCCGGGGGCTCCAAAGGCTACGACGGTGGCCTTCACCGGTGGTGGTCTTTTTTTGTGGTCGTTCGGGAAGCAAGAATGAACTGAACCTGTTGACCACTTGCTGCTGCTGCTGCTGCTGGAGGTCTCTGCTGCCGAATCGATGTGCAAGAAGCAAACGAGAAGCAGATTGACCTACGCGCGCGCGACTCGAGAGCTTTTGAATCCATCGGTCCGAAGGAGATAAACTTTGACCCGCACAGAGGAAACCCGTGTTGGACACGCGCCCCAGCACCCACTTGAATCGCCATCGTATCGCCGGTAGTTGTGAATGGGCAGCATCCTTATGGGTGAGTGGCTGTCACGTGTTGGACGTGGTTGGACAGTTTGCTCTTTTCAGATTGGTTGGTGAAGGTGAAACACTCGTTGCAAGCATGATTGCTGATTCCAAACGATATTGACTACCTCTTGAAGTGTGTCTTGCAGTTGTTTTGATTTTACAATAACAGGACCTTGAATTAAGAAGAGCCTTCCAGATACCTTAGATAGATTTTCCATCAATTCTTCTCCAATTTTTAGTGTAATTCTTTAAAAATTCCAACTAATCGCTCAATCAAACAATCGAACCCCAAATAAATGTCTCATTTTCGCCCGCGGACAATGTTGACATTAAAAGCCCACTTCCAGCAGGAAATGAGCTTCGGAGCTCGGTCCCACCCTGACCCATGCGACCACCAGAGGCCAGAAGTTAAATTAAGAGCGACAGTTGCTCTTCTTCTCTTCCTCTCTCTCTCACACACACGTTGAGACCAAAAAACACCGACAAGAAGATATTTCCGCAAGCGCCAGCCAGCTCCAACTGAAGCGCCCCGACATCCAATCGATTTTCGGGGTTCCATTCAACCCGCATTTTTTGTTCCTCTCGTCCCCGTGAGGTATCACTTACTAAAAGGCGCCGGTTTTGCAACAGGAACGACCGGCAACATTGCTGTAGCAGCAGCAAAAAAACAACGTTTCCTCGAGAGCCTCGACCGGCTTTGTAGTGCCGCCGAATGCACTTTTTCGGTTAGCTCTTTACTCCTCTTTACTCCACGTTGGTGGTGGTGGTGGTGGTGGTGGTGACCCCAAGAGGGTGGTCTAATTCTTTGCAGCAGTTTTGCCGGCACTCTACTCATGCTTTTCTGTATGTGTGTGTGTGTGTGTGTGTGTGTGTGTGTTTCCCGTGCCTGGGCTCCTATCGGGTGTAACAAGATACTGTTGTTGTGCATGCAAATTGGGTTCCGTTGGCTGACCGAAATCCGTCCACGATGCATTCTTCGCTGCACTTGCACGCTTTGTCTCCGTTTTCTCGGTCGATGCTTTGCGTACGGAATGCCACCCTGAATGCGATTGTCAGCAGTCAGGGGAGTCAGGAGCATTGTGATCCTTACGGCACTGCATGCAAGTCAGTATCGATGCACATTTTGGGTGCAGTTTAAACTGCAACTTCGTGATTAAGGGAAGAAGTTTGTGAATAAAATGGCATTTATTGAAAAGGTTGTTCAGGTGTTTAGTAGATAAGAATAGCTCTATTTATTCGTTTTTCTTCTAAATAAAATTGGAAATTTATTAGGAATATCTCTTGGGAACTTCTTAAGCAAAACACACACTTCCAGAAGCTGTCGACAACGAACCAACACGATAAAGTAGATGCAAGATGACATATAAAAAGAGACCCCTGCACACCGCACACACACACACTCCACAGACCCTCCGAAAGAGTTAATTAATGTGAGCATTTAGTCAAGCATTCGCGGAATGTTACCGAATACTTCTCTTTTTTTTGCTCTACGCTGCGCACCAGATCCTACGCTCCTTGACAAGCGACGGCGCCACTGACATGCGAACCGTGCAACGACCGTGCGCGCTGCGCAAAAAGGGATGAAGGGAAGAGTGGGAGGTGGTTCGGCACTAACTACCCCTTCGCGCGATTCCAGTACTGCCGTGTGTGTGTGTGTGTGTGTTAAGATATGATTAATATTGAAATATGAGATCGAACCGGGACATACCCACACACACACACACCCGGGAACTTTCGTGGCGGTTCGCTTTAGAAATCGATCCCGCGTGCCGATGCCGAGCATGAGATGAGAAGGAGGATTACCATCATTCCGATCTGGACCCGGGTGAAGGGTGTGTATCTGGAGTGCGTCGAGTGGGAACTATGGCACTCTCTTCGTTTATATGACGCTGCACGCATGCCGCAACATGCCGGAAGACGCGCTTCGCCAACAAGAGGAACATAAACCGCGCATATGGTTGCAATCAGCAGCAGCAAAACGTACTAGCAAACGGTGGTACTCTGGTGGCCACAAGTAGGCACATAAATCCTGTGCTCAAAAACCCTTTTCGCCACACGCTGCTGCGTTGACGGTATGAATTTGTTTTTTCCCCCTTTCCGCAAAAACAAAAAAGTAATGATCCACAAGCTGTTTATTGACTTTAAAAAATCGTCCGTTTATGGGACGATGAGGCGAGCGCAACCTCCTAAGGCCATGGCCACGGTATTAGAGCGCTCGCGCGCGCACGAGCACACGTGTGTGTGTGTGGTCTGCCAGGGTTGGCCGGGGTTTTTAGTGTTTATTGAATTATCAGCTTGTTATGCTAGGCTAGCGGGCTAGGTCAGTGTCAATGTCTGCACCGAAGGGAGTCGACATTCAGGGGTTCTGATTTATCGTGCTGTAAACATGCAGGATGAGCAGAAGCAGGGCAAGCGGTCGTCGCTGCTGTTGTAACATAAACGATCGTTATTTGTATGACCTACATATAGCCGTAATGGGTATTGCAAAAGGGGTCTTAAGTAAGCAGCAGTTGATTGTGTTGTCTTTTCTGTCGTTTTGTTGACAACGGCAAAATCAGGTGTCAAGTGTCTATGGTAGAGCAGTGTGTGCACATACGATGCAATGCAATGGTTGTGTTGTTTGTTTGTTCCCAAAAATACATCCAAAGCCATAAAAATATAGAATTTGATGTACGAATGCGTTCAAATTTCAACCTAAAAATATGCTTTGGATGCTCTACAGTTGTCTGGTGACGTTCTTCATTTCGATTACTGTGGTAATCGTATCGTAGCTTAGCGATCGTTTCTCAGACAATCTCAACTCACTGTAGAATAAAAATGATGTCTAAATATGATCGAAAGAGATTGTTTTGATATCGTATTCGTCAAACATATACAATCAAAGGGATGCAAAGTCGTTTCCGCTATAATTTCCTCCAAGTTCCTAATTTGTGTTTCTAGTTGGTGCATACTTCTTAACTACACGCTCGTTTCCCAGATTACTGCTAGCTGGATAGTCGTGTTTATTTTGAAAAAAAAAATCACATTTCACAGTCAAAAAGAACAAGTGTTCATAGAAGTAATCATCAACTACCCATTTCTTTGGACAATTACAACAACTTATGCGATTGTGGCCAAAACTTCTGCGATTGTCGGAAAAATTTCAATCTGCGATGGGAATTTAATAAAAAGTAGCTGATCAAATTCACTGCGCAAAAACACAACTAGGAACACAAAACTGCCAAGTAATCCACAAGAGGAGCTGAGTGTTTGGGAACATTTTCTCTTTTGTTGTTGCTTGCTCTAGGAACGAGCTTTTGCTGTGTTTTAAATCCTGTTCAGGGAAGAAAATTGCTTTAATTTCATATCCAAAGAGTTTCTTGTCAGAATTAAAAAGAATTTATGAACATATTTTTTCATATTACTAAAGACTAGCCCGTAATGGCTTTATGGTATATAGATAGATCCTGATAGATCCTCATAGAAATTCCCATCGATTATGGTGATCAAAACGCTAACCACAGACCAACCTGAGGTCCATCTAGCTTCCTTGGCCTTAACTGAATCTTCTATGTGTTCCTAAATTCATCAATTCATGTCACATAATCAGGAATATTAGAAGAGTGATTGCAAAATTTCGTATTTTTTTACGTCACACTGTGAAATTGAAGAAACTTTTATAAAATTTCTCCAAAAATCTTAAACTGATGATCTGAATTGAAAATGATCTATCAGATGTCTATCGTTAGTTACGATACTGTAAGCTAGCATTCATTTTATTTCTCAAGCGGCCTTTCTTGTGCAGAGCAAATGAAGAATTCTGCTCTAAAGGTTGAAGTGCCATGTTTAAAAAAGTAAGCAGTCTAACTTTTGTATTGTAAAAGTAATTCAACAAACGCTGCAAAGTGGTGGAGACAAAGAATGTAAATTACAATAAAATAAAACTAACTTGAAACTTTGAATTCAACAGTAGCATCAATATTAAAAGTTTTGATGTTTAATTCCACCGTGAATTTTTTATGAGAGGCTCAATCTTAACGAAAGGACCCAATTAGTAGGCTCAGATTGTACCGAAGAGATCAGATCTTATACCCAAAGCTGCTGCGTTCTATCAGATAATCTTTCCAGCTTCTAGCATCAATCCTTGAATCCCTGAATATCACGCCCATCTCGTCTCCCTTCCAATTGCTACCACTTTCCCGCTATCAATCATCAAAACTGGGGGCGTTTAATGTCTCATTTAAGCCCAGCTGCCCAGTTGCCCAGAAGGCGCATTGTCACAAGGGCATTGTCGAAAATATTTGTACAATTCCGTACCGACAAACCCTACACCGCCACCGCGTGCAGCTAATCCTTCCCCGAACCCCGAACGTCCCGAGCGAGCTGCTAGGTAGCTTCCGCGCAATCACTTTATTACACCTTATTGATGTTCGGCCAACACGCCCGGCACTGCCCTAGCACAGTTGTGTGTAGGACGTGAAGATTCACCCCCAAAAACAGACACAGCTTCTAGGACGCCATAAATCAGGCGCGCCTCATGCTGCGCTGCTGCTTTCAAACCGAGCCGCCCGCTTACCTGTGCCGGCGTGCGTTTTTTGGCGATCCCGCAAAAGGATGTCACCACCATAAGAGCACGAACCGAACAAACGCATTACGATCGATCATGCGGTCGATCATGTTCCGGGCGTACGGCGTACGTTTTGTTTGGCGGTTTGTCCGTCGTTGCATCATCCGAGCATGGGCCGCAGCATGGGACCGGTGTCGGTATCGATATCCCACGCTGTGCGCCCAAACAGACAGCGGCCGCTTGGTTGGCGCATGTCGCTGTCGGCATCCTGCTTGTACGGCGGCGGTGGCGGCGGCCCGGTGTGTCCGTTCTAATCTGGTAACAAACTGTCAACAAGTTCCGAAAAAAGGGACACGCCGACATCTTCCAACAAAAATGCAGTTCGCACGGTGAACAGAATGCAACAAAAACCAAGGAAGTGAAGCACACAAAAAAAACACACACACATAAGATGCAACGCTCCAGCATCCAGAAGCAGCAGCAGCAACAGCAGCAGGAAGGATGAAAGGAATAGCAATGATAACCGTCCACTGGCGAAAACATTCCATGCCAGTGATCATGTCGTCCGATTCGTGGCTGAGAATAAATCAATTTGGCTGGCGCGGAATGCGTTTGCAGAGTTTGGGCAGGCCTCGTGGTCTCTTCCCCCCTTTGCTCGATGTCGTATTTCACCTGCAATCGATCAGCGTCAGGAACGATCATCGATCGATCGATCGATTTGGCAAGGATTCAAGGCTCGGGTTTGATCGGATGGACATGGGTTGCGGGGGGGAAGGAACAGAACAGAGAAAATGTAAATCGCCCTAATCCGCCACGGTTGCTCGGATTGGCGCGCCAGACACGCTCACTCGGCCGAAAGATCGGCCTTTTGTCCTTGCCGGTTTCCTTTTGGCCGGCGGCCGACGACCAGTAACCAGTAAGCCCGTTTGCGTGTGCGCTCACCCCGCGTGCGTCTTGCGACAAAACAGGTTGATGCGTGTTGATACCAGATCAGATAAGGCTCATAAAGTTGTTGAAAGGTTCCCCCACCCGGGACACCACACACCCCTGATCGTGGTGCTCGTTTCGGGTTTCTTACCGGGCGTAAGAAGACGAAAAAAAGAGGCTGAGGATTTGCTGTGAGATTGCTGCAAGAGACGGGATCGTCCCTTTCGGTCGTTGCGTCGGTCTGTGTCGCCGTTACGTCGTCATGGTAACGCAGGGATTCGTGGTGGATGGTGCAGGCACATATCAATGGTAAAAATCAAGCTTCTCCTCCCTTAATCGATGGTTTTAACATTATTTGTAGGAAAAAATGTTACATTTCAGATTTTCACTAATTAATTTAAAACAAATAATAAATCCCACAAAATGCATTCTCAATTCTCGTTGTCTCTCTCACAGGGACTCTTTCCTAAGCAACATTCCCACACTAAATTCTGAGACTGCACCAAACCTCATGTGGACTAAGAAGAGACCGCCTCTACCAGACAGTGCTCCCGAAGTGCTCTCATCCCTCCGTTTGCAGTTTGCCAATATGGTGAGCCTTTTTTTTGCTTTTTCCCTTTTTCCCTATTCCTCAGTTTTCCGTCCCCTACGGCCCATGTCCTGCGCTGCTCTCAATAAAGGCTGTGTGTTGGCTGTTGTGTTTCATTTTTACGGACCGGAAAGTAAATTTATTACGGCGCTCGGTGGCGCCTAAAATGATTGCATTTTAAACGCGTCGTCGCTTGTGGCCACATTCGTTTCGTTCCGGTGCATTTGGCCGCGCAGGGACGGGGGCGGCCCCGTACCCGTGGTCGTTAAATAAAAGAAGGAGAGACTCCAGTCAGCCAGCCAGCTAGCCTGCGGGATCTGCGAGTTCTTAAAATTAGGTCCGCCCGATGAGCCCTTGTCAGCAGCAGCGTTATGGAACATTTGTGCAATTTTTTTTTTTTGGTTGTTGTTGGTTTGCACTACTTATCCAAATGGCAAAACTCGTAAAGCACTTCTGCACAACACAACATGTGTGCATGCATTGGGTTGTGTGTGGGCAAACATTAAAAAAGAGCACCCATAACAAAAAACGCAAATAAACGGATGAAGCATATGTGGCAGTAGAGCATCGCAATGTTTACGCGGTACGGCTCATTGCAGGTTTTAAATTAAGAAAAAAAGAGCTGTATGCTCAGCCTTTGCAAGCAGGCAGTATGGCAAGACTTAAGTAGCTAAGCGACACCAGCTAATGACGAGAAGATGCAGAATAAATTTGTTTATTAACACTCAAGCTTCGGAAGAATTTTAAACCTACTTCAAACGTGTTCGTTTGAAAGAAACTTTTGATTAATCAATTAGGCTGCATTTTAGACCAATAATTGGATGGAATGGGCTCTCAAAAGCTGTTCAAAATACAAGAGATAATTTGAATAAATGTGTTTTAAAATTCTGAATTAATTTCCACCCGTCCCACGATCGTGCACGATCAAAGACCGTGATCGTGCACACATTTACCCCCTGCACGACTGGCGCAAAGCTGTCGAACAATGTGTCATGCTACCGCACCGATAGATGACAACATGATCATGATCATATAAATGATCCTACTGAACAACACAAACACACCGAACATCCCTGGCTCGAAATGATTAGCCCCGTGGTGCTTGGCTGAGCTTGTCGTCCTGCCGTCGTTCTCGCTCCTTCACCAAAAAAATGGGCAATAGAGTCACCACCTGCACGCCTTCCCCGGTGGAGACTTATCGCGATCGTTGTAAATCGTCTTTGAAGCGCCTTTTTTCACGACGAATGTGGCGCATAGCAGAGCAGTCAGGCAGGCAGGCAGACAGCGCACGGAATGAAATAATAGTAATAATCCACGAAAAAAAAAAACAGGGCCCATTCGTGGTTCAATAAAAGTGTTTGACGAACAACGCCACAACAGAGAGAAACACAGCAGCGGAAAAGAAAAGGAGCACAGAAAATATGGCGTCCTACACAGGTTTTATCACCAACGCGAGCTGAAGTGTAGCTTTCATGCTCCCGGGCAAGCTAACGAAATAATCAATTATCTGCCCAGCAGAACCGGAACCTCTAATATCGTGTTCGTGCAGCCGTGAGGGCTGGGTCGAGCGGCTTTGGAAGGCCTTCCAAAAATGGAAGTGCGTCCCCGTAACGCTTTCCATAACGGAGCGAGCAGTAGAGATAATCGGAATTGCGTAATAAACTGGAGCAAGGGAGAGATAGAGAGAGAGGGGGAGAGAAAAAAAAACACAAAGCCCCTGGAGGGATTTTCTAAAACCATCAGCGAGGGTGTCCCAACCAACCAACCAACCAGGCCCTATATCTAGTCCTTGGCGATTAACTCCGAACTTGATACTCTTGACGTCGCTAGCGTCTTTGCAGGCACACTTTAGAATCGGCAGTCTATCTCAAGCCTTCTGCTGCCTTCACGCACGATTAAGAAGTAGTTCTGGGGCGGAAAGGCTCGCACAGATGTATCGCAGCACATGGCTTCTGTGCGGCATCTGCCACGGTGGCACCAGCAAACGATCACCACCTGCCCGCCATTATCTGTGGCGCATGCGACAAAGCGGGTAACATAACGATCCTAATTATTAGTATTGATAATAAAAAGCAATCCACTTCTATTTGCTACTGCCTCCTATAATCTTGGTGCGTGTAATAGCAGTAAGCAGGGAAAGTACTTGAGACATTTGTCAATTACTTTCTCAAGCAAACAATTTTTACGATCAACCACCACTAATCGCTCCTTTTTACAAGTGCGTTCAGGCGGTGGTCGCAGTAGGCGCAGAGATTTCTACTACACACACGCACACCCTTTTTTGAAGTGTTTCGAAAGAAGAAAGTGATCATCCCGCGTGGTATATTGGGTTACGATCTTCGATGTGCGAGAGGGCGAAAGTCTTTCTCGAGGAACAAAAAAGAGAACCGCCCTATGGCGCCCTCCGAGATCAAAGTGCGCGCGAGCGTCCCGCGAATGGTGAAGTGTGTGGGGGTTGGTGCAGTAGACAAAAAACTTCAAACGATCACGCACAATTTGTTCACGATCAAGTGGCTGCCGGCGAACTGTATTACTTTTTTTTTTCTTGGCTACTTAGATCGTTTGGACGTTCTAGACTGGGAGTGTAAGTGGCTTACACTCTATGCGGGATTGCGCAAAATCCACCACCGGGAACATAAATTATGGGCGCTTCAGTCGAGTTAAGCAAGCAGGAGCAACACACAGTGTGGTGTAGATGGTTGGTAGAAGATAAATTAATCATCGAACTTTTTAAGGGGACGCCACAAGCGAACGCGGCTGCAAAGAACGGACCTCCTAAAGTAGAAGAAAACCACCTAAAATGGGTAAAAGATGGTAGTGTGTAGATTTGAGGTTTTGTTTTCCTCCCCGAGGAGCGAACCAGCTGGATGCATCTTTCGTGTGTGAGCGGTTTTGTTTGTTTATTGGCTTACTATCTGGTGGAGGGAAACGACACACGCGCACATTGCATCAATTAAAGCGAAACATCAGTCGAAATAAAAAAAAAACAAGCATAGGACCTCTAAGAAAGCTAATCCCTTTTGTGCCGTTGAAAAACAAACATCGGGTGCAAGGAAAATGAAGAAAAACACACACACACACAGGCACACGAGAACACTCTGATTCTGGAACAGAGAAACAAGCGGAACATGCTACTGATGAGGCTAATTAAAAACTTAAAAAGAGAGAACAAGGAGCACGCTGTGTGTCCGGAAGCGATGCCAGCGGGATGTCAGAATTCCACTCCCCACTTTTGGCGGTGGGGTGGCCCAGTCTGTCAGCCAGCCGGACGGAGCAGGTGAGTTTTCCAGCAAGCCTCTCCAAAAGGGGCTATAATTGTTAGCTAGCCTGATTAAAGCAATGTTCAGGACCTGCTGTGGACGCGTTTTATGGCAATGTCCTTGGCGTTTTGTGCCTGATTTACGACCAATCCCTGTCGCAATTGTGCCAGTAGGGAGAGGGCATAAAATCGAAATCGCAGCAGCTGATGCTGCGTTGCCATGGGAAGCTGGTGATGATGGATGGCAGTGATATTCCACAGTTTTATTAGAAACTAGTTCATTTAGCTCAGTTACAGGTCTAAACAATATAATTTCAAGTGTATATTATAACATCAGGGAGTGCGTTTTCCATGAAAACACTAACAGCAGTTGAATGTTATTTAAGAGAACTGCTACTTATTTCCAAGCAAAACATCAAATGATACCCTAAACTGATCTTAGGGCTGATTCTGATCCCATACAGGCATTGTAAGTGATCGTGAATTCATATCTAGATCTAGATCTAATCCTGTGCCGATACTGCTCCTGGAACTGATCCTGATCTCATACCGGCCTTGGAATTGATCCTGAATTCGTACAGCGCGTGGAACATATCCTGTCACTATATTGATCTTCCACCTGATCCCCTTTGGAGTTTGATGTGGTTTATAACGCAAACCGAATCTGGAACTTAGAACTAAACCATGAAACTGCTTCGGAACCTAAACTGAACCTTAAACTGATACTAAACCCCTACCAGTACTGGAAAGTTGGTAGACATCTTGAGCCCATAATATTTTTGGAACTGATCCCGAATCTATACCAGACCTAGAGGTGATTCCGATTCCATACGATTTCTGGGTCTGATCTCAAGTGATCTCTGGTTCTTTAAATGATGCCGAACCCATGTTGATTCTAGAGCATATCTCAAAATCATACAGGTCCTAGAATCAGTATCAGTTCTACAGGACTGGTATGGAGTCCTGGGGCTATTTCTAAACTCAAAATGGTTCTATGACTGATCTTATAATCCCTGAAGCTGTGTTCCAATGCATAGCGATCGTAGAACAGTTACAGAACCCATACTGGTCCTATAATTGATCGCGAACCCATACCGTTCCTCAACCATACTCAAACCATTCCTAAAATTTCTCTTCAACCGTTGCCACTTCCTTTTTATTCCGGCTCACAAAAGGTATCTGAATCCATTTGAATCATGAAACGGATAGCAAACCTATCCCGGTTCAAACCAACCGACCCTCACGCGTCACCCTGTCAATGAACCACTCCCTTGCATGAATTGTTTTAAAAACTCAGCATAGAGATCTACCCATCCAAGTAGCCAGGAAGTAACAAAACCAACGTGCGTTACATGCGTTACTAGAATCGGTTTATAGAAGAGAATCTATTGAGCGGAAGTGAAATGAAAGAAATTGTAGGTTTATAATTAAAAAAAATGTAAGAATTTTATGTATTATTCCCTCCAAACAAATACTCGCTCAAAATCACGCCAAACACCCCCAATCGGTTGAAGTGATTTATATGCTAATGAAGGGTCTGTTACTATCGACGTTACAACATTATTGCTGCTACTTCCCATAGCCCTACCTCCACCCCGCTTTCTGTTTGTCTGTAGATAATAAACGCGATAAGCAAAAACCCCTAATGCACCCTTTTACCTAATTCCCTAAACCGAGGGGCGGAGGGAGACCTGCATGTCGTTCGCGTTTGGAGAGTGTTATTTTTGGTAACAAAAACACAGCTTTTCGGTCACTCGTTTCTCGCGTCTCCCTCGCGAGCCAGCGAAGCAAGGTGCGTGGAGCAAGAGGAAAGAGACAACCTGCCACCTAGTTTCGGTCCGCTGAGCTGCCAGCGCCCGCGCGCTCGCCGTCTGTCGTCTGTCGTTATGGTGGATGGATGGATGGATGGATGAAAGGAAATGATCGCACCATCAGATCATCAGAGCGTGTGTGTGTGTGTGTGTGCGGGCGCGTGTGTTCCGCGACTGGTGGTCGCGTGTTGCGCACCACCTTTCATGCGGAGGGGGCGCGTTGTTTTTTGGCGTGGCGTGCACCGGGGCGGAACTGTGAAAGCGAAACGCTCGTAACTAACGACGCCCGAATGTGTTGATAAGTAAAATTAGCTTTTAAATCTTCAAACCCCCTCCCCGGGCACGACGGTGGTGGTGGTGGCAGTTGGTTCGGGTGGTTTGGGACAAGACTAAATCAGAACCGCCGAAGCGGAAAAACGGAAAAGTGTTCGGCGCAGCATAGAAAACACTAACGCCATTTGAACGTTAGACGAGAGAAGGAGATGAAGGGAAGGGCAGGGGGTTTGGTGAAGGAAATTTGCGTCTTAATGGGTGTCTAATTTTGAAATCCAAAACCATGACACTCGAGTGCAAACCCCGGAGCGCACTCGAATGGACGATCGTCGCACGGGAGGGCGCATCGATTGCGCGGCGGCTAGCGTTTTAGCTTTCGCAAGAGCAGCGAACTAATTTTCCGCCCGTTGAAAAAACCACCCCGTTTCCCCCGTTTTGCCTCATTTTCCCCCTCCTCGCGGCTCGGTGACTAATTGTGTGCAGTTGGAAACAAATTTGCTGGAACTGCTGTGATGATGTGCGGAATAGAAACTGCATCCCATGATGATGCTAATGAAAATGGCAACGTGGTAGAGAGTGCCATCTTTCTTGCAAGCTGCCACAAGGGCAAGACTGGGTACGACCGGGTGGCCGGCAAAGGGAGTTTAATTAAAAAGCAATAACGAACGCCATAAATCACCGATCGTGTCGTTGATAAATCGAGTGAGCACGTTTCTTTCCCCCTCCTCGAGGCAGGTTAATGTGTCGTGCAGATTTGGTATGTTTTTTGAGGACGATTGGGAGGGGAAAAAACACCCGAACAAGGTGACACGATCGTTCACTCGTGATCGTCGGTGCGCAAATCTGTTTTAATGTACTTTTACACCGATATGGTCCAGTGTGTGTAGGGTTGCGTCAAGGATGCAAGGGTCAAATAGATTGAGTTTGGTGAAATGATGAGAGGGAGAGATCGTCATGTTTAATGTAAATTTAAAATGGAAAGATTAGAAAAATCGGTCGGACAGGTACCATTTAATTGAGTTTCCGTACGAGTAGGTTGGCATTAAAAATGGTCATAAATCAATCAGGAAGCTTTATTGGTTTTAAGAACAAATTTCAGTCACGAATGGATTATTTCAGGTCCAGAGTAGAATAAATGTCGATTTAATCGTTATCGAAAGAGTTCAATTGATTGGAGTAATGTTCAATTGATGCTCAACTTAAGCACACAAATTGAAATGAAACATTATATCTACTTTGGAAGGTTTTTTCTCCATTTTTTTCTATTGATAGCGTAGTATATTTGAACGTCACTTAAAAATACATGAAATTTATAATAAAAGTCATTAAATACCAAAAGAAAAGCAAATCTAACGATCTATTTAAAACTTCAATACTTTTATGATGCTAAAATACTCTAAAATTTCACATTTTACACAACATCATAATTTACTGCAAAATTATTTACACAACTCAGAAAAAAGGACAATTTTCCAATCGACGCTTCCACGCTAGCGGGGGACCGTCGCGTCCTTTACTCCATTTTTGTTCCACACGCAAAGAAGGCGTTTCAGTGCTGCAGTGTACTCACCGGACGCAAAAGGCGTGGCCTACTGCGCTCCCCGCTGTCGATGTGTGCGTAAATTTCTTCCATTTTCTTTCCGTTCCGTTCCGTGCGCGGTCGGCCCGCCGTTAGGCCCTACTACACTGCGCACCCTTCTCCCTTCCTTAGCACGATTTCCCACGCAAAATCAACGCGAATCACGAACAATTTTAGTTTTAATCCATCTTTTACGGACGTCGGTCGGTCGGTTGGACGGTCGGTCGGTGCCAACCTGCCGTATTTGTCTGTGAAGCGTTCGCCGTTCGCGGGGCTTTTGTAGCTACGAAATGCGGCACGTGTGTTTGTGCCCATTGTTTCACTGCGTAAACTGTCAACCACTTAGCGATTAGCTTGGTGCTTTGCAGTGACGTTTTTGTGTGTATCGTTCCAACAAATAACACATATTGATCGAAGAATTGTGTTTATCAAGACTAACCATGAGCGCCCAGTTGCTGTGCAGTTCGTAAACAACAGTTTAGTAGATGGAAATGAAAACTTGTAGTGAGAAAAACTTGTGAAGGTTTATGTGAAAAAAGGGCTGTAATAATCTACCCATAAAACTACTGTCATGAAGTGCAGCAAAAAGTGCCCTGAGAGAAAAAGAAACCTCCAAAAGAATTAAAATAAAGTGTTAAAGTGCTAATTACACTGGGTGAGATGAAAAAATGAACCCAACAATGCTAGTGTAACAACCTAAAAACCGCACAAAAGGAAACAGGGAGTTACACTTAAAAAAAGGAGGAAATAAATTTACGCCAACAAACTGCAACAAACGGCGACCACCATGACGGATTTGATCGATTTGCGCATGCATCAGCACATTGCGCACGAAATCTACCGTCAGCAAATGTTGCAACGGATACCAGGTAAGAAAAATAACACACAAAAAAAACAGAAAGCAATAAGAAACAAAAAAGAGTCCCGAGATGCTGCCAATTAGGACGCATTCGTGGTGCGGTTTCCCTCCCTCTTGCCTGCCCAACATCCCAAGAAGCCCAGGGGGAAAATTAAGTCCGAAACAGTCCGGACCCATCAAAAACCAACACCAAACCCAAACAGTCGTCAGCTTCTGAGCTCTCGGGGGAAAATTGAACCGATGGGAATGCACGCACACACGATACGGCTGACGGGCTGATCGAGTGCGCCGAGCTGCTTGACAGATGCGTTCGACTGACAAATGATGGCCGCCTCCCCGCTGCGGTCGAAAGGATGCCCGAAAACTGCATCCTCTCTGGTCCGCTGCAAAACGCATCATTATGAGATTCCGATCCATTCAACAGAACCATCAACGAACGATCAACCACACGGGTGGGAACGAGGGGAAAAACAGTTGGAAAATTTGTTCGATTCCCCTTCGTAACAAGCAGGGCCCACAACGGCATCGTGCTCCTAACGGCTGTGTTTGTTTTAGAAAATTAGTCCCACCGAAACCACCGAACCTCGACCAATCTGTTGCCTCGGGCCCGAGCGAGCATGTTCTGATGATGTTTGATGATGGTGATGAAACCGGACGAGGTCCTTTTTTTGTTAAAGGTATTTCTATCAGGATCGTAAGCAGTCCCTTCTTTGTTTCTAAAATTGACAAAATGATTAATGATATCGATCGAAGATGCACATGTTGTGTGCGCGAGAGTAAGACCGTGTCCAGTCCATGTGGTGCGTGTGGGTGATACGGCGTAAGCTAGCAGGAATCGGAGGTATATGCATCTCTCACTGGAGAAAGGTATAATTAATTCCACTGGAAGACAATCCGTCAATTTTTCCTGTCCCGCACGGTACAGCAGGATCAGGTTGATCGATCTAGACGTCACCGTTGACGTCACACCGTTTGCACGATCAAGGACTGGGAAAGGACGATCGGCGATGGGCAGTTGATGCGGGTACGATCGAGTGGCGCTAACAAGGAATGTCCCAAGAGGAAGGCATTTCTATGGTGAAAATAATAAATCATACATCAAGATCATAATCGGAGGAAAAAATGCGCCTACATACCTGGACAAAGGTGTCAGACAAGAAATAAGGGTTAAGGATGCACTTTACAGCCGTTTCACTGCAGGAATAGTTCAGCAAAAAGGGATACAACAAGTGTAAGGTTATATTTTGTGGAATAGAAAGTATACAGAAGTTGAAAATGGAGTTCATTTGAAGAGCTTAATTCATAATTTAGAGTGTGTTTCAAATTAAAAAGTAAAGTTGTTGGATTATAAGATCATCCGTTATAAATAAGTTAAAATATATTAAATTAGAAAAACGATTAACAACATTTAATATAGCGCTGTATGATCGCTACAAAACCAACAATTCCACTATAAATAGCCACAGCAAAGCCGTTGCAATATAAAATATGCTAAAAACAAGTTAAAAGTGCATCATATCCCTATCAAGGAAACACTAAATCATATACCCCGTCTGTGCGATAATCTTCAACCCGGGAGGTCTAGATATGCAAACGAGGCGGATGGCAAGTGGTGATAAGAAAACAAGATGCCACACATGACTTCAATGGGAAAACAAGGCGTACACACACGCACAGGTCACATAAATTAACAACACATCACTGTGCATTCCATCGACACGTTTAATCATTTTAAGCACTGCAATCACTCACCAACCCCATGCATCCCCGTCGGCTTCTCGCTGCACGTTGTCCCTCCACCCCACCCAAGCACGTTTGTCTACGGATGCGTGACGATTGCGCCTCCGCATTACTTACCACGTAGTCTGCTCGGTAAATATTTACTATTTGCTAGATAACAGATGTCACACAATTGTTTCCTCTTTTACGCTCGCTCGCCTGTTCTAACACCCGGAGATCGGCCGCCGAAGAAAAGGGTTCATTCATTGTGTGCTCCGGGTTCGTCGCCTAATTTTCGTTACGGGTTGCCGTACGACAGTTTGTTTAGCGCGACAGAAAGTACCATAAAGCAATTTTAGCACCTCTTGGAATAGGGTTTTTTTTAATACACAGGCCTAGCGGAAACTTCCCCTCCCCCCGTGCCCTTTCACTTCAACACTCATTGCAGCAAGACACAACAAGCTCGCCATTAAAATGGCGCCCTCGGTCGAAAGGTGTGTGAAAGCGTTGCCACGCTCTGCCATGTCGTGACATCGGACCTCCGGATGTGGATCATAAGCGTCATAAACTTCGGGGACCACCGTCGTCGATCGCAACAGCAACGATGTTGCGCGATGGATGATGTTGATGATGATGGGCTTTCGCGAAATGGGCTTTTCCCTTTGGTCGTTTGGTGGACTAAAAAAAAAACGGTGGACAAAACATAAAAAATACCCATTCATAACGAAACGCGTGCGTGCGTGCGCCCGCGGACCATGCAAGGCACGTACTTCTTTTACTCGTGTCCGATTTCAATCATAGCTAAATTAACAATCTAAATAGGAAACGTGCCAGGCAGAGCTGAGTAGTTTGGGTTTCGTTTAGAATGAGTTTGTTTGTTTGTATTTCTTTGCGTTTTGCTTTAAAATAAGACAAAATGTAGATAACCAATGAATCAGATGTCTTTATGTTTTAAATGAGGCTCTCCATGCAGTTTGTCTATTTAAGCTAAAACATTTCATTTCAACACAATTTAACGATATTGAAATGTTGCTTTTCTAATTCCCAAACCATCATCATCCGAATTGCCACACAGAATGAAGATTTCCAATAGCATCATTATGGTCTAGCCAATTTTTAGAACCAACCTGCCCTAATGTGTAATGCTTCAATTTCCAACTCGAAAGCATTCATTCCAACACAATCTTGTGCAAAAAAAAGTTTGAATAAGCGAATGAAACGAAACTCAACATCCAAGAGACGAACCCACAACAACCCGTACGAACGCTTTTTGGACGCGTGATGTTAAACAAAGAGAAAAACAAACGATGATCTTAATCATCTTCGCCTGCTGCTCATGATGCTGGGCCCTTCCCTCCCTTCCCGAGTTGGGAGCGTGTTGAAAGAATTATTCCTTTCTCCCTTCCAAACCCTCAAACCCAAGCAATACAAACACACACACGATCGCGCTTGGTCGGAGCATTGGGGCTCGTTCCGTTTCGTTTGCGGGTGTCGTGGATGGAGGTGGAGGTTGAATGATGCTGAAGATAATACTGCTCGTGGTGGTGTGGTGGAGACTTTGATACCGAGACCCCAAAGCCGGCGTCTGCGGTGTGCTGACCCGCTACGAAGGATGCAGCGTAGAAAGAACTGCCACACGAAACTACTGCCTCGAACGGACAGCGGGAGCAGTGGAAGCGAGACGGCGATAGATACAAACGGGCGAAAACCGCGAGATGCGATCCAAGACGGCGGTGTGGAATGTGGATATGAATGTTTCCTTTTTTTTTTTTTTGAAAAATCGGCGGCGCCAAAGCCTCACGACTTGTGTAACGAGAACGAATTAATGATATAATTTTTTTGTCTTCCTCCTTTCGTCTTCTGGGGTCGTTTCTTCTTGCTTCTCTGGACACTGCCGCTGGGACACTTGCCACACTCGGTCTGGGCGATCGGCGTGAGACGAATCTTCGTTGCTCTCTTCTCTTTCTCTCTTACATCTATCACTCTCCTCTTCTCTTTCTCCTCTAAAACACACACACGCACACACCAGCACACACAGCTCCTCGTTCCTCTCGAAATAAATGACTATGAAATTTCCATTTTCACGGCTCATAATCCCTTTTCGGGGGCGCACAAACGACGGCGCAAGAAACATGCGAACAAAAAAATAAGACAAACACTCACACACACACAGAAACACACACACAGGGCCACCACAGTCTTGGGTGAGTTGAAACAAAAGAGCATGAACAAGAGAGGGCACGACGGCAAGCAGGAGGAAAGGGAGCTGACGTTTCGAGAAATAAACATCTAACGAACCTCATCTTGACAGGGCACTGACAAACTGGTTGAGCTTCTCAATTTTCTTCCCTCCCTTCCCTTGCTGTCTAGCCCTTTTTCCCCCAGGCCCTGGGCGACGGTGGTCCAGCGATGAACCCTCGATCCCGCATCGCCTGCTTAGATCGGTAGGAGAGTTTGACCTCCTCTCCTTGGCCGACGTTTCACTCGTCGCATTTCTTCCGCCAATGCCGTGAGAAGGCAGAAAATCATTGCAATCCTCAAAAGCTTTACCATGAACGCAGCAGTACCGAAAACACACACACACGCGCGCGCCGTGAGAGATCCTAGAGAGCTAATCGAATTGGGCTAATTATGTTTATTTAATGTTCTTCCCCATTTCTACTACACATTTCTCTTCCACCGTCGCCTCGCTGGGACGGGATAACGAAGCGGAATTAATTTCGCTTCCGGTGTGGGGGTTGGCGCGCTCGCGCAAAGAAGACGCCACACCGGAATAGGACATTAGAAACCGTTGTCATTGTACTGGAAGCTGGCGGAGGCTACGGGAGTTTTCTCTCACCTCATCTCGTTTTCTTACTGTGCTGTTTCAGATCCGTTCCCAACGATGCTGCCGGTTCCGGTGCCACCGATGCATGCGATGGCGCTGCCACCCCGTTACTCGCTGCCCGGCGTCGAGCTGAAGCTGCAGAACAAGGAGCTGTGGCGAGAGTTTCACAAGATCGGCACCGAGATGATCATCACCAAAAGTGGACGGTAAGTGGTTTGGTAGTAGTAGGCGCAGATCAGGTTTGGATGATCTGTACAGGTGGGTGAGCTGGGGATTAAGCAAAGGAGATTGTATAGAATGTTGCCTCTTACTAGCACATATATAAAGGGAAGTTCATAGAATATGTGCATATAACTAGTGCCTAGCTGACTTCAACAAAATTGGATGTGGATTGTTTCCCATCTAAGAACTGTTCTTTCTGTTGTAAAGGCTTTGCATTCAGATAAGTTATAGACTTCGTTCAGCAAGTCAATACGTTTCAATTGAACATATAATTCTAAATAACTTCGACATAGGACCTTAAGGATCTTCTTAAGTTCTGCTCTTCCATCTTTCCCCGAATCAATGCCAAAATTCGATATGATGTAAATGGAAAACTTTCAGAATCTTCATCAATTAAACTTGCAAAGTCGTAAAAAAGGTAAATTTATAATAACAAACAACAAATTTGAAAAAAAATCTCTATAGAAATTGGAATATGTCTTTATTATGGAGATCATCAAAGAGTTGCTACCAGAGTTAGTTCCAAACATAACAGTAAATGTCAAAAAGCTGAAGCTATATAGTATTAAATTGTATATTTGTTTGAGGTTTGGGTCTTATATCCCAAACTCCAATGATCATAAAGTCATGATATTTTATGTATCTATGACTACCGGATTAATACTATCCTTAGTTAAATTCATGCAATGAATCATCAAATAAACCATATAAAATTTGTGATATATAGTGTCCACTCTCTCCCCATAATGGTTCAAAAGTACCCAAGATGAAGGTTTCGCATGTACAAGTACAGCATAGCATCAACCAACAGAACTCTCCACACGTTTGCGTCCAAGGTCCTTACGCTGTCTAGCAAAAATATCCCCCGGCCCAGCAAAAACAACCACCAGGGAGGGCAAAGACACACAAAACCCCGACGGCACGGCACGATGGTCCCAGACCCTTCGGGCTGCTCAATTGGCATGTAAACGCTGTTGTTTTACTCCGCTCCGGATGTGGTTCTGGCGCCATCTGTGTTTGTACTGTATCCTTCCTGCACACCGCTTTCAAGATTCTCGCTCTCTCTCGCTCTCTTTCTCTCTCTCTCTATCTCTGTCTTTTTGCCAGTTTTGCGTGGTTAACGGGCTGGTTATTTGGCTGGCTGGCTGGCTGGCGCCCCGAAGCATTTGTTTGTTCCGGAATCGTGTGCTGTTGTGCTGTCTCCAGTGACTTGAGGAGACGTTTTTTCTCATCTTTGCACGTCCACGTTGGTTCTAAGCTCACGAGCTGGACGGAGACGGATGTTAAAAGTCGTCGAGCACAACAACAACAACAACACAAGTCAACCAAAGCAACAAGTACTAGCACAAGCATTTCGTCTCAAGTTTTTGTGTTTGCAAAGGATGCCCGGGTACGTCCGTGGGGCCGTTTGTTTTTGTTTTCGTTTCTCAGCGCAATGGACGCACGGTGAAAACCTGCGCCGCCGTTTGCGTACCCTCTCCGAGTACCGGCGGAGACAGTGTTTGTTTGTCAACGTTTAGATGTTTTTCGAAAAGTCAAAACGTGCTATATGTTAATGGTAAATGGTGCTCTTCCGTAGGGAATGGTGAGACAGCACTGGCTAGTGCCTTTCCTGAAGTATCTGCAAACTTTGAGAATCTTTGAAGCATAACAACGACAGAAAAAAACCCGAAAATGGTTACTGGAACGACCGAAAGAATGTTTATGAAAATTAAGCACTCATAAAATCATAACAAAGTCCTTCAAACTAGACGCTTTTTGCTGTGGGTGCCAAAGCCAATCCATTCCCATGATTTGCATGAAGCAAAATAGTGCAAGGTGTCAGACAAAGTCTTAAGATAACGCAAGCGCTCAAGGACTTTTACAATCTGCTCAATGCTTTCAAATAAATATGTTGTGTTTTAAACACATGACAGACCAAAGCACCAAAATTCCCAACCGCTCGACAGGCCCACAAAACAAAGCTTTTACGAGCCACATTTGTGTACAAAGATAGGGAGAAAGATGCGAAGACAATAAGGGTAGCCCATATCATCGCTCCATTCCGCTTAATAATATCCAGCCATCGATAGGCCCCGATCACGGCTCAGTGTGAGTGCTGCAGTGATCCGAGATTATAATTACTCTCACTCTCTCGCTCTCCAGCCCCTTACAAACCTTTAACCTTTAAAACCACCGAAACATCGGCTACGGCCTGGTGCGCGGAACGAAGTAAGCCACTAATCAAAATCCACCCAGCTCTCCAGCCGAAATGGTATAGAGTAATCCCTTACCAAATAACGCTCGATCCTCGCTCCTTGTGTTTCGCGCTGTGGCGTAGAAAGATCCGTGTGATGAGATTATTTATATCCTGAAAACCTATAATTAGTGGGAAGAAATCTTTTCCCCCTCTCTGCGCTCGCTATAATGCCACAACATTCAATATTGTGATAGTGCTCGGCATTGGGTCCAATGTTAAAACAAAACACATACACCCTAAAACAAGGGAGCTCTCATTTATGTGTAACCCTCCCGGGTCTAACAAGCCTGTCCCGTTGGCCGTTGGCGCCTTTAAGCTTCCACCGAATCCCATAGGAGAAATTTTTCCTATTATAAATTGATGGCTTTAGGACATCGATGTTAGCCACTTGCGTCAACATCACGCACGCACGGTCAGCGACAAGTGTAAAGTTTATCACACATTATTGCCTGCCCGGTTCGATAGCGATCACACCCAGGGCAGGGCGTTGCTTTCGCGGCGTTTCTTATTCCCGGGAAGCTACAAGCCCGAGCGACAAGACAGCAAGTATGAATGATAGACGCGCGTACGTCCCTACCAGATTGAAATGAGAGAAATGAAACCACTTGACGCAGCGACATCGGCTGCCCTCGGGTGCTGCAGACCCTTGCAGGCCCGCGTTGCCTGGGAAAATATGACGGCCCCGCCGTCCGTCTGCTCGGTCAGCATGTGGTCCTGGCGCCCGAATATTTTACACGTAACCTAAACTAGAACAGCCCGTACGGCCAGACGGCATTCGGACGACGTTCTAGGCCCCTTTTTTCCTAAGGGCGTCTCGGGATCGCGCAGACAGCGCCAACAACGATCGTGTCGTGTCGTGTGATGGACACGGGTTCTGCTCTGCTCTGTAAAACAGAAACTGACACTTGCGTTTGCATTCGGGCCTTCGGTGTGCGTGGTTTGTGTGTGTGTCTACCGTTAGGATGACAATTTAAACAATTGACAAGTGACGCGAATGTGTAAAGGATGTTCCCTAATCGCACCGCAACACTGCTTGTTACACACCCGAGGTGAAGGAAAACAGGGAACATAACCGTAACCGTAACCGGGGACATCAAGTGGTGCGATCGACCCCGTCCTGGCAGGATCTTGATATTGGTTTGGGAAATGGGATGTTCGTTTTTTCGCTTCACATCTCCTTGTAAACTAAAAAAAACACGATAAACGAAGCTCAACTGAGCTGATCAAGATCAAGCAAGCAAAACGGGTCGAGGAGCGATCGCTCCAAGGTGACAGGTTTTGGGACAAACAGCTGACAGTACTGTACAAGTGGGTGTCAGTTAAAAGCTGTGAATGATCGCAACCGAATCGTGTGGAAGTAGCGCAGTCAGGTTGTTTAAAGGAAGTCAAAGCGACAAGTGCCCAGAACAGTTGGTGTGGCTTTTATTTATCGATGCAAAGTGTTATGTTTTGGGTAATTCTCCTTCCATTTCTAACGGGTTTTTGAACCCCATTTTCAAACAGAATTAGGTCCTGTAACTGCTTTCTCAACGCAATATTTATTGCCTTCCTACAACAAACAAGTTGCTTGTGGTTGGGGTGGAAGAATCATTTTAATTATGACTGCCTAACCGCTTCTAGAAAGCTAGAAATCATTATCCGTAAAATCGTTCTAGCCGCTCGTATTGGATCGTATTATTGGATAATTGTACCCAAGCATCCACTATCGTGATTTACGATCTCACCCATTTAATGAGTGCGGTGACGCGGTGTATAATAAAGTGGTGTTTTTACAGCTTTTACTGCATTCGCTATCGCTTTGGGCGTGCGTGTCGACCGATCATAACAATAACGCCCTCCCGTGGCTTGACGACTAACCGGCACGGTACGGCACATTCGCCTAACCGGGCGCGCGATGTATTTGCAATCCGATTCGTGCTGGCGTGCAATTTATCAATCCATCAATCCCGTGTTTCAATTTACCGCTCGCGAGTATGAATAAATTATTGCACTTACGAGATAGCTCGCAGGGATAGAATGGCTACCGAAGTGTAATAAGCTTCCACTTCCTCGACCGGTCGCAATCAATTGCGCTCGTTTATGAGTGATTATTAATTTGATAGAGTCAACATAAATTAAAAACTAGCTTCTTTCCTTCTGCTTCTTCTGTGTGGTGGAAAAAAACATTTCTATCAATAGTGCGAAAGCGATCAAACACTAATCAGCGTGCCACAACCGATCAGTGAATAGGCAAACCAACAACCTTCCTTTGAAAACAATTCAAGAAGACAGTAAAACCAAAGCAAAGGCACAAATCAAGAAAATAGTCAGCATACAAATTGTTCTAACAATTCCTCACGATCGAGACCGATCTCGTACCTGACACGTAAATGTGTATAATCAAGCGACGAACGCAAATACACGCGTGCGCGCGCGCGTGATAAATGTGGCGCTGGCGAGGCGCATTTTTCACGTAATAAAATTATACGCACCAAAACCCACCCGAAATTTGTTCCCCCCACAGTGGCGTATCCCCACATTATCCCCGCTCGAGCGCTTGACAGTTGCGCTAAGGGCATGGCACGGAGCTCGGCGCCGGGCAATAAATTCACTCCCGCACTCCCTGGCTTGCAAGGGAAAGCCTCGCCAACCCCTACCGGAAACCGTTAGCGTTTGGGACGAAAAGTGAAGAGGAGAAGCTGCTGCTGCAGCCCACTCCGATCACGGATCGTGTCCCGTGTGGATCGAATTGAACCATCCTGCTGGTGGCGCCCGTTCTTGAACCGTTTGCTATGGTTTTATGTTTTGTTTCTCACAGACGCAGGGCCGCAACTAGAGTGAAGCTGCATACTAGATTTGATTTATGTTGCGGCCAGTGGGAGAACAGTAGAAGAAGAATAAAACGGAGCGAAAAAAATGCGCCCAAATCATCCCGGGACGGGAGACCACCTGATGATGTGTAACAAAACAAAGAGGGGAAAATTTGAATTGAAAAAATGATCCTCCACTCCATCCCACCCCTTTCGATCACTATGGGGATCACTTCCAAGCTCTCTGGAAAAAAACGAAAAAAAAAACGGAGGCCAACATGGGGTTGAGATGGGTTTCGCTCCTTCCCATTCGTGAGCTAATGAGCTAGTGTGGCAAACGGGAGAGCCATACAGAAAACAATCACACACACACACGTATGGTCACACATAAAAACATATAAAACATAACCTGCTGGTGTGACTCCCGCTGCTGCCGCCGGTCGCCACGGCGGATAACGAGCAACGGGTGTTTGGCTTGGAGCTTGAAGCTCGGTCCGTGAATGAAGCTGCCTCTGATCATTGAGGGAAGAGCCGGCATGGTGTCCCAAAGAAGGGAAGCAGCGGATTGCACCCCCAGGGAGTTGGGGGAGGGACGCGAAAAACGATAAATATCAATGAAGCTGAAAGAAAGAAAGAAAGGAAAGGAGAAGAAATATAAAATGTTATTACCATGTTGGCGCCTCCCGGACCGGAGCCGAGCGTTGCAGAAACGACCCACTGGAGGGACACACTGGGCGCCTTCGGACCTTCATCTCTCGCCATCCCCCCTTTCTCATGCTTTTCCCATCCCATGCCCCGCAGCAGTGGTGGAATGTGTTTTTAATTTTTCAATTTTCAGAATTACCCGCTTCTCTTCCCCTTTCCAGCGGTGTGTTCTGCCACCAAGAAGGTAGTTTCTCGCTTGTGCGCCCGTTCAAGTCTTTCCCGCACCGAACCATCATCGAAAGCCGCTGTTTGGTTCTTTTTGAGGGGAGGGGGAGGGGGTCGATTTCGTTTCCCTCTTGCGTCTTGTTGGCGCATAATCACGCGTACCTCAACACACTTGCATAATTATGTGGCCTAAAATAATAGTTGATTGTCAAAAGCGAAACAACACAGAAAACCCCTTCTTGGCAGAGGATCAACTGTACACACACACACACGAGATCATTGTGAAGGTGGAGGCTGAAGGACGCCCATCAAGAACGTGTTGATGTGTGTGTGTGGTTGTGATGACGATGCTGCTGCTGATGATGATGATGATGATGACGGGCGCCCTTGTTTTCCTCCGGCCATGTCCATGTCCATAATCACCGACACCATCGCCGTCCCATTCCCCACCACCAAACACGCTTCCTACGGCGCGAAGGAAAATCATTCAAAAAACCCACAAATGTTGGATCACAACGAAAAAAAAAACACGAGCCCAACTAGCTTGTTAGTGATCATCGAGAAAATTTTTACGCACTCGTAACAAGGCATCACACACACACACGGCGCGAGAACTGTAAAACAAAATATCCAATAATTTCGCCCCTTGATTTGCCTCGATCAGCAAGAGTTGGTTGTTAAAGGGTTGGTTGGCTCTGCATGGTTTTGGCTTGGCTCACTCCCCCTGTCTCCTCTTTCCTTCACCTCCTCCTCCTCTTCATCTTCCCCAGCACCTCGTGCAACAGCGATCTTGGGTGATTTGCGTTCGTTAAAGAATGCTTCGCTTGGCGTCCGTTTGGGTGTTTTGATTTTGTTTGATTTTCCCTGACACCTCAATCGGCTCCAAGCCTCCGCCCACCTCTACCCCTTGCCGGATAATAGGTGGCTGATTTTCCTTTGCCCCCACTTGTGGGTCAGCTTTACTCGCCGGTAGAGATAGAGAGAGAGGGCGGTAGTTAACTTTAATACCCGCTCGTTCGATTGATTGAATTCATTGTTCTTACGGCCTCGGTCCGGCTGGCAGCGGCTGCTCTCGTTCACCGGCCACCGCTCGCCTACGCAATTCAAATGACGAGAGAGAGAAAGAGAGAGAGAGAGAGAGGGGTAAAGGCAGGAGAGGGGTCGTGCCCTTGTCTGTGTGGCTTATTCGAGGTGATCGTTTGTTTACGCTGTTTGCGCATTTCACCCACCCCCTTTCGTCGGGGAGCAATCGTCGGGGGTGTGTGGAGTTGCACCCTTGAGGTTGAGCCAGAATCGGGGGTACTATCAGCACCTGGGCTGGGAAAGGAATGTGGAGGAGTTTGCGAGCGGGTAGGTAGAGAAGCCCCCAAAAGTAAACAGACAATTATTTACTTCTAACCAAATCATCACCGGTAATTGTAATTCGAATGTGTTGATTGTATGTAATTTTCCACACTTGCTAATGAGAAGCAATTACATCTTCGAAATAATGTGCAGGAGAGAAAATAAGGCACCCAGACGCTTCGCTCGCCCGGGCCCGACGCTGGCACAATCGAACATTCCTTCTAGAAATGGGGGATGATGAGCCCCCGGGGGCTGGCTGTAATGTGCAGTCGTTATTGTTTGAAATCGTTTTTAATGCTGTTGTGTGTGATTGTTTGGTTCGTTTCTGTAGCCGAAATCGGTACAGACCGTGATCTGTATCAATTGTTGTATTGTTGGCCTTTGTGGTGAGCGTTATTTGTATAACGATCTGCTCTTGTCTAAAGCGATTTGGGATGGAAACACATGTTGATCTCTTCCCTTAAGCTAGTGAAGGGAGAATCACCGGCTTCCAATAGTTCACTTTTCATTACTTCCAACATCGATCTCATCAATGGTTTCTGATCGACTTAAACCATAGGCGGCTGTAAAAAGAAACACCTAACGGGTGTGCACCGAGACGCAACCGTTCGCTTACCAAGCTGCCCGGCCAGCTCCCCAATTAGCAAATGCACATTCCAAACCACCAGCTGGCTCGCTACAGAAACGTACCTTTAAAGGCTTGACGTGGCGTCTTGCGCGAGGAACGCGAGACCAACGGGCGATCGCTCTCGGCCACCCCGTTTTCCCATTCAAGGAAAGTTCCAACCGACTAGAAAAGAAGCGCACAGCAACAAAAAAGCTGTCTAGCACACTGATTGATTTTATATTGTATCGCTAATTTGCTGCACAACGCGTACACACGTACCAAACCGATGCATAATTCATACGATCGCGCGCGCGGCCAATCTCGTTCGATCGCGATTGAAAAAGAGCTGACGATCATCACCTCGCCATCAGGCAGGGGCTGACATATTAACTTGCCACTCACTGCCGCGCTGTGAGTGAGTGAGGAGTGCATTTCTGTTGCACTTGCTGCAGTGTCCTGATCGCTATGGAGCTAAAAAACAGGGTTGCTTCAATTGTTTCATTTTTTGTTTAACTCAGGTGGTACGTGCAAGGGACACTGTTTGTGTGTGAGCACACCACTGTGAAGGCTACTACTGTACGGTCTGTGGACCTTACAAGGAGATGTATTTTTTATTGAACTTGGCGTATTGCGTGCAAATGGACAACAGCAACAGCAAAAAATCATCTCCTGTAGGTCGAGCTCGAGTATCGTGACGTGGACGTGATGGACGTTCCCGGGCTGCTGCAAAAACATCACCACTGCTAAGAATGTGTAGGGATGATTTTATGTGCTGCTCATAAATTGTACACACCGCACTGCTGGTGTGCTGAAAGCTGTTCCACTTAATCAGGCAGCGCCGATTGCAACGAGTTGGGAAAAGCTCGTCCGTTTTTGCTTCCTGTTTTTTTCTGGTTGCTCCTCGCTGTGATCATGAAGCGATCTTGTCTAGTTTTATTTTTTACCTTCATTTTGTTCCAGTAAGCTACTACCAAGTTTGAGCGTTTTTATGGGCGTTTTTAGGAGAGAAGGCTTGGAGAAAGGCTATAAGAAAACATCGCTTAGATTTGAGAAGAAATTCTAGCTGTTACCGTAATTTATTACTCATCCAATTGGAATTAATGGCTCTATAGGTAACGAAACAATTTCTAGTATAATTCTACCACCTGCACTTGTTTCGATGTTCGATCTTATGCTGGCAGTGTAATCAGCTAACTAAATAACAATTCCTTGAAAACAATAGAAAAAAATATTTTAACATATTCCAATTTTGCTTGATAACATATTATTGATATTGAATTGAATTATTGAATTGATAACATATTATTCCCTTATCAATCCTTGGGTTCTTTAATGTTATGTGTGCTCTTGCCAGAATTGGTATTAAAGTTAAAAACGTTCATACGTACAGCCTGCTATCGAGTTACGCAGTTATGTGGACTCGAGGAATGCGGTGTGCAAAATCAGACAATTATTTGGGTTTTTACGAGTTGGGAAATTAACGAGTTTTGATAAACAATTAATGTAGAACTGGATTTTAGATTTCCAAGAAAAAATATTATCTGTCTGATATCTTTAGATTTCTTGAACTGTCTGTGTCTGTGTGAATACTGTACATACTAATATTAGCTTCAAAATTATGAAGATATTCCACCCGTTCTTTTCAAATTAGTTTCATAGAGCTTAAATTGGGGAAAACATCCTAAACCTATTCCATTGATTGTTTGATTCAGCGTAGCCTGCAGCCACTTCCGTCCCCCAAAAACGGGACGTAGTGTTAAAGCTTTGACAATCAACTACCAGCAAGCTTGCCTACGAGTTTGACTGTCGCCGGGGTCCGAACCGAACGTCTCGAGAACTGATGGAAAAGCATTTCTGAAATCCATCCCAGCTCTCTGCTGCGGCTTGTCTTTCTTGTCGTGTTGGTAGGCAAAATCGGATCGTATTACAATTTAAATGATGTAGAAATTACAGTTATCAATAAGAAGAAGAAGAAGAAGAAGAAGAGGAGAAAAAAGCAAACAACGGGAGCTAGAAAGCTTCAGGTATCAAGTGTCTAGCGTCAATTGGGTGGTGAGATAAAAGTGTGTGTGTCTGCGTGAGTGAGTTTCTATGTTGTGGTTATGGCTTTGCCTATTATAGCAGCATTGCTGGAGCTGTCAGCTTCATTGAGGGGAGACGAAAGCTTCAGCATTATATAGAATGAAGGTTCACAATTTATGGGGTAAAGCATCATTCTAATGATTGTAAATAAATCGTATGAAATTGTACATTAATACCAGTTAGCAAATTAGCAGCTTGATGCAATCAACTAAGCTACAATGTACCACGGACAGTGTGTACAATTTCCTGATACTGCCGTTCAAGCTGGTACCGTTTTTCCGTCTAGGTCGTGGGTATACTTAAGCGTAAGATAAAACACAGACACAGGAAAGCGATTCAAACCGACCCAAAGCGTAACAGAGAAGAGAGAGAGAGAGATATATATATACAGAGAGAGAGAGAGAGAAAGAGACAGAAAACTAACAAACCTATTTGTTAGACTATATTATACGATCCACCGTTCTACGTTCGGGCGTATCAGCAACGTTACATCTCGCTGGGAAGAAGAATACCCTTGCCACTCCATCCTCCCGTTTGGCGCTGGTTGTGGTTTGGGACCGTTTGTGGTTTTGATTTATGCGCACCATCCGTGGCGCCAGGGTGCAATTTTATGGTGGCCATTCGGTGGAAGAGACGAACCTTCGAACAAATACAACAACAACAACAAAAACACGCGGTGCCCGATGGGCCGTGTCCACCGGCGATGCAGGAGACTGAAACCACCGCCGACGACCCCGACGGGAGAGGGAGAGCGAGAGGGCAAAGAAACAAAGCAAACAATCTCATTTTGAAAACCCCCGTTTTTCTGATCCCTTCTGCGTGGATCGTCCAGCGGGTCTTCCGTCCTGTGGGGATGCACATCGCGACTGCCTTTCATTACACCTCTCCTCTCTGTATGCAAATGCAAACCGGGAAGAGGGAAAAACGGAGCATCTGGGAGTGGCAAAACAAAAACCGTTTTTCGCATCTTTTCCGTGGAGCGAAAGGTAAACAAAAGCCAAAATTGCAGCAATGACGCCTTGTTTCATGCCTTGTACGGGCTTGATCGGAAAAGCGAGCTTGGGAAAGGGCCCACGGAGCCACCGTGGTGCCCCGTCCCTGAACGTTGAGCCCCGTCGAGCTGACGAAAAGCCTTCCCTTCCACCAGAAATGGCTTCTGTTCAGTTCCCTTTCGTCCAACGGCCGTGGCAACATCTGTGTGCGGGAGAAAATTTGTGAAAACGTATCATTAAAATTGATTTGTAGCGATGAAATAATAATTTAGCAAGAGAGCTGAAATTATACGGCCCTGGAAAAGAGAGTGAGAGAGAGAGAGAGAGAGAGAGAGAGAGAGAGAGAGAGAGAGAGAGAGAGAGAGCAACAACCAAATGGGTGACGTGCGCGTATTTGTTGCCAACTCGTGCCCGCAACACAACAGCGAGAAAACGACCATGTGTGTCCTCCCGGGGAAAGATCCTCCCCGTCCGCCTAGCAAGCCATCGAAGCTCGTTAAGCTGATGCACGGGTTTTGTTGGTTTTTCTCGTCGTCCTTCTCGTCGCGCAGCCTTTTTTGTTTGGTTGTTATTTCTTTACAAGAAGGCGTTGAAGAATATTGGCCAAATGAGAGAGAGAGAGAGAGAGAGAGAGAGAGAGAGAGAGATATGGCAAACGTCTTGTTGGTGAAGCGACGATCACGATCACGTTGTGCAAACAGCTTCCATGTCGTTCGGCCTCGCAGTCTGACGTTCGAAGGTTTTGTATTAAATTACGTTATAAATTTAGGAGAAATTGGCAGTCTTTGGCAGACGCCCCAAACGGAAGGATAATTGTTTTGGTATCGGGATCACCTGCTGACGGGCGTTTTGATGAAGGTCGGGCTGGTGGAAAAAAAGCTTGTTAATAGTAACGAAACATTCCAAGCTCTGGTTTGGGTTCCCATCTCCTACGCTTGTTTGTGGAAAGATTTATTTGTTTTATCGAGTAATAATTTATGAAGAGCAGCATCCAAACGCCTCATTCTGTTAATTACGGGGACAAAGCTCGGCTAATACCTTCAATTTTGTGTCTAGCACCATCCAGTTGACATGTGGATGCGATTCCAATAATTAGGCAACGTTCTGTGATCCCATTCCGTTCGTTTCTTTCCTCCCTCATAATCATTATCTTTCACCAACTTCCGGATCTTATTTTTCAAAATATTCTTTTGCTTCCCTCTCACTCTCTCCATTCTCCAGACGAATGTTTCCCTCGATGCGGCTGACGGTGGACGGACTGGATGCGGACACAAATTACTGCGTGCTGCTCGAAATGATGCCCATTAGCGACTGTCGGTTCAAGTTCAGCGGCTCCCAGTGGGTGCCGGCGGGCGGGGCCGAACCCCAAAGCCCCCAGCGGTTCTGCCTCCATCCGGACAGCCCGGCGCTCGGCACGCACTGGGCCTCCCAGCCGATCGTCTTCAACAAGGTGAAGCTTACGAACAACACGCTCGACAACAATGGTCACGTAAGTGTGCTTTTTTGGATTTTTAGTTTGTCCTGCGTAATCGATCTACTCCACACGAGGAGAGTGATCGTCGATTTGATCTGGGCTATATACTAATTTTGTGCTGCATTTGATTTCCTCCCATGTTCTCCGTTCTCCATCAGGTTGTACTAACCAGCATGCACAAGTACCAGCCAAGAATTCACATCATCCGCACGTCCGATCCGTCCCAGATTCCTTGGGCGGCCCAGCAAGCGTTCGTGTTCCCGGAAACGGAGTTCGTTGCCGTCACGGCCTACCAGGTAAGCTACGGGGGAGGGAAAGGGGAAGGTATTTAAAGTAAACAACGCCGATCGGACGAACCGGGACGCCATTAAGCGGCTGTAGCGGCGAAAATGCGACCACGAGCGACAACTTTCATCGATCGGCTTACGCCTTTCGGGGCGGCCGTGTTACTGCCGCCGACATCCAATTTTGATGTACGCGCCCAACAACGGGCCGCGTTGGCCGCGTTTGATCGATCCGATCCTGTTCGGATTGGACGAGGGTTTTGACGGAAGGAGATAAAGCAAGGAAGAATAAAACCAACATGATACCCGCAACGCGAGCGAATCGGCTCGGTTCGAAGGCAAATTGAAACCGGAATCGGCCGCGTGTCACCCGATTTGGTTATCGGTTGCGGGCTGGTGACGACCCGACACACGGCCGTCCAGCATCAGCAGACATTGAGCATGACTGATTGGTTCTGGGGACGGTTGGGGTTTTTTTTTCTGTTGTAGACGTACGCTAATACCTGTTAAAGATCTTAATTACGAGCGCACACTGGTTTGAGGATCGATAAAGATGAAGGATCGCTTGTTGTTACTGTTGTTGCTGCTGTCGTAGTAGAGAAAATCCTGAGCCTTCTTCTTAGAGCATTAAAAAATGTGGCATTTAAATGTAAAAATAATCTTTTGAGCTATAGAAAGGACAGTAAGACATTCTAAGACAACGAAGTATCTCTAAGATTATCCTCGTAGTAATTAACAGGTTAAAGAAAGAGTGATCTTTGGTAAACTAACTAAACATGTTTTGGAGCATCCAAGAAACTAAATTTAATGTTTGGGATCCTTTGGTTGCAGAATGAATCCAATGATTCAACCTATTCTTACACAGTTAAAATGATCAGACTGTTCAAACAACCAATATTAGAGAATCAATTCTTCATGAAGACTTCTCTTTTTAACACAGCTTTCCAGAAAATTTTTGAATAAATTCTTGCGTCCAGCAGAACATTCTTCCTTTGCGCGATAAAGTCGTCCCGAATCGGTGGCGCCACGTTCAAAGTGCGATCGACATGCGTAGAATTTGTACTTCTTCTCACTCCCTATGCCCTCTTGAGATGGTCCTGTTTTTTGACATTTTCTTTCTCCTCTTTTCCACCCTTTCTTTTTCGCTCTCTCCCTCTCCATGTCTTGTATTCTCCCTCTCGCAGAACGATCGCATCACGAAGCTGAAGATCGATAACAACCCGTTCGCCAAAGGGTTCCGTGAGACGGGCCAGTCGCGCTGCAAGCGAAAGATGGGCTGCAACAACACCTCCTCCTCGTCCTCCTCCTCTTCGTCTTCGGGCACTGGTGGCGGTGGCGGTGGGGCAGGAGGCGACAGCGGAGGCGGTGGGCAGTTGACAGACGACGAGGATCGCCACGACCTGCACGACCTGATCAAGCGGCCAAGATCAAACGGTTCGCCGGCGTCCGACTGTACCGTGCACGAGGGTGCCGGACCACCGATGCATCATCCCCGGCTGCACCATTCCGCCGGGCTGCGGCCGTTTCCCGCCTCTCCCGAGCTACTGATGCGTCAGTACAATCAGATGTTTAACCCGAGCTGGATGGATCTGATGCTGCCATACTTTGCCCGCCACCACCATCAACCGTACCCACCGCATCCGCATCCTCATCAGGCGCACCATCCGCAACATCATCACCACCATCACCATCCGCACCATGCGCAACCTCCGGGACCTGGGTTTGGCGGACCGGTAGGACCGATGGGTCCCGGGTCACTGCTGTCGCCCGCCGGTAGTCAAATTCCGGCCCCGATCATATCGCCCGCCCACTCCAACCCGGACTCGACCGATCACGATCGTTCGTCGGCGTTCAGCGTGCAGACACCGCAGACTAGCGGCAGTGATTGTGACGCGAGCGAGCGTACCCAACGTCCGGACAGTCCGGAAGGGTCCCCGAAGCCAACGGTTCTGCGACCGGCCGCCATCAGAGTCGCCGCTCAAGGATCGAGCCCTACGGAAGCGGTATCGCATCATCACCGGCTGGATCCGGCCGGCGATCCAACCGACCCGAATGGAGATCCAGAGCGGAAAATCAACTTTAGCATTGCCTCCATTCTACTCCTATAGTGGGGAAGGGGAGGTAGAGTACAACTCTCCAAGTGGAACCAAGTGCCTTACTATAGCTGCGAGTTTCCTGCAAAAATACTCGTGATACTCGTTTAGGATCTCGCAAACGACTCCTCGTGCAAAAAGTGTACTCGTAGTCCTCCCGCTGTGTTGGTAGACGTATAAGATAGCTAAATAAATTTGCTACAAAATAGAGCAGATGAGATGAGCCGAAACGTATCGGTTTCGCTCTTGTTGTTCACCGTAAGCATCCGAAAAGCCAGCCCAAACCATGATCCATAACATAACTAGATCTGGTGCTACCGGGTATCCTTTTAGCCGTAAATGCATCTTATTATTCTACGCCGAAAGGTTCGTCGCTTAGCGCAGGTGAGTCTTTTCGTTTCTTTCCGAGTTCTCATTCCAGCAGTAGCAGCAGGCATTCATTACAATTGGCAACAATTTCTTAGCCGTTTTGTGTACGCGATTGCTTAAAGGAGATCAACAACCAACAAGGAACCGTCTCTGCCTCTGGCTCCTCAGCCTCTTCAGACCCTCAATCGTTGGCCCATTGTGCGTGGCAAATATTTTGCCCCACGCGACAAAAGCGAGCCACTTGAGCGAAAGCCACTATCGCCAGGCCCAGCCCGTAAAGCCCACTTCACGACGCATTGGACAAGAACGGTGCACCCGGGAGGCTGATCTGGTTTGACCCGTGCTTTGTACCGCACATAAGGACGCTCATAGGCCACTTAACGCGTAATAGGACTTGGCAAATAATTTGTCAAATAATTGCCAGTCCACTGTGGGTTTTGGGCCCTCGGTAAGCGGCTCGGTCGGTTTTCGGGGAACAAACCCCGGCACGGAAGCCATTCCAACCAACCAAGGACCAGGATCTTAGAAAACCTTCTCCACCCGATTATCCCTTCCGAAACTGCACGCACCCAAAATGGGATCGTTCGTCTTGTGTCTTCCACTTCACCTTTTGTGTAGGCCCAATGGGCCCTTGTTCCCTTGTGTGTTCCTCTTGTCCTTCTCAAGTGAGGACTTTGTCTCGAAATAATGAACATCCACTCGAAAACGGAGCCAGATATCATTATTATGTTAATTCGAGAATTTAATCCAGTTTAATGCAGATTAGACGGACCGACCGGCTGGCCCGGCAGCTTAAACGGATGGCAGTTCCATCCGGGGAAAGCCTTTCAAAGAGAAAGCAGACAACCAGAGGCAGGCTCTGAGAGTGGCTCCTACGGATTTTCGGACATGCGCTACGGGGTTGAAAGGCATTTGTTTGGCCGTTCCTTTGTGACCGAGGAAGCGGTCACCCTTATGGCCCTTGTGGTCCACCCCGATCTTGCGGGTGGTTTCGAACAGGAGCCACTGTGTACGACAATGGTAGTGCGGTGTCTGTCGCACGCTAAGGAGATCTTGGTTTTGAGCGTCTTAACTGATAGCTTGTAAGCTTTGGCATGGCACTCTAAGCTGCAGTGATACTCTTCAGTGATACATTCAGAACGGTAACAAGAGCAGCAGCTAAAGAAGCGAAACAATGTGCCAACCTCTTCAGAATGTTCTTTCAGTTTGAAGCTATAACAAAGTAATTAAAGTAAAGCGAACCCAGTGAAACAAGTGAACATGGAACAGCTCAGCATGCACATCAATATCACATAAACACCACTCCCATCCACCTATAGGATCTTGATTTAATCAGTCACACAAAAAAGCGGGAATAAACACATGATAAAACGCTACGCCGTAAACCCTTCAACCAGCGCGTTTGAAAGTGTCCCTCCCGGCGGGTGAGGCAAGTAAATCTTCTCGATTACATCGCTTTCATGATGCGTTAACGACGAGTGTGACGACGACTGCGGCGACGGTTCAACCCTCTCAACATCATCACCTCTAGCAGCGGATACAACAATAGCTAAGAAAAAATACAATCACCCAGCAGTCGTGTCACCGGCATTAACGGTAGCCATGCTCCGAGAGCAATCCATGTCATCCGCCTCCCGCCCTGCGGTCCGGCACTACGAAAACCTCCATTATATCCTTCTTCTTTCGCTCCTGCTGCTGCTCCTCCTGCCACAAGCCCACAGACAGCCGCGTAGGTCGGCGTGGGAAAAAGGTTGCCCCGAGGGAATGCGTCCGAACCGTCCTGTAGGCATCCGTAAGCCCAAAGAAAGAAAAAAAAAGCGCTCGAGACGCGACTGTACGCGACGAACGAGGTGTCAAAAGTTGCCTTCACACATTATTCACTGATTTTTATTGGGAAGCCGATAGGCAATAAACCGAAATCGAACCGCCAGAGCGGGACCGGAGCGGGATGGACGTTTGTGGTTAGCTAATCGATAGGAACCGATCTAGTCGGCGAGCCGGCCATTGGGACCCCATTGGACTGATTTGGTTTTCGAGTGAGTGTGTCTTTGTGCTTGCTTTCCCCACTTCTTAAGATCACCTCCCTGTACGGCCTCATCGTCGTCAGGGAGTCGGCACTTTGGCCGTGATCGTTTTGCCGTTTCATTCAGAAATTCCCGGCAAAGGAACCTGTTTCGTTTCATTTCGTTTAGTCGTCCACACAGGGACACAACACTGCTCGGACGCAGAAATCAGCCGAAAAGTATTGTAAAGCCAAATGCAAGGATCGTTGGGAAGTCGATCGTATGAACGACCGCACAAAATTATTAGAACAAAGCAAAAGACCGGCCAGCCAGGGGCGGGGTGTGGAACTAAGATATAAAAATCGGCTCCAAACCGCAGAGAAACACATTTAATTAATATTCATTCTAGTGATCCGTCCGATCAAACCTCCGTTTGGTTTCCCGGTTTGTTTTCGTTCCTTTGCTTGCCCGGGCCGAGGGCTATTAGTGATGAGTCAACGTAAAATTGAAACACATCGATTTCACGACTTCACGGTCACTTAACGTGGGTCTACCCTTCGTTGCTGCTCCCGCGACCATCATCACCATCATCCCGAAAGCCCGTTGCAGGAAATTGTGGGCCGCCCTGCTCGATGAGCAGGCCTGGAACCGGCTTGTTTTTTTGCAGTTTGATAGCATTTTGGTTTTTGTCGATAATTAGTTTATCACGTTGTTGGGAAGGTACCGCTAAGCTGAGCAATAGGGGGGTTTGTCTTTTTGGTCATTTTTAATTTCCGGTCCTACAGGCTCGAGACACACTTACTCACACCGAACGGGTTTTCTTCAAGGTGCTGATGGCTCATGGAAAAAGGGAGAGAAAGGAGAGGGACGAAAAATCTATTTTCCAAAAACACGCACCCGGGACACGGGTGAGAACGGGCTGGGAAAGGAGCAACACACTTTTCAAAACCGATTCCCGAACGAACGGTCACTTGCCCTTGTGAAACGACACTTGTTCTCGAAACATCGGCTCCGAATTCCTTGCCATATAAAATAGAATCGATCGATTAATATTATGCGCGCGCTCACACACACACTCCGCTAGACACCGGAAATGGTCAATTGAAGCGCTTTCCAGGGAGGTCTCACCATGTGAACGATCGACGAAGCAAAGCAACAAAACACTATTTAGCCAACGCTGGAGGGTAGGAGAGTACCACCAAGACGCGGTCGATCTCTGGTCGATCTACTTCGCTAATAGGTGTGGTTTATGCTATGATCACTATCTTCGCGCGCGCGCGCACGATCGCTCAAGCTGGGGTAGGGAACGGCAAGGCACCTCTCCAACGGCCGTAGACCCCGTGACAGGGGTGATGATGGGGGCTGGGTCTTATGATGTTTCGAAAACAAAAAAAATAGAAGCAGAAACTAGCAGGGAGCGGATAGAATACTTGTGTTGGCAAAGGTGTGGGGAAAACAAACGCAACGAAACGGAAAATCGTTCCGTTGTATCGTGATGGAGGAAGGGGAGGCAGTGCAAAGGGTCGTTTGAATTTCGTAACCTTCGCATTTCGGGAATGACTCTATTTCTTGTATAGGGTGTCTGCCGGGTTAATGCTATTGTTGAGGGAATAATGTTGAGTGTTATAATTGCTTCCTGTTGAGGCATCACGACCCTTCCACAAGCATGGTGTGAACGGGTGCCAAAGACCCCGTTCGGGACAGTGTGGAGTTGGGAGCGGTTAGAGGTGAATAATTTGGAGTGAAATAAAACATACGGACTATGGATTGATGAACCACGAGCATGGAATTGAAAAGACGAATAAATAATAAACGTTTAACTTCAAATTCACATAGCGCTTCGTATCTTATCTGCCGCATGTTGTTTGATGGCTATCCCTGGGAGGATGAAGCAGCATTCAGTGCATCAATGTTTAAGTTTGAATGTTTTACATAATAATTCTTCTTTAAGACTAATGTTTCACCAATTAATAAGTTAATATTTAGCTTCAACTGTGAAATTCTTAGCACTAGCGATGTTCCCATGTTAATTTGTGCGATTTTAAACTATCAATCACACCTTTCAAATCAATGCCTTTTTTATAGACAATTTTATTCTGTTAATTTGTTTTATTAGTCAGTAGGATTGCTTTAGACGTATCTGAGCGTCCAATCCCCCGAACCACCTGTTTTGGTACGTTGAAGTAAAGCCTGATGAGACGAGGGATGAATCTCGACCTAACTGAGCTGTAAGACACAAGGTATATAGCAAGTTCGTTGGCTTGATTAATTGAAGCAGGACCTTGCCGTAGATTGGATGCCTATTTCGATGAAAATCTGCAGACAGGGATCGAGTATCCTGAAGAATTATTGTTGAGTGGACTTCGTCACGACGTACCCAATCGGAAGCAGACCAACATGAGAGATAAACTATAAACTAAACAAAGCGTTCATATTTTAACAAATGATTTGTCATATTGTACAGAAGCACAAATGACACTTTTTGAATTTATGAAAACTCTAGCTTGTATGAAGTAACCCGCAGCGATCGATCCTCTTCAATTGTGTTTAGCGTTTCTGTATAGCTGTTAAGTTGCAAATCAACAGTAAAGACTGATTGAAAACATCAGTTAGGAAAGTAAAACTGTAATACAGTGAACCCTTTCTTATTTGACACCTCTCCAAATTGAAAAACCTCTTTTATTCGAACATTTTCCACAGTCCCTTGATTTCCAGTACATTTTTGTCCCTCTAATTTATAAAACCTCTGAAATCTATACCCCTCTTATTTGTGTATGGTGTTGCCATGGTTATTGAATGATGTATGCTCAAATTGGCAATCGTGTGTGCAGTTTCGTATAGCAACAGTTAAGGCTGCATACTAAATGTTCTGTCTCTTTCTTGTTTGTATGGACCTTTCATTCACTCTCAACCTTTGTAATTTGAAAACTCCTCTTATTCGACAGTCCCATCGCCTCTCAAATAAGAGAGAGTTGACTGTATTGACTACTTTCTTATTCAATTTGGAAGTCATACGATTGTATAAAGGACGCCAAACTTCCAACTGATTCATCCTGTTGTATGTCAAACAGATCCAACTAATTAAACTCATTCTTTAAGTAGCCTTCACATTTCGACACTATTTAACCAATGGGAAGGAGTCACAATCTAACTTTTGTTTTCTAATGCCGCATTCCTCTACCCAAAAATTTGGACGCTTATATGATGAGCTTTATTTTTAGGTGTCGACGGCATTTTTACCACCAAACGGCAAACACCATAAAAAGCTTTTAAAATATCAAAGACCAAACTGAAGCATAAATCAAAGCATCGTTCGATGCTTGAAATGATCATTTTTTTATGATCATCTTTTGCAAGCAGGGCGCATTTCAATAGAAAGGTATTTTTTTAGGTGACATTAACAAATAGGATCAAATCCAAATGCCTTTGCTATAAAATAACTGTCACTAATGAAACGGTAACACGATTGGGAATGTTCTTCATCCTTTTAAGCGTGTGCTTTGCGATAGTATTCAAGCCATCGTCTACCCTATTTTACACTAAGCTCAACCGCAAACACCAAACACTCTCCTATTGTCGGCCAACTCTAACGTATCCCCGAACCCCACCCCACGGTATGCTGATCGTCAATGATCGTCTGATGAAATCGGGAATATTAAGTGATTCGCAACGCCAAAGATGTCCCGCTACAAAACAAGCCAACCTAGACCAAACGAGACCCACACTCGGGCTCATCAGGCCTTTCCCATCAAACGCGAGGGCAGTGGCGGCGCCGATCGGGGAATCATCATCGGTGGTCCATCAAACACCGTCCGTGCTCATCATTTATGTGCTAATAAATGAATAGCGGGCTGGTTGTTTCGATTCATGTTTTTTCGGCTAATCATCGCCGTAACGAGTTGAGGGGTCGGGTGAAATAAAAACTTGCGCCCGCGAACGGCCTTTGCGACGGCGCCGAGAGGCGCGCTGGCCGAATCGTCCACTTTCATCGTCGGCAGCCATGGGCAGCAAGGGGGACGCCACACGATTCGATTCGGACGATGCTGAGCGAGCTTAATTGAAAACAGCCGACTGATGCGGCAGAAGCCCATGGACAGCATACACAGGGATACAAAGACGTTCTGTGCGGGATCGTTTGGAGGCCGGAAATGAAACGGTCCAAACTAAAGAGCAGAAAAAGCACCCAACCCAGGCTGGCTTTTGGAGTACGGGCGCGCGAATGAATGGCACCAGCTTTTATGGCGCACGGGCTGGGCCCCAGCCAAGGAGCCGGCCCCTTGGAAACCTAACCCGGATGACCATTTTATTGCCACAGCCTGGGGCGCACACGCGGAGCTACAATGCGCCGCGCTTAGGGCACGCGTGTTCAGCGCCGCCGCAGCGTGCGTCGTGCGGATCCAATCGTTGGGTGAGGGTTTCTCATGGGTGAACCAGTTACCGATTGGCCACATTGGACCGCCGTTTCGCGCGAACGCAACGTGGGGTCGCATTTTATGTCGCTCGGCCCTCGGATCGGAGCCTTTTTTTTCGTTTCTCATAAATACATAAATCGAAAAAGCATCGAAAACTCGCTCGCCGTCGGCAGAAATGGCGGATTTGAGGTTGGTTTTTCGTTGGTGTATGCATGTAGATTGTTTTTTCTCTCTTCAGGTTGTGTTGTTTTAGGACAACGTGGCAAGAGCATGTAGTTCACGCCCCATGCTTTTCGGTCCAAGGCTCCCAGAAGCGAGCGTTTCACGAAGAGGGAATTCATATCCTCCGGCGAGCAGCAAAGGATCACTCCAAAGCTAAACAAAATGGAGCCCAAACCACGTTGAATTATATAAAAATATGTGTTTTTATGTCTTGGAGCAGATGCAAAAGATACAATAAAGTCCAATTTGCATTTTGTTATGATCTTTAATACTTTTATGTGGAAATAAAGAGCAATTATATGTTTGCGATAGCTACAAACCGATCGCATCAATCGCTAGATCTCCCTGCCACTATCTCTTGACTGTTCGTCCTCCATTTATGCTACAAGCTGCCACCTTCTTTCTCGAAATGCTACAATGATAGATCTCGAACGCTTCGTTCCGCTTAGCACCGGCTCGTAGGACCCAAACCCAAACCTACCGAACATGCTGCCACGCGCATATCCCCGTGACGGATAATCCGCAAAACGGTACTGGAGAGAGTACAAAAGCCCGACCCGACATCTCGCGACACGCAAGTGTTGAGCGTTACCCCGGATATCTGGGCCGCTCAAGGGTCCCAAGGCCCGCCGGCGGCGGCCGGCGACTTGAGACGGGCGTCGGTAAGCTGCCGAACCTCGCACTCGTAGGTGCGCACTCGAGCACTCGAGCAGAGTAGGCCGCTAAGAACGGTTGGGACTCAGATGCGGATCGCTTCACCTGACCGCCCGGCGTCGGGGCCAAAGTCGGTCGGCACACAATCCCGCCAGCAACGACACGTTGGTCGGGCGCGGTAATGATCGCTTTGATATACGGGGGCCCTCGCGTTTGAAGCTACCGAATCCCGCCCGCAAAAGAGACATAAGCCGGTGTCGCGGTGATGAAAGTCAAGCACTGGGAAGAGGGAAACTCAGTGCTGTGTGAGTGCTTCAAAGAACGATACCAGCATGAAGGATTTAGAAGATCGCTCTAGATCTATTGCTGGTGATTGGGAGAGGGGAATCTCTATGCAATGCATCAATAGAATCGGCAAACGAATCTTCTGGAGACAGAGCGAAGCTTATGATTTATTTCGAAGAATGAGTGATATCTTACAATTATTAAGCTGATGGCTCAAAGTCAGACTTTATTTCAGCAAGAACGTGCATCTTTGATCGATTAAAACCAATCTCAAGTCTTAGAAGCTATCTCAAGCAAGAAGTCAAAAAACTTATAAGATCTTATTTGGAAATAAACAAGTCTTTGGCTCGAAGATCGAAGATCCTACAACGATCTTTACTCATTTCAATGCTCTATCGCATCGATTTTTATTAAAAACATAATCCTCCGTACAACATCTTCGGAACGGAGATACCCCTTCCACTGTATTCCCTCCGTACCAAGCGTTCGCAAGTCTTCACGGGTTACGCGTCTTACGGGCATGATGCCCGTTTGCAAGTTGACGAGAAGCTGCCGCAGCGATAAAGTAAAACAACAACAGCAACAAAACCAACCCCCTGCCAACGACACATTCACCGGCTTGTAACATGGTTTTTTGTTGTTGTTGCTGGATTTTCTTCGTTGTTATTGCCTTCCCCTTCTGTTCATCTGAACCGCCACCTCCACCTCAGGATGCTCCATACCCGAAGGGCCACAGACTGAAGCCTCACCGGGGCAGCCTCAACTGGTGGTAGAGGTGAAGATATAAAAAGGTGATTGAATAATTTAACACGCGGACCCATCGCATCGGCCCCTCTCCGGCTTTTGCTTTGATGTTGACCGCCTTGTTAATCCGTCCCATGGGCACACAGGGAGCTGGGGTCAGTCCCGATCTCTGCTGTCGCTGTCTACCACCGCCCTGGATCCGATCCGACTCCGAAACCGATCGGAGATCCTCCTCGCCTGTGTCGGAAGGCTAGGACCGCGAGACGCCGGTCTCGGCGACTTTGACAGAGCTACGTTTCGACACGGATGCACTTTGTTGCAAATTTACCCTCCCTGTCTCCCGCCCCATGTTGCATCCGTTGATACTTTTGAGCGGTTCCGTGCGGCACCCTGCACGGTCGGCGGTCCGGTGCAGTCATGCGCGAATGCGTCGTGATACGCGGCGATCGGAAGGCGATCGGAATTCGTCGTGGCACCGGTAATCGGTTGGCATTTGCTAGCTGTACATACACACACACACTGGGAAAGGGAGCGGCTGGTGCAGTTGTGCGGGAGCCAATTAGTGAAATCGCTAATGGGCAGATCCTGAGCGTCCGGTGTGGTCGGGCGGGTTTCTGCACGAGAGCGTTGATCTAATTGCGCTGTAATCGTGTTATCAGAAATCGTTCCAAATAAAACTCCCCAGTGCTATTGCGATGATGGTTCCTTGTATTGAAAGCTTTTAATATTCTGTTTGCAAAGCCTTAAAAACATACAGAAATAAATGAAGATCCTCCTGAGAAAAGGCTACCAAAACACACTCCAATGTAATTACAACACATGCACTCAAGGGTTAATGAGCTCCCTCTAGCACGCCTCATTTTGATTGGTGACAAATATTTCCCACGCTCCCGCTTTTGGCCATGGCCATGCTGCGGGGAAAGCAAACTTGTCCGGGCTCAATCCCCGTCATGGCTTCTACAGAGAGAGTATGCGTGCGCTGATAACACAGCCTCCGTATTTAGCCACCGCATCAAATTACGCCAACCCCTTGTTGGGCGCGCGCACTGCGGACAGCACTGCGCCCCACTGCACTCGCCAGCGAGAGAAACATTCCGCGCGAGGCGGGAAAAAGCGACCAATTTGATAGCCGCTAGCCGCACTGTCGATCGTTGCCCACACGCCCCAGCACAGACGAGAGGTGCTAGAAAACATCCTCGGCCTCAGCATCGTCGCCCCAAAACTGGACAAAGGGATCGCGTCACCGCGCGCGCGCGCGCACACACACACTTTGCCGTCCGGGCAGAAAGGCATTAAATGAATTATAAATTATCCGTCCGACCATAAAATCAATCATCGACCATATTAGCACAGGCTTGCAGATCGTAAAAGGCCTCCAGTCCAGGCCGCGGGCTCGTAAATGATAATTACATTTCGCATTTCGCGCTAGCCCATGACTAAGCCCATCTGGCACATCTCTGCGACCGAAACAGCAACGTGGCAAACGCGCGATCGCGTATTGAAAAGTTTGTTCCGGGCCACCAGCACCATGCTGGGAGGTCTAGTTCCTAGGCATCGCCATTGAACGCTAATTAATAAAAATCCCGCACCGGGCAGGCTGGTGAACGCAATTCGGTGCAGTTCAGAAATCTCTTCAACTAATGTCATTTTGCCTCCAATGCTTTTTTGAATGAAAACACTTCCTCTTTGCAACTCAAAGATCGGAGTAATACAGTCCCTAGCGAAAAAAAAAATCACAAAAATAATTTATTTTACGATCACTCCCCACTGTGTCACGTCTACACCTTGTAGTTGATTGAACGAAACGATTCAAAAATGCTCTCCAACCCCACCTTACCCCCCCGGGGCGGAACTCAAAAAGGTGCGTCCGTGTGTGTGTCTTTAATCACCCCTCTCCAAACGCGCACGCACACGGGGTGTGATTGCATGTGAGGATGATTATGACGTTCGCTGCGAAACGATCATCAAGCCCGGGGTTTTTGTTTTTTTCTTGCTCCCTCCCCCCACGAACTGGCCGGGATCATCTGCTGATGGTGCAACGAGTTTGAGTTCGGTTCCAAACCGGGACCGAGGTGAGGTGGTTTTTATTGTGTGCTAAAATTTTAACACTCACCCGGGAAACATTATCGTGCCTCATCTTCATCGGCCGTGGCGGGTTCGTCGTCTTCTTGGGCAGCTCTTCCACGCAGACACGCAGGTGTCGTGGTGCACATTAAGCATTTACATGGGAGGGGGAAGGGTTGGGAGGAGGGTGAACTTCATTGAAAGACTTGGGAGTGCGTTGTTTTTTTTTTGTCGCTGTTGTCCACTTCGCTGAGCTACATCATAATCAATTAAAAACGCTCAACATGGACGTATAAATTGAATGGCCATATTCTATCGATCCGAGGTGCAGCTCGAGGTTTCTCGTTTTTTATGATACCATGGTTGTAGTTTATTAGCGCTTATGGCTTGGGATGTGGTTTTCGTTTTCCTCCAGAGCTTCAAATACGACTCAATGTTAAGGACAGTTTTTGATTTATGGAATTAAAGACCTCCTCTCGTTTATGATGCTTTGCTTATTAATCCAGGGCTTGGTGTGTCATTATGGTACGCCAAAATAATTTCCTACTAATTGGAAACATTGTCCCAGACGAATTTTAAACACATTTGTTGTACACAGTCATTCCTCTTTTTATATAGCAATAATTGTTACTACCAATAAATCATTTTTAATATTCATATCCAAACTCATTTTTCGAACTCAACACTCAGACAATCAGAATTTGCACGACACACGACACGCTGATTCCTGCAAGAACCAGCACCGGACCGACCGAAGGGCTGGCTTTGGCTGGCGTCTTAAGACGATCGCTTAAGTAAACAACATCTTCCCAATCCCAGTGCTCCTGCACGGTGCTGTCAAGTGCTAACCTTTTTTTCACAAGTGACCGAGCTACCCGCACCCGAGGACGAATGAGTGCCTAGAGCGGGCTGGCTGGGTGCAATATAATAATTAGCATAATACGTCTGCCGCCACGTCGCTTATTAAGGCTCGACAGGCCGCCAGCCAGGACACTGGGACACTGTGCCAGTAAGAGGTAACAGAAGAAGAAGAAACAAGTGGAACCCAAAGTCCTGGCAGGCACGAATCCCAACAGCTCCAGGGTGTGTGGTCACCCCGTCCAAACAGACAAAGGGACAGACAAAGATGGGCAAATGTTAATGAAATTATTTAAGACGATTATGCTGCTGCATTGTAGTTTCGGACACACGGGTGGAAGAGATCGGCGGGAGGGAAAAAGGACCTACAACGGGGCAGTGCCGTTGCTTTGCACCTCCGATCCCTTCACCTTTGCTTTGGTTTGCTCCAGAAGCCGTGGAGTTTGTCGGCCACAACGCCATGCCAGCAGCGAGAAGGAGGAAGGATTTGTTTACGCTTCGGTACTTAGACTTTTACGAGCTGGCCATAAATGGGTACTTGAAGTGTTTTTACGGCGGAGGAAACCGGACCAAACTGGGGGTGTGTGTAAAACGGTTTTATGAACCGATCGCGGCTTCAGCTCTTTCCCAACCTACAATATACAGAGTACTGCACACACCTTAACGCATTGAGCACATTGCTGCTCCTGTACTGGGCGTACTTGATGCGAGTACGTTTTCAATTCAATCACGACTTTCCTTTCGTGTAAATTTTCCCAGCTCACCGTGTCCGTTCCCGAGGGCTTTCACTGCAAATTGCAAGGCGCCCATCGGGCCGGGGGAACGGAGGAACTTCCGACTATGGAGCGATCTGCTGGGTCTGTTGCGTTATCTTCTCGATCGGTTTTTCTGTTTATTCTCCTCTTTCAACCCCAGAGTGTGATCCCTTTGGGAATACATACTCTTCTCCACCCCACACTGGGGACCTTACAACGTAATTGATTAATTCGTAACAGGTTCTCTCGATCAGTTTGCTGTACCTTCAGTTGCCGGTATTCGACAAGGTATCCTGAGAGCATTTCTCACACCGTTTGGCTGATTTTTTTTTATTGCTATTTTCTTTCGTTTTAAAGATGAAAAGAGAGTTGTTGAAGGCACAGGCTCTGCTGTGGACACACAACCACACACTGACGCTCGAACAATCAAACTTTCGGATGCATGTGAGCTGCAGGCTCACACAAAACATGCCACACAAATTAATTAAGTGCACATTAATTCGCCCTTTTTAGTTACCAAGACACTTGCTCGATCGTTTGGTGCGTCGTCTGCCTCGTCATTGTTTGGGCCCTCTCTATACCGATCGTTCTCCACCATCGCTCATCAACATAATTGAATAAGCTAATGAATCGAGACAGCAAATTCCAAACGCAAAACTGGGCACTTGACTCTCTTTCTCTCTCTCGATCGTGTTGAATCTTGAGTATCTCCAAGGGACAGAACTCGTCCTGACAGCGCTGTCGCAGGTGAAAACCCTCGTGATCTAATATGGCAGCGTACAACAAAAAAAACAGCGTGGTACGGGAAAGCACAGGCAGCAAAAAGTCCCTCACCAGTCGCGCCGTGCAAACATGGCCACATCAGGAAGCGCGTTGCAATTTAATATTCATTACAATCACTCAAGGAATTTTATTACCACATTGCAGACACTGTCCCCAAACCAGATTTGACACTGGACGCGATGGACGTTCGCGATTCGAATGAATGATGGGCGAATCTGGTTGTTCAAACGATCAGTAACTGCTGGAAAGGATCGATGTACGGGCAGGGAAAAATGGAAAGAAAATACGCCGCGGGAAATAAAAAAAACGCTTTGAGACGAGTGAGAATAAAAGTGCTTTTTCGTACATTTTAAACATGTTTTGTGGTGTGTTTTTGGGATTGTTATTTTCTTATTGGAAAAATGTATCACGATCACGTGAGTAACTTTAATTACTCTTTTATATTGGCGAAAGAATTTTATGCCCTTGAAAATTGAGACATTAGATCAACTTGGCAACTCGATCTCGATCGTTTTTTAAGCCTATTTTTACAACAGCACACAAAGCTGCATCGATACCGTTTGTCTTTGTCAAAGTGAAAAACTATGTTTGAAGCGTTTGATTGAAGATACCGAACAGAGGATTAGCGTTGGTTTTTGTTTTTTTCATTTCGGAAAGTCATCACTGTCCCATCGCGCGATGCGATGGACGTACACAACGCACCAACATCGCAACAAAACCGCGTCCGGGGCGCAACACACAAAGGTGGGGAAAGGATTGCCCGGGCCCCGGCCTTAATCCTTTTCACACACACATTAGGCAGCCGGCCGCCATGCGCCCAATCAAAGGGCGGGATCGATCGGTGCGATCGATCGTTCGGCACGATAAAAAAGACAACGAAAGTAAGCCCCCCATCAACCGATCGGCACCGGATGGTGGATAGGAGAGTGAAGCCACAGTCCCGAAAATGAGTCGCCATTTTCACTCCTCTACATTAGCGGTGAGGGTTGGACATACGAGCGTTTTTTTACTTTGTACCGAATGCCATCCATTAGTGGTTTGTTCTTAATGCACATGTGTGTGTGTGTTCTGTTTTTTTGCTTTTCTTCTTCACCCATAGACACCTGCCATGACGGCGCCCAACGGCAAACATTCACACGAGAGCGAGCACCAGATTCGTCCCAACACGCTGGCGGCAGGATCGCAGGCTCGATCGAAACCAATTTCTAAAACAAACATTCAAGCAGCTCTCGCCTCGCTTTTCCGCACGCTTTCATTAGAGAGGACGGTGTGTGGTTTTGGATGACGGTGTCTTCCATATCTTCTATCGCTCCGTTCTACCATTATCCTTGCATAGGCTTTCGTGTTCGGGGCCCCGTTGATTGCTCGTACGATCTGCTGCTTCTCAACCAACTGTTGCCATTTTGCCCTGTCCTGGGATGTGCGGGACCATCTGCCAGCGAGAGATCATCGTTGTAGACCGCGCTGGCAACAAAGTCTTTGGTGCTCCAAAACCCGCTCGTTCGAACGCATTCTACCTAAAGTCTGGAGAGGCTTATCGAAGCTGTGTCGCCGCTGTACACAAAGATTGTATCGTTTACACGCGACCTTAATCCTCGCCCGAACCCCGAAGACAACAGACGGTGGGCGAAAATTATTACCCCCGCACAGGCTCACGTGATCACAAGAATTTCGGTGAAGGGAAAGCTGGAACGAGCTTTTTTGTCGACTTGCCATGCCATGCCGACAATGGACGGTGAGACAAACGCTTAGGTGTAAAATTAGTCACCCCCACCAGCAGTCACCGGCCACCCTTTCTCTCCACCGAAACCTTTTCTGTATACTTAAGATAGCTGGAGACTAATATTTGGCTCTAAAATACAACCTGTTTACCCGTTCCCTCGATGGCCGGTCGTGAAAATACGTAATGGATTCTGTTGTTTGTAATCGACCGAAAAAACAAAAAGGTGAAAAGACACTTGTTTGCGTTCACTCACTGCTGTTTCATTGCCCGAAAAGCTATATTTAAGGGAAAGACATCCCCCGGGTGAAAAGCTAGGCTCTATCAACGCTTGATCGAACACGATCACTGCTCGATCGAGCGTTGAAAAAACGACCCAGCACTAGAACCAGCTCCATTTTCCTTTTTTTTTCCTCTGTAGTCTCTGTACCTCAAATATCCCTCACAACAACCATCCCCCGGGGTCTCATCATCACTCAACGGGTTTCGAATCCCTGTTAATCAAAGCTGAGTAAAAGCACGAAATTTGACACCTCAGAGCGTTGGTCGCGCTGCTGTCGCTGGTAGCTGGTAGCTGGAAATCTAGCAGGCGCTGGTTCAGGGGAATTGCAGCCTTCTTCGATCTGAAGGAAGTTGAAGGTGAGTGTCAAAATGGGAATTGTTTGAGAAAGTTGATACTCTGGTTGCCCGTTGCTGGTTAGAGTTGTCTAGCCCCGGACAAAGTTATTCTATCGTGGTTGCGTTAAAGCTCAGTTTTCTTGCCCTCTCTCCCTGTCAGTTGTGGTTGTCTCCTATCTTGCATTCTCCACAAAAAAAAATGGAAACAAAAGTCCATCTTCGTTATTGTAAAAGTCAACAGACTTTGAGCTAACATGATCATTCCCCCAAAAACCATCGTGGAAGGTGAGAATGGCGTGAGGAGTTATTCCCGAAAAAAGCATCCATATGCACACACACACAGGTACGACGATTGGTGTAAATTTATTTTTCCTATTTGAACAATCACGCTGCCAGAGCGCAGAAGGCTTGAGCGCAGGAAAAAAGCCAATCCGTTCGACAGCATTCGTTCCGCCTGGAGAGCATCAGCTACGCGTCGAACCTTTAAGCCCACTTGCGGTGGATGCTTGCAAAGCCGGGGTAAGTTTGTTTTTCTTGTTCTTTGTTCGGGTTTTTGAAAAACCCTCACCACAAACGATGTGGCAACGATGGTGCTCTTGTTCCTTCTATCACCCTCCCCCGGGGGTGTGGATACTTCAGCCACGTTCGAGTGCGTAACGTAGTTGCTGAGATTTGGAAGCTGAAGATTGATTAATGATGGATTTGATGTATCCGTGAGGAGCGCTGCTAACGGGCTGCTACAAGCAAGATATTCGGATTGTGACGAGTGCTAAAATTCAACTCGAAAAACAACAACACTTGTTGTCGATGGGAGCGCAACCCCATCAAGCATCATGTTCGAAGTGGCAAAAACGAATACTTAACCTTCCCCCTTGGACGGATTGCTGATGAATGCAGCAGCACCAGAAGCTGCAGACGAGTATTTAAAGCAATCGGAACAAGACACCAAACGCGGGAATCTTTCGTTTGCTCAAATGCGGTTTGACTGGATGCGTAGGACGCGTAGGATGCGCCTCCTGCAGATCGTCCCTGCTGTGGCGACACATGTGGAAACGTGCTGCTGGAATTGGTGCGAAATTCGTAGAACCGGGTGCTTCGTTCGAAAGGAAAACCACAACCACACATTTTTAAAATGGCTGCATGGAGCACCCCAAATGGACCAGCTCCGAATACGCCGAAACACACCGAAATTCCCCAGACGAATTTCCTGAGAAATGTTTCCCCCTGGCGCGAACGCGTGGCGGGCGTGGTTCGCATAAATGAGCTCGGTTGCGGCCAGGAGCTGGGACCTGGGCTTTTGCAGCATTAACGAAAACCCGACGAATAATATTTGTAAAATTTTGTAAGTTTAATTCGATCGTCTTCGTTTTTGTGACCCTGCTTCTCGGACTTGGGAAATTTGCACGATTGTGTGTTTTTTTGTTTTGCTTTCTTTTACTTCTGAGTATTCGAGATCGCGGTCGATCAAGATGCATGGATAAAATTCCCGTGGAAATGGAAGAGCTTGCGACGATTGCCTGCATCGATTAACATTCTGCTTGTTGCAACATTACGGAAACAGAAAGTGATTCCGTTCGAGTATTTGACGTAAGTGACTGCAATTTGTTGCGTGCATTGCATTTTGGAGCATTGCTGAGCAAAAGTGTTCGAATAGCTACGCCGTTACCTTATTAGGAGTTGATCAAGATTTCTTGGAAGATCAATTTTTAGCCCTCTTTAAGCCTTATTGCTTGATCGTTGCTTCTGGAAGATGCATTTAAACGCTACAAATCACTCGCTAGAAGGTAAACCGTGGTGCTTCTAACCGTTCGTCTATCGCACTGCAAACATTGCCACCGGTTTCCAAACCACAACCACTTCACACAATCTCCACAAACAACAGCAATCCCGATGCGATAAGCCCACTCGATTGATAACCTTTTGCCTCCCAGCCCAGATCCTGGCTACCGTTTGCGATCGCTTTTCGCACGTTGTATGCATCCTGGTGGTGCTTATATCACAGTGCAAACAGCAGCACGGTACATGCATGCAGTGCTACCAACTGCACGTTTGGCGTTGGGTGACTATGGGTTAATATTTGCTCGGCGTTTTCTGGGCGTGCTGTGCTACACCGGTAGCTTATAATTCGGGCAGTCGGTCAGGAATTTTATCGTCTAAGTATGAGACGCCCAAACTTACGAGCGCAAACAGTGGTAGTTTTGATAGCACGGCCTAGGACTTCACTGCCAAAAGCGCTCGGTCAACTTGGCTGGGATAATATTTACACCCGATAAGGCTGTATTCGCTTACTTTCGGAAGCTATCACACGGCAACTTCTGTCACGCCAGAGGTGCTGTCTTGTCAGTGTGCCATGCTCCTTTTGTATGCACAGCGCTTTTACGCTTCTTCAACTCCGTTGGCAGACCACACGTGTTTCAAAATTCTTATAGACCCTATTCTCAGGTTTCATACACAACGGTGATAACAAAAAAAGAAACGTTGGAATGCTTACCTTTCCTGCCGCGATCATTCTGAAGCTATCGTTTCAGTTTTGTGTTGGAGCACACAGGACAAACTGGCATCAAAACATGTGTTGAATTTGAATCCTCAAGACGAGTCTTGGCTCGTCTCAACTGTTGCACCGGCGCACCAACATTCAAACCGCGGGAGAATGAGGAAGTCATCACACTCGGAGGAAAGGGGGAAAATGAAATCCGAATCCTAACATACTAATCCTAACCACAACAAATCGTTCCAAGCCACGTGTTGCTCATTGCCTGCGTCCTCTACAATGCACGCGCAACGAACGCACCTAACCACGCGCAACCGTTAGCGCCAGCGGTTTACCGCATTGTCTAAACAAATCTAAACATTCCCAAACTACCCCCAAAGAAGCAGGAAAATATCAAATGAATCTCCCCCGATTCCCCCTTTAATTTCCTCTGGCTTTGTTTAGACCCTCTAGGTGGTTACCACCCAAAGGGAGTTAAAGAGTTTCGGGTTCGTTTTCCCCCCCTCATCCTCTCTCGTAGGGTCTCAAGTGTTCTCCATCGGTGGCATAGTTCCATCGTACTCCACTCCAGGAGTGCTACCGAATTCCGTCTCGTGCGATTACCATTAGACCACCAACCTGGGCAAGGTGAAAGATGTGTCACTTGAAAGATCGCTCTTGTGCGCTGCGCTGCGTCCGGAACAATGTTACGACCTGTTGCTGTGCACTCCACTGTGTACCGAGCGCCATTTTGAGCGTCCAACTAAAGCAGGGAAAGACATTAAGATGAACGAGTGTTTCGGTGGTGTTTTTCGTGGCACGTGGAGGAGACCACCAAGAAACCATGGGGCCCGGGGCACTCGCTATGCATGTGACGCTTTGTTTGGATGCGTGTTGTTGTTTTCTTAAGATCATCATCAACAACGTTTGCTGCCTGCTTTAAGTGAGTTTGCCGACATACATGGCTTTTTTTAAAAAGGGGTCTTCAGTGTGTTTGTTTGTTTTTTGTAGGGTGATTTTAGATACAAGTTGGAGCGGAGTTGGAGTATCAAGTTCGTTTCACACCGTGCTCTATCCTCTGTTAATGTCAGCCATTGTGAAAGATGTAGAGGATCCTGACGATCCGAGAGCACTTTGCCGATCGCTGCTCTAGTCTCCTCGGTTCCGTGAGCTCTAATTTCCATGTTGTAAATCTCTATAAATCCCATTCCAATCCAAGCAAGCGTTGATACTTTTGCAATGTATTGCACTTATAGAGAGAAACCCTGCAAAATATAACGTTGAACGGTCCCTTATAACACTCCCATCATGGGTTCAAGTCCTGTATGGACCGTGCATCCGATACAAATGACTAACTATCCTGCCATGAAGAAGAAGAAGAAGAAGAAGAAGAAGAAGAAGAAGAGGAAGAAGAACGAGAAGAAGAAGGAGAAGAAGAAGAAGAAGAAGAAGAAGAAGAAGAAGAAGAAGAAGAAGAAGAAGAAGAAGAAGAAGAAGAAGAAGAAGAAGAAGAAGAAACTGTTCGGTGTCAGTCTTGTAGCGCAGCGAGCTTAACATTCTTGCTGATAGAACATCGGGATATCTGATCTGAAACAATTTTTTTCAGTTTTTTCCCAGGTCCCACGAAATAATCAATTTATAACACAGCATTAGGTTTTATAATTTCATTTTTCCATTTATTTCTCGCTCTACATCGTTGGTTGGGTTTGCTTACTTTCTAATGAGATATTCGCTTACAATGTACATCTTTACTGGTTTCATGTTTTGAATCTAAACATTCCTACACACTAACACAACAGGTAAAAATGGCGTGACACAGTACGCACCCTAAACTCATCTGATTGCCTCCTAACACCTGCTAAAGCTAAACTTCATACAGTAGCTAAGATAATAATTTAATGATGCGCTAAAACTTGCCTAGCTTAAAACCGAAGAAAACGAAAAGTACCATTTGGTCAGTTAAAGGCGTAATCTTTCGATAGAAACAAAAAGGATGAGGATCGTACACAGCTACTACTGCTACTTTCCCTGAGGTCCGATGAATATTTGGCCTTAAAAATAATTAACAGTCTCATACTAACTCACCATAACCATGGCTCTAGCCTTTGTTGGATGCATTTTTCTTCGAGAGCAAGAAATGTAGATCGATCGTACAAGTATCACCATAATGTCAGGTAGAATGAACTTGCAGGACAGACTCCATCACTAGATTTGTTGATCGCATTCCATCGCTGGCTTTCATTCTATCCAATTGCACAAAGGGGGGGGAGGGGGAGGGTTGGGGAAACGACGAGTTTGTAGCACTTTCTACCTTTCACACTGCAGAGCGCCCTGTTAGGCTCGTTCGTTCTGCTTCTACACCTTCAAACAAACGCAAAACAAATGGTGCTGTGTCTGCCGCCGCTCGACACCGATCTCCAAGCTCCAAGCACACCGTTTGCACAGACACTTAGTACAAACACACGCCACGAGATGGAGATGTTTGCTCGAGCTTTCCGCAGGGCTTAGCTTTCCTTTGCGGGGAGAGGGGAGAGTTTCCTGGATGATGATCCCGCTGCCATCACAGCCATTGCGTTTTACGTTTTCCTCTCTGCAGGCCAACCACGGTGTTCTTGTTTGGGCAAACAATTCACACCATTGACTCCATGACGATCGTTCTACCGGTCGTGCCCAAGAATGGCGGAGATGCTGAAGGGTAGCGTGTGCTGTGGAAGCTGCTGCTTTCTGCTCGTGCTATCATCTTCGCTGCTGATTGTGCTGCTGCTGCTGCTGCTGCTATTCGGTGTGCGGGGCGATGGAACCGGCAGGGGAAGGAACTCACGCCGAGCAAACTGTTGCAGCTGCTGAGCCGCCTGCACCAGCGCGCTCGGTTCTAGACCGTGCGGTGAGCCGGCAGCTTGGGGACGCGCAAACGACGGGAACATTAGATCCATCCACGAGCCACCGCCGGTCTGGTGCAGCATTGGGTGCGAGAGTTGATGGTGATGCTGATGATGATGGTGCTGGGTGGGGAATAGTCCCGCCTGCATCGCGAAGCCCGGGTGATGGTTCTGGTAGAATGCACCGGCGGCCGAGGGTGAAGGACGCACAGGCGAACCGAAGTCATCTACGACGAGCGGCGAGCTGGTACCGCTGGACGAACCATCACTGACGGACAGCTCACTGTCGTCGAGGGAGGACAGCGACCCGGCAAGGCTGCTGGTACGGGGACGCTTCGCTTCCGGGCCTGCTTCCTGGCCGTCCGATTCATCCTCCTCCTCCGAGCTGCGATTTCCAAGGCCCGAGTCGGGCGACATCAGCAGACCGGCCTTGCGCTTGCACCGAGACTGACCCGTCTCCCGGAAGCCCTTCGCGAACGGGTTGTTGTCGATCTTCAGCTTCGTGATGCGATCATTCTGCACGGAAAAAAGCAAAACAGGGGAACAAAAGGAAGATGATGGTTAGGTTCAGAAGACGTGTTGGGACATGTGAGTTGATCCTCAATTGGATTTTGCAGGGTTATAATATGATTTGTGAATAAAATAAAGTTTGAAACTAACCTGATAAGCAGTAACGGCGACAAATTCCGTCTCGGGGAAGGTAAACGCTTGCTGGGGTGCCCACGGAATTTGGGTAGCATCGGAGGCTTTGATCACGTGAATACGGGGCTGATATTTGTGCATGCTGGTCAACACAATCTGTTGAGCAAAAGGAAAAGCAAAGAACATTCACATAAGTAACCGAGCTACAACATATTCATCCAGATGCATTCTTCAAAAAAAGCTTAGTGATCGTCAATACTTACATGGCCATTACTGTCCAGCGTGTTGTTGGTGAGCTTCACCTTGTTGAAGACGATCGGTTGCGACGTCCAGTGCGACCCAAGTGCTGGCCCATCCGGATGGAAGTAGATGCGCTGGGGGCTTTGCGGTTCGGCACCGCCCGCCGGTACCCACTGGGATCCGCTGAACTTGAACCGACAGTCACTGATCGGGACCATCTCCAGCAGGATGAAGTAGTTCTCTTCCGCCTCCAGCCCGTTCACTGAAAGACGCATCGAGGGAAACATACGTCTGGAAGGAGAGAGAAAAAAAAGTTAGGAAAATTAGACGATTAAAACCGGTTACAACTTTCGCTATCTAGAACGAGGTTTGGTTTCCCTCAAACGGGAAGGATGCGTCTGCTTTGATGTCTGTTTCTGTTATTCTCTGGAGTGTTGGGTGGAAATTACAATAAACGAAACAAAAGGCGCAATTTGATTTGGACGCCCGGTTTCTGGCTTTTACGACCACCCGAATAACCAATTTAGTTCAATCGATTCCGTACCCAAAATATCGCACCATGGGAGAAGGAAGCAGACGAATTGAAACTAGTTCCAGTCCCGGCTGCGTGTGCTGTGTGTGTTTTGCTTAATTAAATTTTATTGGCCAACCCGGTTGCCTCCACCGACCGAAGCGGACGGAGGGCTCCACCATGAAAGAAAGAGAGATAGAGAAACAGCGGCTCCCCTTACAAAACGACCCTTGACGACGGGCGCTTTTACGAGCTTTTATGATTTGTGAGTGATCGTAAAAACAAAATTTAACTATATTCGATTCGATTTCTCTTCCACCCGTGTTTTTTGCGATGACGACGGCAACTGATCCTCTGCTCGGGAGGAAAGGACCAGCAAAGAAAGACCAGCCGCCAAACCGAACCTGTCGATCGATCTGAATCGATTATAAATCAACCTGCTCTGGATTTTGGATCAGTGGGCATCAAACCAAAGCAAAAAAAACAAGGAGGAAGAAAACACACACTAACACTGCGCACGAGGACCCTGGTGATCGTGTGAAACGGATAATAATCGATCCAAGGTTTCCGTTTCGACGGGTTTCGATCGGGGGCCAAGGCGCCAGCGGTCGACGGTTCGAACCAATTCCCAAAAGGAAACGACAAAGACGGGCCCCGGTTCCAGGTCCGTGCAGCACAGACTCCCTGCTGGGACATCTGACAATAAACACTTCGTTCGTTCCGAATGTCCGAATGATCGCGGTGCAAGAGAGATGACAGAGGAGTGGGGGTAGAGTTCAGAGAGAAGGATTGGAAACATGAACGCGACATGACATGCGGCGGTAACGAACAAAAGCAACATCCAAGTTGGATGATCCAACTGTGTGCTAATAGGTCGTCTTTACGAGCTCGGCTGAAGCTTCAAGCAGTATCGTCGTCACCAGCAGGGAAGTGGGGAGGGGAGACACAAACAAGCTTTCGTTCTTAACGACTTTGATTATTGCAGCGTCAACAAATAGGAATTGGTTCTTCGTATTATTTTTGCGTGAAGACGAACAAATGGTTCTGGTTCTTCCAAAATTGATTAAAAGTGTGATCTTTCTGCCGAAACTCCTCGCACGATCGACGAGTTTATGAGCGATCAAACAAAAACAAAGCACGAAATGGACAATATTAGCATCACAAAAGGCTGCCACATTCTCGCAGTCTTTCCCGAACCTTTTTTTAAGGGAAAAGGAAGGGCAATTCCGGACAGCTACGTGTTGGCCGGAGCCGGCAAACAAACAAATGTTGGCGCCAGTAAAGGGCAAACAGCACCAGAATGCAACAACTCCGGGTGCATTTGCAAGAATAAGCACACCGAAATTCGGTCGAAACACGCAACACGCAGACAGTTTTCGTTCACTCCACCAAAAAAAAAAAGCCAACAAGCACAGACACTCAAAGCAGAACGTCTAGAACGCCGCACGTCAAACAACATCAACGGCTGCGAGCTGATCAGTCTCTGGGCAGGTCTTGGCCGTGTTTTTTTTCTTTTTATGAGCGTGCTAAAACAAAAAAAACGACCAACCGAAGCGCACCAATAAAACACATTAAAAATCAAACGGCCAAAAACGTGTGAAGCAAACAAGCCAGAATAGGAACCCAGGGGTGTGCCCCTGGGGTGGGAGACGAGATCTTGGTGAAGATCGTCCCGAAATCCGGGCGTCCGGAGCTTCACACCCGGAGCGAGATGCAATCGGGAGTGTAGAAAGAAGAAGCTTTCCACTTGGGCCGGGCAGGGCGCAAGCAGAGAAGACACAAGAATTATGATTATTGTCTCTGTAATATCCCGTGAAGCGGGGGAGGGGTGTCGGACTCCGGCCGTCGGGTAGCACACACTTGGCTGCGGCCAGTTGCAGCCCAGCCACCGAGATTGCACCGAGCAAAAAGGAAGTGACAGCTTCGAACGGTTTTTCTTTTGTTTCTTTTCTGGTTGTTGCTCTGTTGTGAGTTTCGTTGACTCTTTCCCTTCAGTTTGTTGGTGCAATCGGCACTGCAACGGACGCATCATTGAAGTGGTTTCTTGCCCGGTAGACCAAAAGAGGGAGAAAACACATTTTTTAAGGGCCCGCTCGCTGCACCCGGTCAAGGTCTTGCGTCGTCGTCGTCGGGTTGTAAAAATTGGCGCCACCGAATTGCCGGCCCGTGTGATCGTCGGCCGGGTTTCGAATCCCTATCCCTTTTCGCTTTCTCTCGGACACTTACCGTCCACTCTTGGTGATGATCATCTCGGTGCCGATCTTGTGGAACTGGCTCCACAGATCGCGGTTCTGCAGCTTGATGTCCACGTCCGGCAGCGCGTTGTACCGTGGCGGTATCATCAGTGGCCGTGGCGCTGGCACTGGCAGCATCGCCGGGTACGGATCTGAGGGATGGTAGATGGAGAAAAGCGGAAAAATGGACAATTAGTGCACTGAGTTTTTTTTTCTTTTCTTCTTTTTGGGAAAGCGGTGCTGCTGACTCATTTTACAGTTTTGATTTGTTTGTTTGGGTCGATCGACGGGAGAAAACCAACACCAAACGCGGGGGAACACGGAACGGAAGGCGCAAAAACAAAACAACGAAAAGGCTATGGTGAGATGACTCCAACACGGGCAGCGATTAACGCCTGTGCTTTGCTTGCTTCAGCGCCCAGCTTCCCCCCCATCCCGATCGATTCTGTCCAGCCTGGCGGGTGCTAATGATTACGATATTTACGTCATTATATTCCCGATTCGGTACGCTTGTTATGTGCATGCTTTATGTGGAGAGTGTGTATGTGTGTACGAGAAGGGTACAGCAAATAGAAATGGGGGAGAACGTGTTGATTAACTCAAAAGAAAACCGGCGGTCGCGAAGAGATTGAATTGAAAACAAACATCAAACACTCATCCACGCAATGGAAAAGGGAATTTAAAGTGGCACAAAAAAGATGTGCAAATTTCGAAACAGTTGTTTAAACAATGATAACATAATTGAACCGTAAGCACACCACCTCGCGCTAATTGATCGTTCACGCGCTGCTGCTGCTGCAGCTGTGATTGTTGTTGCCATGAATGTGTTGTACGATTATAATTGACAAAACGCTACTGGCGTACCATAGCATGGCTTGAAATTGCAAATCCTTTCCCCCATTATCGATCAAACCGATGCCGTCGGTAAGATGGACACCCGCATGGTGGAGAGAGCGAGAGTGAGAGTAAGCTTGCGTTCTTTTTCCCCACGTGTGGTGGCATTTTATTCTTACCCAAACCCTCTAACTAACATTCCTATGGTTTCCCTTGCAATGGGTAACATACAGACAGGACCGGTGCAGCTTTCGGCAAAGCGCGAAGGCGTCCGAATGATGGATAGGCTAAGTAAAGCCAATCCAACTTGCAATGTGCAGCAGGGTTTCCGTTTTTTTTAATTCTCTAATTCCCACCCCAACCGATGTCAATCAACCCCAAACGATGTATCAATTCGCGGCCAATGGTCCCCAACTTACCGGGCAAACGCTGCATCTGCATCCGGTAGAACTCCGTCTGCAGCGCTAGGTGATGGTGCATCCGTAAATCCATTAGATCGGCGGTCATGTTTTGTTTCTGTTTCTGGTAGGACAGCACCGGGGCACGGGGAACAGCAGTGAATGCACTTGCAACACACAACTACTGCTGGAGGGATTGGAACAGTCGTTGCACTCCAGTGACACTTGTAATTCTTCGCACATGCACACGCCCGGGGTTAGCGGGTTGTTTCTATGGTTTTGCACAATTACACTTTCACAGCTTTTTTTATATTATTTTCGTTCTTCTCACTAGTAAGTCTTCAGTTCAACTGATGTACACGCATTGATTTTTTCATTTAGAAATCGATTCTGTTTGCGCTAAACACACGCACTCCAATACACTTGAACGCAAACTCACGTGTTCACAACTTCTCACCTTCAGCTGAGCAACTTCTGCAAACACACTAGAGAACGTGTTATTCGTTCGAATGATGATGGTGTCTTAACTTTTTGTTTCTTCCTACTGCTCTGTTATTTTACCTACCACCACCAACAACAACGACAACAAAAAAGTCTTCAAGACACGCAGTGCACAACGCAACACACCCGCACGGTTGAAGGTTCGCTCGGATAATAAACTTCGAACAAGTTCTCGTGTCGCTCGTCAGCAGGCACCCCCTAGCAGCGTTGCCGTATCGTGTGCGGTAAACCAGTTATGCTGCTTATGCTGCACACACACACACACATACCATCACACCGAGGGGTTGAAAATCGGGTTTTGAGTGCTGTGTGAGTGAGTGAAATGGCACAACGAGCGGGGGTTTCTATTTCACTTCTTCGCCTTTTCCTGTGCAGTAGCGACACACAGTAGGCGGGGCAACGAGTGGTTCGCTTTTTAAAATGAAGAATTTCTTTAAGGATTTGGGGAGAAAGAGAAAAATAAAAAGGAATAGGAAAATCTGTTCTGTTTGCTTCTCGTTCTTTTTTTAGTGATAGAAAGAATTGTTTATATAGAAATTAAGCGCATTGAAGACTTTTTCATCAAATCAATCAAATTTGAATAAAATTATTTGTAACTTAACACCATCAACACTTCTTCCTTTCTGCGGTATTTATTTCATCACTTGCTTGGTAATTTGCATTTCAAAAGACAATGTTTTATAACATCGTTCAACTTCTAACATCTCTTTCAAAATCTCTTCCCCTAACCTTTTCCCTACCGCCGCATTACAATATCCCAAAGCGTTCGACCACCACCGAGTACTCTCGCTTACCCCTCTGATCTAGCACGCAGAGTAAACGCACTTGTTCGCTTAAGCAAAGCCTCCTGTTTTCGCTACCCTTAGAAACACTCAACACACTGCAAAACCACCACACACTACTGCTGCTGGCACCACACACACACACAATACAAAAGGGTCTGGGGAGGAGTCGCACAACAATGCTTCGTCCATTTTGGCTGCCTGCCTCGCATTGATGGCCGGTCTGGAATTCCCAGCCTCCAGTTTCGTTTGAATGGGGGCTTCCCCAGCAAGGATTCGATTCATCAAAATACGTACCCGTGAGCGATTTTACGCGCCTGGGCTACCTTTAACCGGCGTGTACCCCAGCTTTTCTCAAGCACCTTTTCGAGCAGAATCCTTACGGCCTCGGTCCCGCCATGGTACATGGGTGCAAAAATCTCAAGTACCGATGCAATAAAACAATTACACCTTTCTCTACTGGGTCACGCGCTGCCATGGACAGCAGATCGTAACTGGTCGCAACGACACTTCAAAGTACGAGCAGCAGCAGCATCTGCAGCAGAAGGAATTGGTCCAGGGGTACTGGCAGCTGTCCAAAAGGGGGCATCACTAAAAGGGGCTGGATTTGTTTTAATCCCAATTGTCACCTGTGTTTTTGGTAGTGATTTTGACGATCGTTCTCTGCTTTAATATCCCGAACATTTTGCTCCGGGGGTAGCAGTAGACGTTTCGAGTGGCTTTCCACGGCAAGTCATTAGCATTGGGACCTGTGGTATTGTTTTCGGGCGGTATAGTAAAGTTCACATTACGTACCTAGGGTGTTGATCGACTCGTATCGAGCTGACCAGGGATATACAGGTGTGAATTATCGTTCTATGTAGAGAGTGTCTTCAAAGATCTCGATGAGGAAGAGAAATTACATTGTGCTGTGGCTTTTTTCTGTAATAATATTTGAATTTCCGTAAATCTACCGGATTTTACCGAGATTTTGTGACTCTTTTAATGGAGTTTTGTCGTCTTTTGAATATGTTTTTAATCAAATATATGGTATATTCTACCAATTTTATTGTTGATCCAACTCTATAGTACCTTTAAATCCTTTCAATACATCGTGAAACAAATTCAAACAATAATTAACAATTCAATGATTTGAACAATCGTGTAGTAACTACAAATCATACTCATGTGTGAAATAGTTCCCAACAACACAAAAGAGTAGTTTACTCATTCCGACTATGTGAATGATCGTTGTTATACTTCTGACATGATGAATGTATGTATAGGCGTTAAGCTACAAAATAATTTGTTATTTCATAGAAATTTCTAGAGTTCATACTAAACATACTGTTTACATACTGAGCTCTAGAAATTTCGATGAAATAACAAATGATTTTGTAGCTTAATGCTACTTTTCATACTAATTCATCCTGTCAGGAGTATAACGACGATCATTCACATACAGATGTTTAACAATTTCTTGTAAAATTCATACCGTTACTTATATCTTATTAAAAGATCAGTTCATTTAGATATATAGTAGCTTAGAGTTACTATTGTAGTACAGCTGACTCCATAAGCTCTATAAGCTCAAACAAGTATTGAAGGCACTTGAAAGAAAATCAGCCAGAGCATCGAGTGCGCATAAAAATAAATAAACCATCTAAATGTTGCTAAATGCTTTATTTTATGAATAATCATAATGATTTTAAGAATTATTCTAAACAAGTCAAATAAAGCGATTAGTTGGAAGCAATCAATTGATGGGGAACCGATGATTGCATGGGCGATACATTACAAGATAACGATCTATAGAAGTTATCGTATATTAAAACTAAAACAATGAAGTTGTACCACCGTTAAGTGAAACGTTTCATATTACTTTTAAAAGAATTAGAAGCATCAAACTTAAGCTATTCGTAGCCTGTATAAGATCTTATGAAGATCCTAAGTAACGTTTGGGACTGGATAATATGGGGTCTTGTTAAAAAAAATTAAAAGAGATCATTATGACAAGCACATTTGACTGTTATTTTATCGGGAAATTGATGTTGAGCAATAAAAATCAGCCTTCCGGTAAAGCAGTAAAAACGAAAATCCAACACAATGATAAAACATTATTGCTCCCTTACTGCCTTACCCAACTGTACGATAAAAATGTACTAAAATTATGAAACTATTAATTACGCTTAACTAATCTCTACTTGATTTACATGCCAAATTATACAAGGGGCAGTAAAATTCCACCCATCAAACCAGACCACCGAGCGATCCTGCAGCACGTGTACCGAACGATGTTCCGCTTCAAAAAGGGGGATAAAAACGCAATGAAATCTGCTTCCCTTGATCCACCGTAAAACGATCGCAACCGCACGTAAACCAGTACCTTATATCGTACCAAAGAAAAAGGCCGCTAGCTAGGGATGCACAAACAACTAAAAAAAACCATTCGACAGTCGCGCTGTATCGGTCGATCTAATCTACCACCTTCATGTATCCGCGATGGACGTGTGCGATGGGGAGTGGGTTTTGCTTCCTTTTCCTTTCCTTTTCGGTACGAGATCAATTCACTTGCCGTGCGCATCAAACCACGTACCGATCCGCCTGCGAGAGTGGTACCGTTCGCTCGGTTACTTAGTTTATGACTTTTTAGGCGCCACTTTACTGTTCTGTACCAATTCCAAATGGGCTCCGATGCGTGCCCGGTAATGCGAGACGGGGCCCCGCGCGCGCAAGTGGAAAAGGATGCAACCGAATGCAGCCGAAAACCAGGCGCCCTTTTTTGCGCCCAAAACTCCGACGAGGGACACTTACTGTAAAACAGTGAGAGAGATACAGTGAGCCAGAAGGCAAAAAAGGCATCCGTCTGCACTGGCAAAAGCCCGACCGCTGGCTGTGTCTGCTTATCGTTTTAGGGCTCGATTCAGTTTTTAGAGACATTTGCTGGAATGGCTTTGCTTGTACGCCTTCTGCACATTGCCCCGGTCCCGGAGACTGATTGTGAACTTGCTTTTTTCCTTTCTTCTACTTCCTTCACCCTCTCTCGGCTTTTGTACGCAACGAAAACGACCCTTGAAGAAAAAAAACATGTGATAATTGCTGCTGACATTGAAATGATTCCACCTCCCTGCCACAATCCGGGTGACAAATGTGAACACGGGGACGCACACGGGCCCTGGTTGACATAGTTTGGGTTTTTGGGTTTGTGTTTAATGACTGCTACTGGAATTTTTATGTCACATGGTCTGTTTGGTGCATACGCTGGAAAATAGCCAGACGTCGGGTTAAAGTGTCACGGCCGAAAAGAAGCTTTCCATCCCCCAGAAAGCAATCACACAAAGCAATTTAATCAACGCACAAACACACGCGCTATAAAATGTGCTAAACAGACGCATCAAAAGAGCGGTAATGTTTCCGTTCTAGTTCGAACCATCAGCAAGCACGGTTCGATCACGGTTCTGGAACGGCAATTTACCCAAATACAACTAATACACGGCAGCAGAGTGGTGAGCAGAAAACTCACCTCCAATTACCCGAGCACAAATAAACGACGTCATTGGAGAGAACCGTTTTCCATTGAGCTTGTTCCCCGATCGAGCTCGATCGAGCTGCAATATCGCTCCCTTGCCGGTGTATTGCCATGACGGCATCCCCACTAAATGCTTGCATCCGGTGCGCGTTTGGTGCAGTGAATAGTGGTGGGTAATAAAACCTTCAACCCCTTTTTTGTGTTTAAGGGGCCATTGCCATCGAAGCCTAGAACTGCCGAGAAAAATAACACTAAATGCGTACTCCCGCGGGATCTGCGGGCGTTCTAATTTCAATCCGTTCGTCTGCCACGTGCGCGCTAGTTCGGCCGATGAGCTAAACGATTTTCGCCACCATTGGGTTGGCGAAGCGCTTCGATTCTCGATCACTTCCCGCCATCGATTAAGAGTGGTTGCGGAGCATTGATACACATTAGCGGATATTTCGTTTGCTTCATGTAGGGGTTGTTTTGGAGGGGGGTTTGTTTTTTTTTTTTGCTTGTGGGGAGCGACTTCCCGTTCCAGCGCGTAGAACGATCGCGATCGGTCGCTTAACGAGTGCTTTTAAGATCGAGCTAACGGATTCGGGTGCTAGCAAATGGGCTGCACTGCTCCAAAGGAAGCCCAAAGCGAAGGGCAAGAACGGACGTGTAAATAGAAAATAAAAGCCTAGAACTACTCCCAGTTACCGTACTTTTGTCGGTGATGTGCTCAAGAGCGCGCGGAATCGTCATCCGGAATCATTCAGACACCCTCGTGCTACCCTACCCTACCGAGGCTCACAGCTTTTGGAATATCGATTAATGGGGCCGAGGCACGCGCGAGCATCAAGTATATTGATTAAAGGTAGTTCGCATCTTGTTTGCTACTCGTGGCTATCGAAGGAAATGAAAGTGTTTAACTGCACCGTTGGAAATTTTCACCAAATCATCGAACGAACGAGAATCGCTGTAGTAGTTAGGGCTGGCGTTGGTGGAGTTTAAGCGCGAGTAATGACTGAACCGAGCCTAACCTTATCGATATTTTACGATGAAAATGGAGTTCAAAATCGAGTTTGTAAAAGCGTCTCATATCGGAAATGCTTGGCCCTTCGAACCCGACTCTTCATGTACAGCTTTAAAGATGAAAAGTAAGCTGAAGATCACAGGATAAAACCACTCGAATATTCTTAAAAAAATATTAAATTTAAATCATGTTAAAGTTCACAACAAGGTCAGTTTATTTTAACAAGACAAATTAAACAAAAAATGAAACAGAACAAAAACAACTAAGAAGCTAAAAACAAAATTAATATTGGCCCCTTCTATATTTTAAGCCAGAATGCTTAGTCTGCCAATAGAACGGTATTTATCATCCATCATCATTGTATCCAAGTGACAGTTACGGTGCGCCATATTGGATTTCAGCAATTATATACAAACAAAGATGCATTTTAAAATTGTTTTGTTTGCTTTTGGTCTATTTTGAAATGAGTTATAGTACTTTGATTAAACTTAAAAAAGTCATTCCAAACAAAATTTTACCTTTTTTGACACAATACAGTTATCCTTCAGCAACAACAATTAATTTGTCATGAGCTAACCTGATCGCGCCTGCGACAAATCGGCTTTTGTTTACATATTTGTCCTACTGAAATAATCAAGACTGAAACTCTAGTTTGTGGCTTGTTTTGTGTGTGGTTTTGTATGGAATGTTGACATGATTTTAGCCGCCAAACTGTCAAACTCCGTATAAAACAGCTATATCGTAAAAGCTCCCATTATCAAGAAATCAAAAGCTCGAAATATTAGGTAAAACTAACTATAAAACCATACAAACTGAAACCTAAATCTGAAATTTGTTTTTCACAATTCATCTGTTCAATCCATCACTTCTTCACTCAGTATTGATCCATTGCTTTTATTAAGCTGATGCTACGATCTATTCAACCTCGTCGCCAAAGCTGGAATAAAACGATCACACCATTTAACGCAACGAAACGAAAACAAATCAATCGACGCGTACTCAGCGTAATTGAATGTTTTGTATATCTTTTCTCCCCAAAACAGCTTATTAGCTCTGCACGGGAAAGTGAAATCACCATCACCCATCCATGCCCTTTCAACTCACCGGAAGCAGTTCCAATGGGCAGTTTGGCGCATACTGCTTCCGGGATTGTTGTTCATTTAATGCCTTAAGTTGTACTTGAAGAAAGCCACCATCCAATAGGCTTAGATGATTCGATGTTTTTGCACTTCAAATTCGTATATTTACACGTTCGAGTAGAGATTTGATCGACAGTAATACCACACCGTAAAAAAGCACACTTCCTTCGATTTCACCTTACTGTCTGGAGGCACGTGTAAAACTCATACGCCAACATCCACAGTGACGAAGGGAAAAGCGTTAATTTCGCACAAGCGTTATGTTTGACACTGTTTTACCTTTCGTTTGGTGCTTTATGTGTGTGTCACAGAGTGGTTGCGGTGTTTTCCGTTTCATGTCAGCGCTTCCCGGCCCCAATCAATCTCACAGCGATAAAATCGTCGCTGGGGGTCCAAATTCCCGTCCATCCCGTTTCCTGATGACGACCTCACCTGACGATTGATATTCCTTGCGGGGGCTTTAAACTGCGAGGATATCCAAAGTGTACCGTTTGTGTGGCTGTGTGTGTGTTTTTACACCACACCGAAGGAGAATGTTAACGAATTGTTAAGTCATAAAATCAGCACCCGTCACAGGCTTCATCCCCCTCTTCGGAAAGCCCGTTTCGCGACCATATTTGGACCCGAAACCGAGCGGGCAGACGATCCATCCCTCGGAAATTGATGGATCCAATAAATTATTCACCGCTAGCAGCGATTAAACGTTAAACCGAAGGCCCGGGGTCCCGAGACGAGGTCTCCCCGAGGAGGAAAGCGGGTGACTCTGAAAATTAGTTTTCGTACCTTTTTCGATTGAAATGCAAATAAATGTGACCGATCGCGCGGAGTGCTGTTCGATTATTCACTCCCTATGTTTTTGTTCGTCCCGAAGCACCACCGCACCAAACGAACCACACACATACACAGACGACGAATACACGCTGCTAATTAATACATAATTTATGGTAAAACAAAATTTTGGCAAGCGTTTTAACAACTTTTGGCGTGCCGGTCTGCTAACGTCTGGTTGTTGGAGGGTTTGTTTGGTTGGTCGGTTGGCCCGGGCCCCGGACCGGGCTGCTTTTGTCGCATGTTTTGAGCGCATTCACACGCTTGTTGAGCTTGGGAGGTTTTTGTTTTTCGGGGCCGATAGTATTGTTTGAGACCTCACACATCATAAAAACCGACGACGTGGACGGACGACGACGCGTTCGACCGAATTGGGGACTAATTTTTTTGGAATCTTTCTGTCTATATTAGCTCCCCCAGTCGGATCGGGGGCCCTCACTCACACACTCCTATCCTTCCAAAGCCGACGTCATGTGGCTAGAAGTTAATTATTGAAAGATGGAGAAATTTATGGCTGTTTTTATTACCCAAATCAATACGTCTCACAACATACACACGCGCACACGTGTTGGAGCGAGCGAACGATCGTCGATTGTCATGGAAATATGTTGCCATCTTTGCACAAGAGCTGTGTGTCACGATCGTTGTGGCCATGCTGGAAGCGGCAGCGATGGATGATTAACTTGTGGTTATTACTACATCCATAAGGGACTGACTCCCTCTAAAAACGCTCCAGAGTGATAGCGGATGGTGTGGTACGGTCGAGGTCAGGGACAATCTGTCGGGACGGTGATAAACTGATCGACCATCACCTGAAGCACCTCCAAAATAACGACCTTATTAACAACTTTGTGACGTATTATTGATATTGCTTTTTTTTGTAACACCTGCTATCAAAATTGTGCATCACAATAGCTTCTTCGTGCATACTTCTTCAATCACGTGCTCAACAGGCACATCCCAATTTCCAATTGCAACTGATGCACTTGGCCCGCATCACCCGAGCAACCGTTTATCGCACCCGAAAAAACATCCGCATTATATAAATATGCCTTATTTACTCACGCAAAACATCACATTAACACCCAACTGCGAGTGTCGGGACGCTGACGCGACCGTAACGATCACTGTTGATCGTTCGCACTTTACTGCTAAAATTGATCATGCAGCTACGGTAAACGAAACGTATTTGCTACCGTTTGTGCTAATCATTTTTTTGGCACCTTGTATTATTTTTTTTACGGAATGCTCGAGCGTCACACTAAACGTCCCCGAAAATTGTGTCAAAAATTGTCACCCCCATCGAATGCTAATTGACCGTAACGATGATCGTGTGAAAATGTGTAAATCAGTTCACACACTGCCCAATATACGGACGACGTTCGTCACGCTCTGTCCCGGTACAACAGGCGCCGTAAAGTTTGGTGAAGGTGTCGATGACGATCCTCGTTGTCATTGGCTTGATCGATGTCATTGGCTGCTTGTCAATTTGATCGTCAAATAAACGAATTAATTCGCAGGGAGGAGTGTTTTTGTATTCGTTTCAGCTGTTTCAACTACAGCGAGAGTGTAATGAGACGGCCCACCGAATCATCAAAATGCTCTAATTTCAAGAGTAGCGCAACGAGCTGTTATTGGCAAATAGAGAAAGCACACCCGTTGAGGTCAGAGGGCGCACTAGTCTTGCGCGAAAATACTACTCATTAACCACTTACGATCAATAAGCAAAACGGTGCCTTGTTAGTACTTCGAAAACCTCCTCCCTCTGCTATTCCAATTGCAAAATGTCTTAAAGAAACCTTCCAAGACCTTCAACTACCGAGTGCATCGCATCATCGTCACCACCAGCCACACGTGCTGTACGATTGATTCGATCAAAACACGTGTACCAGTCTCCGAAATGACTGAAAATGGAACGACTGATCCACTCCGAACCATCAGTTGCGAAATCGCGCACAAGAATTAGATACCTTTCGCACATTACTTCAACAGCCCCGGTGGTGAAGTTACACCGAGCACTACTTACTGCTGTGACCTTCGTGGGGTTTTTGGGGGCTGCAAGTGGTATACTATCCCCTACAGCTGTTGGTAGGGAGGGAAGGGCAAAGGTTTGGCGTGTTTAGCAAGCTACCTACAATTAAAGGGTGATTAGAGGTTCAACAAACAATGAGTGGAACGGTAACCACCTATTGCACCATTCACCAACTGTTGGTAAGTTGGTTGCATCTTCACTTCGCTTGACGTGTGCGGGTTAAATGTCAGTAACACAAGGTCTTACCTGATGGAGTGTCACTCTCTACAGCCAAGGAGCACTAACGGTAGCAACCAGTCGGTAGTTACTCTTCAAGAATATCAAACAACGGCATTCTAGTTGCATCAGTTCATTTGAAAACTATGTAGAATTTCTTCCGATCACAAAATAGCTGCAGCCATTCGATCGTTCGATCAGGTCCACCATTTTGTTCCACTAGCTTCGAACAGCCTTGATCTACCTTTCTGCCTTTTGCCCACTTCCCACTGCGTAGCAGATCCCGGACTCCCCAGCAGACAAAACATAACCACAACACAAGGGGTGTGGATCCCGCAGTCCACAGCACAGGGGGGTCTCGAACGCAGTCTCGAACTTCCCTGCAACACACGCGACAGAGCATCGAGACGACTGCGTACAGCGTACAAGCCTGTGAAACGTTCCCGAGAAGACGCATTAACCGGGAAGGTGAAGAAAAAGCACAACAATACCTGGTGCCAACGACGGCGAGCGCTTGGCGTGGCGACTCCGAGACGTCCAACCAAGCCAACGCCGCGCACAAACGGATCTGACGAAGACCTCCCAAAATGCTACGTGCGTGTGTTTGTGTGTTGTGTTGTTCAGGTTTCATGCTTCTTGTCCGCGGACTGTCTCGCGCAGTACCTCACGCTCACACGGCGGGGGGAGTCGTCTTCGGTTTGGAGATGGAGCGTTGTTCGTTCGTTCCTCCCCATCTATTCATCTTGTTTTCGGTTGTTCTTCCACATTTACACACATCCAACGTCCACCATCAGCGTGTTTTCTCACCCTGGAATAAAATTGAAAATGAAAAAAAAATACTCCCCAAACCGAATGCTGGTGATGGTGGTGGTCCTGCGGCACTGAAACGCGTCACGAAAACATGCCACGTCCATGGAAGACCCCTCGAGGGATACCTCGACGCCAGCGTTTGGGTTTTAGGTTGGCGCTCTGCATTCCACCCCACACACACACACCCTCCCCCCCCCCCCCCCACAGTCTTGCCGTACGGAAAGGGCGGAGAGTTTACAAATTTAATTACTTCATTATATCGTTTCGGGGTGAGTTTCCAGCCCCAGACCCTGCTGTTCGTTCGCTAGCTCGTCCTAATCGAAGCGATCGCCGTAGCACCACACTCGAACAGATGCAGGGATTCTCGTTCGTCGCCTCCATTCCGTCGCTGATTTTCGTGCGTAGAGGTTCTTAGTTCTTTTTATCTTCTTTTACTCCAATCGGCTTCATCGGCCTTGACTTGGCATGGCAGCAAGCGGTCCATTTCAATCTGATAAAACACGCTACACACCGAGTCTTTCGTTTCGCTTTTGCTTTTCTCACTCTCTCTCTCTCTCTCTTTCTCTCGATTTGTCCCGCGCCAAGTCTTGCGCGATTCGATTTGAGCTAATCAAAAAGATCAACCCGATCGATCGACTGGGATGGAAAGGCAAAGGCTTGCACCGGGCGGGCGAACGCACACCACGGTGTCCGTCCGGCGTGGCGTCAAAGACACATTCGGCTGGCGCCAGGCGCACCCGTAAGGGAAACGGTTTCCTTTATTAATAATCAACAAATATTTATCCTCGATTCCGTATCCGGAGCTTTCCCAAAACCCCAACCCCAACAAAGCTGGAAGGAAAAAAAACACAAACTTTGAGGAAAATGATCTGCCTAGATGCGCTGGACCACACCTTTCGAAATGGCTGTTGGCATCGGGTATCGTTATAAATAATCAGCACCGAGGGAACCAAGAGGAGGGAAAAACCCATAGTTGAAAATATTTTAATTATCCGAATTTCTAGCCACCAGCAGCAACAGCCCCGGCCGGAGACGCCGGAGATTGAAATGGCCTCGGGTGAGCTTCACGTTCCATCGATCCTCGCCTTTAATCCTTCGGCCTTCGCCTTTCGTTTGACCTACATTTTTGATGCCAGGAATGCTGAATCGGAGGCGGGGAGGATCGCTGCGCTAAGGTCCGAAAGGATCTCAAAGGGGTGTTTTGGGTTGTTCTTCACTTCAAGGGTGGTAAACGAGGCTCCTAAAGTATCACATATGTTATCGGGATTTTCAACAGTTTTCCCCCTTTGTTTGCTGGAGCTTCCTGATGCGGTCGGATGCGGTCTGCCGGCTAATTCCTGCCAACCCTAACAAGCCATTAAATGGTACCAAACTTTCTGAACAAATGTTTGTTTTCCCACCGTTACTTCAGGACATGTTGGCATGTTGGGAAATAGGATCTGCTCCGATTAAGCTCTTGATTTTTTATTTTTATTGTTTCCTCAAGGATATTAACTTTAAGGAGTTATTTTCATGAGACAAAGAGGTAGGTTCATGCTTTCAACCTTTTTAAAGACCACCCAACTCTTCAGTTTTCTTTCTACAAATTTGGACCTCATCAATGAACTAACGTTGTTCATAAACCTTAAACAATATTAGAAACTTTCATGCATTTCCAGGAACAATCAGTACGACAACTCTCTCTCTCTCTCCTCCCGAATAATGCATACCATCAAAACTAATTTAATATTTTCCGTTTGCCATCGTTAACTTCATTCAGCCCTGCCAGTGTCACCCAGTGAATGGAAATGCAACCAGTTGCTCGGGCACCCAAAAACCCGCCTGAAGGTACGTGGGACCGTTTTTCGTTGCAGGTTGTGTCATTTCTAGGAATTTGGCGTGAAGAAGCAACAGCGCCCGCAAACCGAGCTTATCGGCCCGAAAAATTTACATGACCCAATAAGAACCCCAGCCAAGCATAGGCGGCAAGATGTACGTAAATGTAGCCGTTCCCCCTGAAGCACTAAACTCCGGTGGACGTGTTCCCGGTGCCTGCTCATTTGTGAGGCTCAACCGTTTGATCACCATCGACGACCCGGTTTTTCGGCAGGAATTAATGTTTACCTGCGCATTGGCAGGTTGTCCCGAGAGTTGGATGGGATGATTTGATTTCACGATCGCCCATGACCCTCCATGACAACAGCTGCATTGTGGACTTGTCACAATTAACACTAATCATAATCACGTTTCCCCCGCCAATACGGACGGACGCGCAATGAAGATATTATGGGCTATAATTATACCGACCTGCCCGCAACCTTACAGCATTGCAGGCCACAGAGGTGCCCGTTTCCCGAGAGATGCCCTCGCGCTAAGGTCAAGCTGCTGCTCCGGAGAGCCGCTGGGAAAACGCGTCATTCCACGTCCGTGTCTGCCAGTTTGAACGATCTCGTAAAACGATCGCGCAGCCCAACGATCAGCCCGAATATCTTCACCTTGTTAGGGGAGTTTGATGGATTTGAGGTACGGCGTGAGGCTCTTCAGGCTGGCGTCAGTTCTAAAATGGGAGGCCGTCGCATGAGTTAGAACGCGCAAGAGTGAGCCAGAGAGAGAGAGCCCCTTCGTTGGTTCTCTGGTGTATAATAATGAATTATTGAATTGTTGGTGGTCTCCAGAACGCACACGGCGACGGCCCATTCGCCGGTGATTCAGAAGGCACTTCCCAAGAATTTCACCCTCTTAACAAGCGCATCCATGACGCGTACCGCGGCGCAAGAGGGCTGCCCTCCTGCTCCAGCCTGCCAGAGACCTAAACCAAAGACAGAGCAAGAGAGCAAGAAACGAGCCACACAATAACGAGGTTCGAGTCCTGTGGTTCCCTTTTTTACGAGACAACCTTCCCCTCTTTCCACAAAGCCGTGCCGTGCCGTTCGAAAAGATTGGGCGCGATTATCCGTGGCTCCCAATGCTCCCCCTCCGAACCGAGCAGGCCTAGCGGGTACAGGGATCAGGGAACGAGATCTTCTCGGACAAGCCCTTCGAGGCGCCTTCTGTATCTTTGTGTTTCATTTTCTTCCCCGCAATGCTTGCTGCGTCCTACGTTCTATCTCGATCAGCACGCAAAAGGGGAGACGCACGACTGGTTGGTTGGCTGGGTTGTGAAAAGGTTGTGAAATGGTATTAACAACTTTTTAGCAAGATAAAGTGATCATCATCATCTCGTTTAGTGTGGCCCATTGCCAAACGCCAGCCAGAAACGGAGGGAGTGGGGAGTGGGGGGCATTGAAGCAGGAGGATGCATAGCGTGAGTTTCGTTCTGTTCTGTTGCTTTAGCTGTCCCGCAGGCACAACGGGCATTCGCTTCCAAGGCAGAAGGGCAGCTGGACTGGTCAGTTCGCCAGCGCAGACGATACACGGCCAACAAAGGGAGCATTGCGTACTGACGTTTGGTCATAAAGTGGTTGTCAAGGTAACAAGTGCATAATGGTGGTATATAATTGGACTATTAACGGGGGCCCCAGGAACAGTTGTAGAGTAGTGTAACCGTTTGAAATGAAATTACATTATTTGCGTGGAATTGATGCACTAATTAGCGTGCAATGAAGTTTTCAAACTATGCATAGCAAACTGTCTTAAATTAAACTAAAATTCCTCAAGTCATGGCTCCACAGCCTACTGCAACCCTCCATTGAGCATAGTGAAGTTGACCAAAATGATGATATCAAGCACACACAATCATCCTCTTGATCTTCATCTCTCCCCTTGCTTTCGTCATTGTCCACGCCCGGCCAGCACAGCATCGTTTGCATCTCCGCCACTGCACAGTATCCGAAGTGAAATTCTCGGAAATTTTTCAATCAAATTATGCCACGCCATCCCATCTGCGCCTTCGCCCTTTGCGACTGAATGCCATGATGCCTTTTTTCGCAGCTTTTTTTTATTTGTTTGGCTTATACCTACCAGGTTCATTGTTGTACCGGGCCGGACATGCCAGCAAATACAGGCAAACCCCCGGTGGCCGACATTCCAAACGTGCACACCGTGTGCGCACATAAGTTTGTTTCTCCACAGGCTATGGCAAACACGCAAAAACACACACACACACAGTCCAATTTAAAGATCGTTGTCCAAACAAGCAGTTCTATGTTTACGCGTTGCAGAATGCTGCAGTCTCTTTGCTGTCTCTCTGTCTCTCTTTCGTCTTTCTCGAGATGAGATTTAGACCAAACTGCTGTTCTGCTCTGCATGTTCCGGGGTTGTGTTGTATTCCAGCAGAAAAACAACAACAAAAAATCCAACACGTTGGCACAAGTGTTTCCGTCGTTCGGGGAAGTCGGAACGTCAACGCCACCCGAGCGCCAAGAGATCTTCTACCTTAGAGTTTACCCCTTTCCCTGCAAGCAACCACCCGAAAATTAGAGAGAAATTCCTGGGAACTGACATACCGAAATACGCAGTCCAAGCAGAGTTCCCTCCACGCGGCGCACTCTGTCCCAGCCCGAACACATGTTGGTTGGCGCCTTCTCCGATTGCACGCCACCCAAATCGTGCCCGCGTCCCGAGCGATCGAGTACTGCCACGGAAAACGTATGTACAGCAGGGACAGCCGAAATGGCACATGGTGGTGATATTTTGGTGTGTGTAAGCCGATACTCCTGATGGGTTTTTCCTCGCCTGTGGATCGCTCTGTGCAGCGCGCTTTTCCCCTTGACGTTGGGTGGCGTAATGACACGCAAAACACTATCCCGCCAATAAGCCGTGGATGGGGGAAGATCGCAGCTTAAATATGAATTGAAAGCATTTCTCGCTGCCATATCTTTGTTGCTGCCAGGCCGGGGCCTCCAATATCTAACGACAGTCCGCGTCGTCACCCGGCCCGAAACCGATGTGCCTCGAAGACAGGGGACCTGTCGCGCCTGGAAATTATACACTCATCAATCTCCCGTCGAACCGTTCCGACGGGCTCCACGCAGCATCTTCTCCTCAGTCTTTCCCGGCGCAAGGTGTGTCATTAGCGGACCGGCGGAGAGCTTGTAGGGAGAGTGTAAAGAGTCGTGAGTCGCCCGGTACACCCGGGAATGCGCAACCGGGGCGTGAACGTGCAGCGAAAGGAGCAAAAACAAAAAAAAAAGAAACGAACCGGGCACGATGATGATAGTCTTTTAAAGCACGGCCAATGAATCACCCGGACTAATTATATCAATATCGTAAATTGAACCCAATTTTATATCAATCCACTGTGCAGGGATCTCCACCGGGCCTTGCGCAAAACCCCAAGGCGTTGAAGTTGTGGAGATGCTGGTGGGGGAGCGATGGATGGGGCATCCTGTTATCGTGTGTGCTTCTCCAGTTTTGCCTTGCCTTCCACTTCGCGCGCTCAACTTTGTTGGCCAAATGGAGCGCCAAGACGTCAATGTGTTAACGTCAATGGCATCTAGATATTATTTATGATGGATTGATCGTGTTCGATGGTCCCTTGCCTTGATTTCGGACCGGCAAGAAGATCGGGAGAAATGAAAACGATGACCCGGGGAAAGAACGTGTAATGAAAAGACAAGGTAAGAGAGTGGCCAACCATCAGGCTAACATGTAACTGACCGTAAATTGATTTTAAGCACATAATGTTTATTTTTTCTACACATACTTTCCCCCCTTACTGCTGCTCTTGTACGTTAAACGATCATTGGCGATGTTCCTGACAAACAATTGCGCCAAATGGTGCTCTACACGAGTTTTGTTGCACCGTTGCGGAAACTGTTCACACATTTACCACCATCCAGGCTGGGTGCATCCTTGAGGGGCGAACGATGAAATATGCAAATCACCGCAGCATCCACCCCAGTTGTCCTTGGCAACTGATCGCTTATCGTTTGCTGCACCATCACCACCAGTGCTCATTACCCAACGCTGGAAAGCCATTGCCAACTCGATTTCGTACGCCCCGAAAGTGCTAAAGAAGTGTGTGTGTGTGCGTTTCCCCCTCAATGCGCAAGGATGCTTTGCTTACGATGGCCAGTGCAAAACGTACAATTATCCTTCGGTTGCGCACTCTCTCTCACTCTCTTGCTGATCGCGTTTTTTTTTTTTCGCGCAAAGCCGATTCGTAAACGATAATAATTATTATGCACCCAGTTGGTGGGAAAAGATTGCAAAAAGGGGAGTAATTTATAAAATGGTATGTTTGTTTTTCTGCTACCTTGGGTTCAGGGGGAACTGAACTTTCGCCACCGAGGGGACAGAGGGTGGCGACTTAATAAAAATCAATTTGCTTGCGCAGCTTACCTTAGCGCTCCTTCCGGTGTTTGTGCGCGGACTGGCACGTTTTGCTGAACGCTTCCTTGACCTTGTCTGCTCGCCCGTTGATAATAATGATTATTTTAAGCTTTATTTATTTTACATACTGTCTCCAGTAAGGTGTCTTATTACCGTAAAAATACCTTTCCCTATATTACCTGTGCCTGTATAGATTTTTTTTATTTCAAGTTGAAAATAATTGCCCGTTTTTTTTTGGTTTTGTTCTTCCAATGCACCATTTACGAGCTGCTAAGTATGGCTGCGTGACTGTAGTCGCGCCCGCTAACGCTTCCAGCACTCTCGCACTGCTGCTGAACCATACCATGGGTCCAACCATGGCTCTCTACCATGCCACTTTCCCCCTTCCCCTTGTTTGATTGCCTTTAACGCCAAACGCTAAAAGATCACCCGTGCGATCGGCGCGGTCCCGGTGCGATCGATGAGCGAGAATGTGTTAAATTATAAGTTTTCATGCAACCTAACAAGGTAATTTTCATGCAGGTATTTATTGACCCATTCGTCCATGGCATGGGATAAAAGCCTGTGGCACCATCTATTTAGCCATGGCCTCGCAGGGCCAAAGAATCGGTTTTACAAGCAGGGCGCGAGCGAGAGAGAGAGGGAGAGTGTGAGCATAAAGTGTATCATTTGAAGAAGCTCGTTCTATTCTTCGCGTTATTTTGTTGTGGTTGTTCCCTTCCACCGGCGTGAAAGCGCCAGCAGTCAACCAGCAGCAGCAGCAGCAGCGAAGCCCAAAAATCCAAACATCCAAAGGTTCCCCGAGTGAAATGAACGCTGGCAGTAAACTGCTACGAAACCGCGAAACGAACAAAAAAAAACAAAAAAACTCCAATCAAGACAGGGTAGCCCCGACCCGGGCTCGTCAAGAATCACACATCGGATCGATGGCCGGTCAGATTGCAGGATCTTGAGCCCCCGTGCCTCGCTTCCCGTGCCGGTACCGGTGCGCTTGGGTTGGTCTGTTTGATGAGGCAGCATTATATACACATTACGCGCCTGAATTGGAGTATTGGAGTTCGAAAAGTGGAGATGAAAACGTATAATTATCACATGCGTGGATTTTAACATATTTCTCCGTTCCCTTCTGGTTCCCCTACTCACCGCACTTACAGGCAGTACGGGGTTCGATCCGACGCTGTCGCTCCGGCACGAAGATCGCTCACTTTCGGGGTTCGTTTCCCGGCTTGGTGTGATGTTACCTTCCTCCCTCATTTCGATCCAGCAAAATAGACACACGCACACACACACAGGGCAGACAGAGAGGGGGGATAAAGGGGGTGAAACATCTACAGGGAAAGGAAACAGAAATCCTGCCACCATTTGCGTGCCATCGTGCTCGCGGGGTGTGATCGTGCACGCTGATTGATGCCCCGGCCCGGTGCGTGTTTGTTTTATTTTGGAGCTTATATTATTTTAAACCTATAGTTTGACCTATTACCAGCAGAAATAAGATTTTCTATTAAAGATTTAAAGAAATGTATTTAACTTCATATACGGTAGTTTGAAATATGTCACTTATTACTGGACATTTATTTCCCTTTTTTAAGCCTTTAAGCATGTAACTTTGTCCATCAAGGGTTGAGCAGTGCTCGCGTGCTATGATCAGCGTTTGCTCGCAAAAGAAGTATTATCATTAACAGCCCTTCCATCCCTCTCCATCCTCCACCTCACCAATAGCCACAGATGTATCCATTACTTGATCGACAGCTTGCTGGTTGTTGGATGGTTTCATCCACCGAAACCGAACCAACGCTTGCTCAAACATGTGCGTGCGGTGGCGCTCTACCGTTTGAGCGGGGTAGCGATATCGAGCACACACACAGAAGGGAAACTCTAAACAACCCCTCCACACACAGCAACGTCACAGAGCAGATCACTAAAAATCAAATGCAATACCTTCGGCGCAAGGTGTCGAACTGTGAAAGCGAAACAAGTATAGGTGATGAAAATTATAATTAACTGGCGTCCGGAAGATGAGGCGCGTCCGGGATTGCCACTCGCGGGTGCATTTTGAGCCTTCCCTTTGCGACTGCTGTCTGTATGTGCGCGCTCGCGCGCACGCCAGCTCGCACGATCGCGATCGTGACCATGACGAGGGCAAAAACCAAAACAAGTAAAGAAAAAAACGCACTCAGCACCACTTCCGCCTCTAACGATGGCAGGGGAAAGATTTTCACGCGATAAAAGCGTCATCTACCTGGCTTTGGAGGGGTGGGGGGGAAGTATCAAAGGGGCGATCGAGTTAGGAAGGCTCGTTTAAAATCGCTCACTTCCAGTTCTTGTTAATGAACCTCAGCAGCACATAAGACAGGCAAGCACAGCTTGATGCTGGTTTGAGAAAGTGAAGCATAAAAATGTGCAACCGCCAATTTTAATAATGCTTAATACCGTCAAAAAAATACGACCAGAGTGGCAGGATAGAGAGTACGGGGTTATATGGCCATGCTAAGGAGTGGAACTAATTTCAACAGTAGTAAACATAAGTAGTTTTCCCTTGGTTGAGGTATACAGATATATTAATTGTTAATTTCAACCATGCTTCAAAGAGGAAAATAGTTTAGGTGAAATAATATAATTAACCTTCTTATAAAACTATCCTTCGTCAATTTTCATACAGGCGCGATTCCAACAAAACGGATAACCTACATTGCGATTGCAATCAAGCAGGCTACAAATAAGAGCGATAAGACACGATCGAACTTCTTTAAACAAAACCAGAGAATTAAGCATTAAATTCATTTGTTTAACAAATCATATGGGCAACGAAATTCAACCCACTTTTTGCAATAGAATGTTATAGATATAGTTCATAAAACTGTAATAAAACATCTTGCTAACGAATTTGTAGGCAATTTAAGAAGATCATACTGTTTCAAAAGTAATCATTAATGGATTTTTACTATGAAATGATTTACATTCGTACCTTTTTATTATTATGTACTGTCCACCAGGCTGTCCTAGTTGGTTGAAATGTATTTCAACTATCAATTTCTTCGCTAAAACATCCTATAAATGTCATCCTTCATGAATTTGAAACATCCATGGAAAAGCGCAAAATATCATCACATTGTAATAACATACTAACCTCCATAAAAGGAGACCATTTTGCCCCGTATGACCATACTGAGACTCCAACCTGCACCTTCATCCTTCAGCAGCAGATTCCTGCTGGTGTTGATGACACGGCCGTACGGCACACCCCTTGTGAATGTATGATACGTGTCGCTGCACTGCAGTTGACAAATTGTTGGGGTGCTGTGTACGTTTTAAAATTACTCTCACGTCGTTTTGCGATGAACCTCGCAGGCGCAACATCCTCCCATGGGAGAAAGGTGCGACAGTTTATTGGAAAGCGTTAAAAAAGCACCAAAATTCCGTACCCGGTGTACCAAACCGACCAGCCCCTAGCCCATGCCGAACGTAACATCCGGTCCCACAAGGTTGGTTGGTATCCTTTTCATTTGCTCATTTTCACGTGCTTTAACTGTTTCACTTTTTTTTAATTTTCCTCTTTACTTGCATTTCGATGCACTGCATGGGAGCGAGTTTAATGGACGTTTTTGCTTACTTTGGGGCGCTTTAAGTATGAAAGGTTTTTTTTGTTTGTTGCAGCTCGGAATGCTCGGCTGAAGGTTGCTGGGAGGCTTGAGAGTCATTAATTCACACACCAAAACGGGACCGGTACGACACGGTTGGACGAGGCAATGAAGCAATAATGGAAATCAATTGTGATCGATTGTTCGTTGCGGAATGGTACGGAATGGCGCGGATTGCCGCTCTGTTTGGAAAGGAATTTTACTTATACTTTTTGCAATGAGGATGTGTGTTTTAACCTGTTCTTTGCAGTAAGAAAACATATCTTTTCACGTGCTTCCAAGCTTTAAGCTCAAGAAGATATCATTTCCTAATGGGGGTTTATTAAAACAGGAAGGTTATCTCTAACAAAATTCAACCACTTTAAATCCTTTTCACATCTTTTAGCCAAAATTCCTCCGTAAAATAACAGCTATGCTTCATGTCCAACATAAAGACGCACGATCAACCTGTTTCAGTTTTTTCCCTCTTTTTCCATCTGCACCTATCGTAACTTGCAACGAAGGACGACCCATTTCCCAGGACACTGCGCCCAGTAATTTATGACCCCGGCACTCCTCTCGGTGAGCTTCTGTGCGGACGACATCTTCGGCGACACCTTCGGCGGCGTAGTTTTCCTCTTCTTCCACCTACCCTAGCCAGGGAATGCACCCTTAAACTAGCCCTAGAAATCCCGCTACATTCCGTTACGTATCTTTCCAAGCTAGCTGAAATGTGTGGAGCAGCGTCCGTCACCCAAAAAAAAACCATCCGAAAAGGATCACAGAAGCACAGCCCGATCGAGTCATATCGATTACATACTCACTTTAAATTTCACCGAAAACGTGCTCGACCCGAAGATCGACCAAAACGAACGAAACAACGGGAAACACACTCGAAAAACCTATCGAAAAGGAAACATGCCGGCAATGAGATAAGTTTTTCGAAATTGTATCCTAGATAAAAGTGTAAAAAACGTGTCCGCGATCGGAGGCAATTCTTTTCGCCTTTTCCCTGTCAACCGTCTGTTGTGGCGAGGTGTAAATGGACTGCTGTTCATGGTTGTGTCTTAAAGAGGTTTTTTGGTGAATCTCTCACCTTTTGCCGCATTTTGCCGACCAGAACTACCTGTTCCGTCTGGAACGTAGAGATGTCCTGCGGCGTCAGCAGCGCGGTCTTATGCAACATCTCGATTTCCCGGCTTAATGCCCTAGTGGCACTATCATCCGTGCGGGATCTCCGTTAGAAGATTAGTTCCTGTGTCGTTTATTTCGGTAAAAGTGCGGTACCAGAGTGGTAAAAGAAATACGATACACATCATCGCACAATCAAAGGGCAGTTCGGTTTTTAAAAAAATGCTTTTAGAGGATCGTGGTTAGGAAGTTTGGAAGACATTCCGCTAATCCACACCGTCAGCTGGTCATCGGAAGAAATAACTTCAATTTTAACCCTTATGCTTGATACCTAACATCCAAAAAGGGCGACAGAAACCACAAAGGAACATGCTTCATGCTTCATCGAAGCGTTTCAATTAATTTCCTTTGCTTTGAAGACAAGCACCCAACACTAAGGACACCCCAAAAGGACGTCGTGTCACAACGGTAATCATAACTTGCACTTGCCCTGGGTCAAATTTATTGCCCTTTCACCCCAGGCGCCACTTCCAAGACTCAGAAAACCCCCGTAAAAGGCGTTACACTGCACTGCAAATCTAGTGCCATCGGGGTTAGGCAGGCAAACGGGGCGTACCGGCGTGTTGGCGTCGCTGAAAGCCAAAGCTGTTCAAGAGCATGAAATCGTCCGAGGACGTCCCCGTCTCGCCACCCGTTCGCCAAAAATGTTGAAAAGCCCGCCATACAGCCAACCCACAGACTCGTGTGCGTGCGTCTCATAACTTTGACCGAAGGCCTCTGTTTTTTGTTGCTGTACGATTTTCCACAAATACCATCGGGCATCGTTTTTCCCAAACGAATGTCTTTTCCCTCTTCTTGTTGTTGTTGTTTGCTTTCTACGCGCTGACCGTACGAGGTTGGTGGTCCGATTAACGGTTACCGGGGCCGATCACTGGGTTTACTTTATTATTACGGAACGGTTCTTTGTTGGGCAGTTTTGGTCTTTCCCTTTCAACTGGTGGTTGGGTTTTTTTTTATTTGGCAAAGTGGATGGATGGTTGAAGGTCTGCAAAACGGGGAGGATACAGTGATTTACGTGAGCAAACACCTTAATTGAGACGATCTCATTAGCAACGGTGTGCTTTGTATGTGCGTCGTTGGAGCTTTCAAGCTTTTATTGAAAATCGTTCACGGTGGTTGAAATAACGCTTAACCGTACATTTAGTTAATGAGTCAACGGTCGCTGAATTGAATGTTAATCCGTTCTGAATTATTTAAAATAGCAGATTTGATTTAAGCTCATGAGATCGCATGATCGTTTGGTATGCGATCATTCGCATAAGAATTCTAAAACGTTCCACCAAAGTCCAAACCTTCCAAAACTCTGGTTCCAGATTTTGGTCTTCCCCTCTCTGAACCCTCGTTGAGCTGTAATTTGTTAGCTCATAACTCCCGTTGATTAAACTCCCATTATTCAGCGAAAACAAATAAGCCCCAAATCTACGATACGGAGATCGCCCCGATCTGGTGCTAATAGGAAGCAAATTAACTTTCCCACTTGGCTACGGCCACACTGGCTCCGTCCACTGGTCCATGCTTTAATTCATTGACAAATATTTCACCATTCATTTCCTTCCAGCGAAAGGGGTTGGGATTCGTAGAAAAGTGGGAGTTTTTTTTCTGTGTTTGCTCCTTTCACTCCTCACGAAGATGAGATGATTTACATATCCAGCGGTAATGAAGCTCGGCACACACACACACACGCACCCCGGTTCGGTCATCCGTTCCCCTTGTGTGTGAGTCCGCTCATCCTTCCGGCCCCGGTTTGGGATTTGTGGCAAAATTAGCAACTTGAACGTGAGCGTGTACAAAACAGCATCCGAGCCGATGCTGCCGCTGCTGCTGCCTGATATCGATCTGCCTGGAATCTGTCCGGGTCTCCGGAGCGGAGAGTCCCTGCGGAGAGACGCACACACACACACACACACACACACCATCCCGACGACGCGCCGGAATATCCTACCAACCAGCTTGACAGCTAATTTCAAAACGATAAATCGTGTCGTCCGAAGACGCTGGAGGAGGTTTGGCCCGCTTACGGCCCCGGCCCCGATTCACTGTTGATGATCGAAAGAACAAACAGTCCATTGTCTGCGCACAGCATGGGGCATGGCGCCTACGAGCTACTTTTCATTAGCCGTGTCTATGTCATTTCTCCCGACTGAGCAGTGCTGGGATCAGGGTTTTCACGGGGGTGTAGGGTGTCGTCCGAAACTGCTTTGCCAGCGCCGAGATCCCGAGGGCCGAGAGTTGTATCGTTTTGCCCTTTGCTGTTTGGGTTTCATTCGCTTTTTTGTTATCCAGAAAAAAAGGTTCTCTCTCTCTCTCTCTCTCTCTCTCTCTCTCTTTCTCTCTCTCTTTTGCTCTCTTGATCGTTCCTTCGCCAGCATTCCAACCATTCCGAAATCAAAGTGTGCCTGTTTTTGCCTGATCCCTTGCCTGCACCCCCATTTTCCCATGGCAACGCGCGTCAGTGATCATTTGACGGATCAGTTCGGACTGTGCGGTGTGGACCTGTGTCAAAGCTCTGCTCGACTACGGACTGGAGGCTCCCAAGATCCTCGTTACCAACCGCGAAGGTGTCTCCGGAATCCTTCGCCTGCGCCCCCTGCGCCACTGCGCCAAACCGAGAACGAATTCTAAGCGCTTCTAACACTCCCAGCCACCGTCTGCTACAAGCTCAAACCAGCATGAAGATACTCGAGTTTTCTGACTTTTAAAATCTTGTCTTCTGACAGCTTTTCTCCTCTGCGAACCAACCCCTAAACTGTCCACCGTGGATGGGCTTGGGTTCTGGAGGAGCGTAAAACCTGTGCTGCACCACCAACCGGCATATACACGGGAGATGGATGGATGGATCGATCGATCGACCCGAAGGAAAGGTTCTCAATTCGTGGGAAATTGATCTTTCGTCACCCCCAAGCCCCTTTGAGAAAGAAGCTCCTGGAATCTTGCGATCACTGGAACGAACGGAGCATTTGGACGCCGACTCCCGAAATGATTCGATACTGGTACTGGCGAGCTGTGTGACAGACGCCCAGCCGGTATCTGATTACCACGAACCACGGCAGCAAGGATGAGCGGTCCACTGGCCAAGGTCACGCACGCCATCAAATTGGAATTCGATCCCGGTTCCGACTACTGGTCAAAACCACGGCTCGTCATATCAAAAGCTCAGCAGTATCACCCTCACACTCGCGCTTCGGACGCGTCACAACCACAACTTTTTTCGGAGAATTGTAGAAAGTCTCCATAAAACCATCATCAGCACCATTGTGTGCCTTCAGCCAGAAGGCCCTACGGTGGGGCGATAAATTTATGTAAAACACCACTTTTCACCCATCAATAAACCAGGAGTGGAACACGCACTCCCGGGTGAAGGTGGAGTTGAGATTCCACACCGGGCTGTCGGGAGGCTCTCGGGCGTTTCTTTTTATTGCTTTATGGTTCGTTTACGATCCAGCATTGGGCTCTATAGCGTTGGACGATGCGTCGCAGACGCATAATTATTACTTCACCTCGAGGTGGATCGCGTTCCGAGTCACCAGCGGGCTTGATAAGCAAAGGCGTTAAAATCAATTTTATTGAATTATCAATTCCTCAACTCCGAACCTCCTGATGGCTTATCGGAAAAGGCCTTTCCTTCCTCTGAAGGCTAGATTCCGCCGCTGACGGTTCTCTCGAATCTCCCGATAAGTGTCGTTCGACCATTCCAGGGGGTAATAATTCCGTTTGCGTGTTTTATCGCTTCCCAGGAGCTCAGCGGTAGTCACTGGACATTCGAAACTACGAGCCTCCGAACATCGGGATTTGTGGAGTTTATTTGGACTAGAAAACATCGAATTGTAATTCAATCCTCTACGGACCATACCGGTCAGATCCACTTCATTCGCGCGCTTACCGTGTGAACTAGCCATCCTGGGGCAGGTTGATGGGAATGGAAAAGATATTAAAATAAATTCACGGTGTGAACATATTTCCCCTCGTTGCAAACTGCTAATTTGGATAAATTAATGTCCACTTAGGCTGTGTCTTCCAGCGGGAGGAGGAGTTCGTCGAGCGTTTGTTGTGAATGAATGCAAATGAATGAAGCGAACGGGGTATATTTCATCCGCAGGTATGAGAAGCATTCATAAATCAAGACAACGAATCGTGAAGATCGGCAAAAATATAAGAAAAGGAGATCGGATCGATCTGGTCCAGCAAATCCATCCGACGCAACTTCACTTTTAGGAACTCTGCTCCAGACTACGGCGCATCAAAACCATCAACACCATCTGCAAGTCATTATTGCACTCCACTCCAAATCCCCTTGGCAAGCACACAGGCCACAGTGCTAAAACTCTGCCAACGCTTCCCTTCCAAGTATTGAGCCCATTGTGAGGCTGCGTCAAAGCCCACTTCCCGGAACAACCTGCAACAAATGTCCATCAAAACTCAAAGTTATGTCTCTCGCTATGGATACGGCACGATGATAGAACCAGCCCGATAAATGTCATTCCCGTGCTGGCGAGCCGCGCAAAAAAGGGGTCGCGATCGTTGCCGCGATCGTTGTCGTCGCTTGGCGGCTGTCATCAGGGCCGTCGTCGCTCGTGTCGGTTATCCACAACACACAGAATATGTTCCCATGTTCTTTCGACACATTTCCCGCCGGTATGTGCGGGAATGTGCGACAAGCGACAAACCGTTTCATTAGCACCGTGGATCTTGTCCGCCCAACGCTTTTCGGTCTGTTTGGAGCTCTTCCGCTGAATCTCTGACGGTAATAAAAAAAAACTGTCTCAAACAAACGGGATGATCTTCCCCCAACTTGAATGTGTGCAAAAAACAAATAAATAAACAGAGGGGAAAAAACGGTTCACCACTCTTTGCCGAGATTTGTGGCCGCGCCTGACGCCAGTACCAGCCCGACGCCAGGATGCTTCATTTTCTGCACTAAACCAACCGTATCGCTGTCATTAATCGTTGGCGCCAGTTGGGCACTCGTCGTTTTTTTTGGTTCTGTTTCGACTGTTTGCGAATGACGAAACGGATGACGGTTTGGACGGTGGAGAAATTCGTTCCGGCATCGTTCCCTTCCTTCCCCCGCTGCCCTGGCTTTGCCGACAAACCATCCACTTGGTCCCGAAGCGATCGATCTTGAATGGATCTTCGGCACTCGACTCGCTCGGCTTGGTAAAGAGGTGAATGAAATGATTTATGATCGTACTATGAGTATGCAAAAAACCGAAAAACCAACACGCAAACTAAACAACACACCGGTCCAAGACCCCGTACAACCCTAGGTCGTAGTCTAGATGCTAACAAAACCAACAAAATAAACCGGGTCGGGATTTGGTAAAGAAATTCTATTTACCAAAAAACAAACGGAAGATGCTTTGACCCAAGAGAGGCAGAGAGAGAAAGGGAGGACAAGGAAAGGGCAAACGATCCTCGTAATAGCCGTATTAAATTGGTAGTTAGGCATTAGGTTTGCTGGATCAGCGGATCAACGATCGCACTGAGAGAACACCAAGGAAGTTGATGATGTTTGATGGAAATTCTGGACAAGAGAAATTTAAAAAGAAAGATAGAGAGAGAGAGAGAGAGAGAGAGAGAGAGAGAGAGATTACAGTGCATTCTATTCTGCTTGATAGATTTTGTACGGCCACTTCCATCATCATCATGATCATCTTCCTCCGCCCGGTTTATGGTTACCCTTTGGGCTCTGATCGGTCAGGGTAGATTATAGATATTTGCTGCCTATTTTTTTCTGGCAGCATAATTATCCGTAGTTAGCATCCAAGCTCAAAGCTCGGCCGTACAATAGGCGTGCATAATCGATACACAATGTTATGTGTATGTGAATAAAGGGAACGTGCCTGCCGGTGCTAGCTGAATAGCGGAACGTGTTTTTAAGTACCTTTAACTATTAGTCGACCCCATAAGGAGCATCTGATATGGTTTTGGGAAGCAAACACAGCCTAACGTACAACAGAAGAGAAAGAGAGTGTTATTTCTGTTGTCTTGGGTGTTGGCTTGGGGCCTCACAAGGCCCCTCATGCATCTAAATAATGCTAGGAGTGATAAAATTCCTTTTCAAAACGCCTCACAACACACGGAAATATCTTTTCCAAAGATCATCGTGTTCGCCTAAAACACGACAATATTGATTCGTTATCCCCCAATCTTGGGTACGAAATCTGCCGAATCCTACGCTGGTCTGGGGGCCACCGGGGCCTTCACGCATCAATAAAACCAGCCGTGTAGCACATGTTTGATAAATTTGGTAACATTCTTATCCGCCACGTTTCTTCCCCTTTCGTAGCACGTGCCATTTGCCACAATCTATACTATCTTGGGCCTCCCCCCAACGATCCCCAGATGGCTCCACACAGGCTTAGACCTTTTTTGTTGTTGCTGCCTTTCGCTCTATTCAATCTGCAGCTTGCTTTTTTATGATCATATTTTGCCCTGTAGGCTCCTACAACAACAAGACAAAAACCACACACACACACATGCAGTGGAGCCTTCACTTGATCAGCCGTGATAGTATCTTGGATCACCCAAGACGGAGCTGATGCGATCGCTGATTCGGGCTCCAACATAGGCACACGGGGTGAACCTGAAAATGTGTTCTAGTGCAGGAAATGGAATGATTAGCGCACGAGCTCGGAGGACGGGGCGGCCCACCTGGCGGCTTTACCCTTGTTTTGTTGACAGGTTCAGACTCACGCCGGATGTGATCTTGTACGGTCGGGGATGGCAAGGACTCAACCACGTACACGCACCCGTTTGTATCTGTTTTCAATTTTCTAATTTTCAATTATCCGTTTTACTCCAAAATCCCTCCTGCAACGGCCCTAACGCGGTCTTTCAGTCTACGATCCAAATCTCGCGCGCTCTTCAATGGTTGGTAATTATCACATTTTGATTATGACGTGGCTGTTTTGTTTTTTTGCTGCCCCTCCTCGCTCTTTGTGTTTTCATTTTCAAACCCGTAGCTTTGGCGGTTGAATTCGGTGAATAACCAAAAAAAAAAGAATAATCCAGAGATAACTTCCGTCGAAAATCGATTACGCAGCGCGGCATGAAATGGATGGAAAATCGCCTCCGTCATTCCGGGTTGATTAGCAAAACATCATGTAGAGCTAGAGAGAGAGAGAGACAGAGCACAGTGTTGGAAGGATGCCGCTAGGCACCTGGGTCAAGCGAATCGGTGATCGCGAAGGGGAAAGGTTTGGAAACTCGTTGATGGAGGCGCCTAGCTTCAAACCCCATATCCCAGAGGCCACACGCAAGTCAAAACGCTCACACACACACTCACGATCGAATTGATCGCTGTAACATGGCGGTCCGAGCAAGCCACAACGACGATGATGATGGGACCCTGCGGCATCGTTGGTTAGGCAGATAGATCATCAACATCACACTACGGGACCCCGAGCTCCGGGACCCCATTAGCGTCTCACCATCCCTCCAATAACCCCCCAAAAAGGGCGCCACGCCACACCAGCCCTCACTCCAAACGGGGTGTAAATGGGGAGAGACAGAAAATAATGACTTACTTACCTTTTAGAAGACATAAAAGGGGATGGAAGAAGGGTAGGGTATGGTGCATATTTGCCCAAAGGTCTCCCTGGTTTCTGCCCTTCTGCCACACTGCGGTTGCGGCTCGTTACGCTGCCATCGTTAAGCTAATTTTCTCTAATTTTCGGTCCAACAAGACAGTCGCGGCGTAGAGGCGTATTAAAATGAGCCCCAATTGGGCGAGAGGTCCCCAATCGTTCGTTTCTGCTATACTTTCCAGCACCGGTACGGGTGGCATGTGGGTCTCGTCGCTCGCATCTAGGTGGTCCTCCGTGGCGCGGGTGAAAGGCCAACTCTTTGCAGTTTGGCTCAATTTTAGCGCTGATTGGGAGTGTGCGCACGGACAAATGAAGAAGAGCCGGTAATTCGTTGGTAATGTCGCCCCCAAAAAAGGCTCCGAAAAAATCGGCATAGCACAACGGCGATGGCAGGCAGGCATTATCATTACCGGGCGTAGTTGGAGCGGTGTTTACACATCATTAACAACTTCTAGCTGGGGAAGACGATCATGATGGTGTTTGGGTCGTTCAATAGTACAACAGAGTCAACCGACGATCGCTGACGATTTTGCCACTAATCACATCACAACGTGGAAGTAAGCACGATCTAAGCTCTGTCATCCCAATCCCGATCCCGGACAGACGACGCTCCCGGACGTCGGAATCGTCGGAATTGGTTACGACAGACAGCCACCCGCTGGGCGCATTAGTTCCCAAAAATTATGCTAATTCCCGTTTGCCATGCGAAAACTCATTCATGGTGCCAACAAACGGTGGAAAGGCTTTTTCCCTTCGCTACACCCATTGATCAGCACCGATCGTCTGTCATCGGTTCCTGCTGTTTTGCGAAACGGTAAAGTGCAGCAGCATGGTGTGTGTGTGTGTTTAACCGACCGACCAACGTTTGCCGCCAGCTTCCAGCAGTGCTTTGTACGATCCGTGTTTTCCCTCTTCCTCTCTCTCTCTCTCCCTTTGCTAAGGGTCACTTCCATGTGTCATCGGTATCGGGCACGGCATCTTACTGTAGCATCGTCGTTGTGTCGTTTGTCTTCTGTCGCTTCCTTCCTCGACCACCCCCGATGCGTGCTCTAGCCCGGGGGTCAAGTGTGACGTATTGCTGGCGAGACGTATGGCCACGCTCGCCAGTGTTTAAACCCACCGCCGGGCTCATTCATGAAGATGCCCGATGCCTTCGCACGATAGTCCGATCAAATCCGTTTTGCAACGCAGTGGGACGGTTGATCTCGTTTGCCGAAGGAAAAACACACACACAGAGGGCGAACACTTAAACAAATATGCATAACTTCTTACTGAAGCGGACAGAGAAAGAAGCACCAAAGTAAAAAGGGGCACTACGGCTGCCCGGGGAAGACTGTCGCCAGTGGTGTTCGAGGATCAGGGGATCGCGGCGACAACGCAGACTACCGCTACCGCCGGAGACGTGTGCACCGTTGCTCCGCTTTATTTGACTTTTTGGCCAGCCTTTTCGCCTGCTGCATGCATTTTTGGGCCGTCTCGGCGGCCCTCTTTTTCACTGCGCGCCAAGTGGCGCTTGGGCCTTTTTATTCTGGTTGGTGTGGTGGGAACAAACATCTTTCTGGTGCGCTTTGGTGCTTCCTTGCTCTTCTGCTTGTCTTCTTCTGTGGCTTGCACAGTCTCCGGCTCGGGGTGGACAAATCTCGGAGCCAAAGCCAAAAGGCATTTAAGATAAGCATCGTGTCGTACATGTGTCGCGCGCGGACAATTGATGACGCCAATGGCAAACAGCGGCGAGCGAAAGGACGTTCTGCTGTTTGGTTTGGGAAGGTTCAAAAGATTCAGAGGCGCGATCGGAAGCATCAGAAAAAGTATCCGCAACGAAACTAACTATGCTTTGATTCTGCTGCTGCATATTAGATGAACAAATGCAATCAATCATGATGAGCCTTAGATTAGCACAAATTAGTGCATAGGACCTTAGAATAATTATCTCGTATATGAGGATCAAATTCCATATGCGATTTGAGGAAAGGAGATTTATTTCTTAATAGCAAAATCTATAAAAGATTAAGTGTATTTAACCACAAATAAGATATTCTGAATAACAGCTTACGACCTAAATGTGGCCTGAATTAAAATTCCTTGGATTTAGTGGATCAATAAGAAAGGATCGATTGCAAAAATGAAAACCCACAAAGTAAGCAGGTTAAAAGATGATATAAAAATGCTCATATCATTAAACATTAGCATTAAACAATCTCACTCGCACACAACATGTATTACTATTACAAGGATTCTAGCAAAATATTTGATTGAAGACATTTACGACGACTACGATTGAGCACGAGATTGATCTCATCACATACATAATAAAGGATTATGTGTGAGGCTCAAATGTACCTGTTAAAAAACCACATAAAACCATTTAATTGTACTTTGGTGTAGGTACAAATGGGAATCGAAACACATCTTGTCTTATAAGAAGTAAGTGCATCTCAACATTAGACCATCCGTCAATTCAGGAAGGAGTAGCTATAGAATCCATATAACTAGTAACAGTGTAACGAATCGAGCGATTGGCTAGCTTGTAACGACACCTAAAATATTGTTTTTATAATTATTTATACTTTGATAGTCACAAGAAAACATTAATCTAACTGTACTGTCAAATGTTTAAAAAAGGCACCTTGAGTGGTTCCTCACCTATACTCGTAAAATTCTATCTTTCTAGAAGACCCTATCCTTGTCTCTGAATGACTCTGTATGCGAGCTGATTGATCTAGCACATCCAAAATCATCTTAATTCTAATTCATTCTAATCCAATTCCCAAAATTTTTTTATAACTTATGCTTACAGTCTTTATTTTAACATTTGTTACAGTCCCGGCAATTGGAAGTAAGAAGTCATTCAACGAGGTAAACCACCATCTACAATCTTTCCATTCATTTAATTCTGGTTTTTCCATGCAGAGCTTCTGCGGCGACAAACACTTCATTCTTTCATTCCTTGCTCCTCACACGTGCACATTCCTAAAGGGCCAACACAACCTCAGCGCCGTAATTTCCCACAATCCAAAGTGCAGGAAGTAACTTTTTAAGCATAAACTGTCGCGTCCTAACCTTGTTGACTTCACATTCTTGCAGAATCATAAAAATAACATTCCTTTCGAACAATATTATCGTTCATGCCTGTTCCATATGCTTGTTTTTTCCCTCCTTGTTGCCCCTAACCAATTTGCCAAAAAGCGACCGTGTCTCTGCCTTAATGGCTCAAAAAAATAAAACTTAGCGGTGAAATTGATTGTGGGTTTTGCTAAAATTAGGACTCCTATCTTTACTGGAGGCCCAACCCACCCGGTCACGAAATAAATAATACAACCTTTCAACAACAAATAATCCCCCTCACAGCCCTGTCCACACACACACACACACGCCAGGGAGACGGGGCGTTTGGGACGAGTTTTGGAAATTCCACAAAACCCATCAATTCCTCTCACCCTGGACCCGACTTGCTAAAACCAATATCGGTCACAAACAACCGTCTGCACAGATATTGTAAATGGGCAACGAGAGCACCAAAAACTGGCCACAAATAATAGGAAGGAAGCGGAAGCACAGCATGCAAGTGGCACAAAGGCAGACGAACAACAATAACAACAACAAAAAGTAGAGGAATTGCTAAATCTAAAAACACATCCCGACCCCGCCAAGACCCCCGGTTCAGCGAGTGTTAAAAGTCAGGCAGAAAATATGTGAACAAAGCCACTTGAGAGGTATTAGTTTTCTCAAATTTGAAAATTGCACTTCATGGCGCCAGAGTTCGCCGGGTCCGGCAGGCTTGGCTGGCTGAGTTGGCTGACTGACCGACCGGCTGTTTGTTTTGTTTCAAATTCCCAACTTGTGTCGTGCCAGTGCGCTATCCTATCTGCCCCCATGGTATGCCCGTTCTTCGCTGGCCGCCTGTTATGTGTCTTCCGGATTTTTTTTGTTGAGGCGTATCTTCGTCCGGTAAGGGACAAGTGCTTTTGTTTTTTGCTTGTCCGGCCCTTCGGCCTCGTGCGTCCTGTAATCATGCCCTTGTCATAAAGTAAAGCTGTTTGCGCACTGTTGGACCACTGGTAGTGATAATGAGAGGACGTCTCTGCACAGAACTGCACAGAAGGTGTGCCTGCACATATCCTCGCTGCGGTCGAACCGGAAACCGGAAGTGTAACATGGTGGAATGCGGGCTAGATGGTGCAGTTGGCAATGAAGTCATTCTAGAAAAAAACGGAAGATAATAAAACAATTGTGACAGTGAGATTAGGGAGGTCAAAATAAACAAACAGTGGAAATTCCCGGCTGGGGGAAAAACCTCCGAACGGTAGCATTTGATGCGAAATTGTGCCCTCAAAAAGGTAGGCATTTCCGATGCAGTGATGGAATGTAAGGAATGTCAATTTTATGATATCGGTTCGTCAAGGCTTTTCTGCGATAAAAACTGTAATAAAGAGAAACTTTTCCGCCATGTTTTGCCATTTTTCTCTAATCACTGTGACCAGTTTCTTCTCGTACATTCTACCTAATAATCCGTTTTAGATTTGTATTTTATGATTTGAATTCTTGCCTTCCTTATTCTGATTAGTTTTGCCATCTTCTAATTGGTGTTATAAATTCCACTATTTATTACATCCATTTACGTTCCATCCGTGTGGCACAACACGTACGCCAAGTATCGATAGATAAGGGCAAATTAATAAACGCTTATCAGTAACGTTCTATCTACGGCTCAGATAATCGTTAAGCCTATTCTTTCTCCCCTCCCCCAAACGTTACGCCCAAATGTCACCAAGACCAGCAACTCTATTACAAAAAGGTCGATTCGAACACGATCAAACAGCGATCGCGATGGGGCGAAGAGAGGGATAAATACGATAAAGATCCCAAAGTCGCACACATCCTCTGCTCCGTGCCCAGCAGGACATCATCAGGATAAGCCTTACGCTGGCAAACTAACAAGACCTTAACGCCGTCGTGGTAGGCGCCCACGGGGAGGCACCCCAAACCGAAGGGGAAGAAACAACCAAAATAAAAAAAACGCCTGCCCAAGTGAACGGCCGGAAAAAGCGAACCGGCCGAGAATATTTCATTTTTGCCAACGGTCAATCGTTGGGGGGTCCGGCCACAATTTGGGAAGTTATCGTTCACAACTGAAAATTACCACGGTGATGGAATAATTGTTAAATTTCTCCCTTTTTCTGCTCGGTGGAAGTGATCGGTGATGGGAGCCGAGGGTGGTAAGAGCCCGTGAAAAATGAAGCCAGACGAAGACCCCGTGGGTCCCTTTTTGTTTTATGTTTTATTTTCCCCTTTTTGTGAGGTGTTTTTTGGGTTACTGATCGCCAGAATGCACTCGCACATGGGTGAAGGAAGTCTTAGGACACACCAGGCACTGGAGGAAATTTAACGGAAAATTAACTAAAAAATCAATTTATATTTAAAATCCAACTTCATTTCTTTTCTGTTTTTTTTTTTGTTTGCTCATGCCGTAGCAATTTCTTCCCAATTTTCAACCACCTGTAAAACAAACAAACTTTAGAAAACCAACAATCTACCTCCCCGTCCGGATGACCTAGTAAACGGTGCCAGACGGTGCAGCAACAATCATCCGAAGAAACAGGAAGTCATTCTGTCAGGTCCTGTCCACGGATAATTGAGGATCGTTTCTTCCGCCCCGGCCGCCCAATCCGTTGCCCCTCCCCACCCTCGTTGGTGGTGCTTACGGTTCCGGCCGTCTCAAAAATGGTTTGAGGATCAACCTTTTTCCCCTTTCCTCTCCTCGCTCTCTCTCTCCGCCTCATTTGAAGGGCCGAAACGAACAAGGCGGTGAAATATTATAATTATGACTTGCGAGAAACGGCACGAAATGAGACACCGAAGGAAGGAAAGCCGGGTACCCCTAACCGGCCAACGGTAGAGCCCACACAGCGCAAATGGGGGAAAAGGTAAGCGGGAAAGAATTAACAAAAACACAGAAGAAATGTCGGACAGAAGATGACCGCGACCGTGCGGTAATAACGGTTCTGGGTGGGATTGGAGAAAAACTAACAACACATTTACACGGGCCGGCCGGCAGCGATTGTCTCGTTGGGCTGGCTGCACTCCTGGCCAAAGGTGATTAATGGGGTCCTAACGATGGTCACCGTGGGACGTGCACCGTGCACCATGTGTCTGTCTGGCCGTGTACCGGCAAAAGGGCCAATAAAACAAACACACTAACCCATCGGAAGTGGAAACACGCACACACACACACCGACCGGGCCGGTCGCTTAGTAGGCGGTGCCATGAATGTCCGCCATCAATTTACGCATGAGGCAAGAAGGATACGCACGAAAATCGAAACACATGATTGAATTTGTGTTTGGAAAGGATACCTTTTTTTCCTCTCGTAATGGCTGACTTATTTCGCCCCGCTCTTCTCGTCTCACAGTGTGTCACAAATTCCCTTTGCAAGTGGATCAAATGCGTCGCGACGGGTGTAATTGAATTTTAAGTGCTACTAATTACACCCAAGGACGCGCGTTGCCGGGATGGTTGCGGCTTTTGTCACACCGGTAGCGGCGGCGGCGGCGGCAGCAGCACACGGACACCCAACGGAAGCATCCACTTGGTGACGTCTGTCGCGCGGTATAGTTTAAATTTTTGGTGGTTTTATTTCTCACACAACATGCCCCGCGCAAACCATGTGCGTAAGTGCTTTTGCGTACGGACGCGCGCACCGCACTTGAGGCGCAACTAATTGAGGCACCCCGTTTGTCGGCATTTTGGAGGCCGCGACAAGTGCAGTAGTACCGATCAGGATTGTCTCGCGTTAAAAAGTGTGCATTTGACCCAAAATTACTCATGCTTATGACCTTGATTTCCCTGAGAACGGGAAGATTCCATATGTTTAAGCATCTTCTAAGCATGACTCAAAATTTTATGAATGAACGTGAGAAAACTAGGATCTTCATTAGTTTGCTGGATTTTGTAAGGATCCAATTGAAATGGTTCTTGTCCTTGTCGGCATCCGCTGAGCCGGTGTATCCTTTTGTCGGCTTGTCGCTTTGATGATCCTTGTAAATTGGTTTTTGATAAGCCGGCTCCGTGTTTGACATCCCTGAAAATCTGGTTTTTCTCTATGTTGATTAATGGTAAAGGATACAAAAAAGGGAAGGAATTATGATGTCATATTTCATCATTTTCATCTACATTTACATACTTTCTTGTAATATAATTAGTTTTAAATACCAAACGAAGTTTTCAACGTACAAAACCGAACATCTAGAATAATTGTAACGGTTTTGACAGCCGTGAGTTTAAATTTCAATCAGACGTTTCAAACGTCGCGCGCCCTTTCGACCGTTTTTTTGACAGCTGCACGCCAGGTGGGGGAAGGAAAATACATTTTCCCTTCGCTTCTTCTAATTATAAATGCACGACACTAAAAAAAAAGTGTAGTATCATGTAAATAAACAATAAAGGATCCCCATTTCCGTGCCAAATCCTAAACCGAACCCGAAGTGAGCAAAGGTCAGTGGGGCGCGAGATTCCGACGGCCGTCGCAACTTGCAACCGGCCAAGAACACACGAACAGGAAGAAGAAGAAGTTATCATTCCCTTTCAATCAACAAAACACAGTCGCTGCTCAGCTGTGTTTTGGAACCGCTTCAATCGCTGGTCAGCCCGAAGTCCACGATTACACCACGACCGCCATCGGAAAGCACGAACGCCCAAGCGAACCGACCGAGCGGACGCACTTTCCTTGCGATCGGTGCGCCAAAGCCGCGAGATCAATTGAGGTGTTGTTGGTGCTTGATTTCATTCGACACAGTGCGAAACCAACTTCCGCGAGTGTTCCAGACGCTTCCCTTATCCGCTGCACGCGAGGTTTAAGAATTGGAGCCTTCGCAGTAGAGGAAGGCTGCTTAATTACATAACGAAACCAAAAAAAAAACAAAGGTGTTTGCCTGTTGGCTCGAATTGTGAGGACGAACGTACATATACGAACAACATGGCTCGAAACATGCTCAACATTGCCAAGTGTAAGTGAAATAAAGTGAATCAGTTTGCCGATCTCTCCCCCCCCCCCTTCATCTTCCCGCTCTCCCACACCCACGAGTTGCACAGTTGGACTTTGACCTTGGTCGACGTAGCGCGAATGTTGTCAAGACGACTGGTTGGCTCTGCCTACTTGTTGCTAGAGTTGATTTACACAATCGGGCGTAATTGAGACATGGTCGTTGCTTACTTTCTCCGCAGATACTCGAACACTGCTCCAGCGGCCACAACTTCGGCACTATTCCGAGGCCTCCGCACAGTTCCCGAAAATCACCACCCACTACACGATTCACCCGCGGGATAAGGATCCACGATGGGGAGGTGAGTTGAGAAAATGGTGCCTGCCACTTCGTTTACCTTCACATCCCCCCCTTCTTTTCCTCTTTCACCCCCCAGAGGTCGACATGGAGCGTTTCGTCGACGAAGCGGATCTGCTCATCGTGGGCGGTGGTCCGGCCGGTCTCTCCGCAGCGATCCGGGCGAAGCAGCTAGCGGCGGAGAAGGGCCAGGAGCTGCGCGTCTGTCTCGTGGAGAAGGCGGCTGAGGTCGGGGGCCACATCCTGTCCGGCGCCTGTCTCGATCCGGTCGCCCTGAACGAGCTGATCCCGGACTGGAAGGAAAAGGAAGCCCCGCTCAACACGCCCGTCACGCACGACAAGTTCTCGTACCTCACCGAGTCGGCCAAGCTGCCCATTCCGATCTTTCCCGGCTGGCCGATGGACAACCGGGGCAACTACGTCGTGCGGTTGGGTCACGTCGTGGCCTGGCTCGGCCAGCAGGCGGAAGAGCTCGGCGTGGAGATCTACCCCGGTACGGCCGCCTCGGAGATACTGTACCACGAGGACGGTTCGGTGAAGGGCATCGCCACCGGGGACGTCGGCATCGGGAAGGACGGTGCGCCGAAGGATACGTTCGCGCGCGGCATGGAACTGCACGCGAAGACGACCATCTTTGCGGAGGGTTGCCGGGGCCACCTGTCCAAGCAGGTGATGGCCCGCTTCGGACTGAACGCGGAGAACGACCCGCAAACGTACGGCATCGGGCTGAAGGAGGTGTGGGAGATCAAGGCGGAAAACCACAAGCCGGGGCTGGTGGAGCACACGATCGGGTGGCCGCTGGACCGGCACACGTACGGCGGCTCGTTCCTGTACCATCTGAACGAACCGACGCCGCTGGTGGCGGTCGGGTTCGTGGTGGGGCTGGACTACGTGAACCCGTACCTGAGCCCGTTTCAGGAGTTCCAGCGGTTCAAGACGCACCCGAAGGTGCGCAGCACGTTCGAGGGCGGCAGCCGCATTGCGTACGGTGCGCGGGCACTGAACGAGGGCGGCTTCCAGAGCATTCCGAAGCTGACGTTCCCGGGCGGCTGTTTGGTGGGGTGCGGCGCCGGCTTCATGAACGTGCCGCGCGTCAAGGGCAGCCACTACGCGATGAAGAGTGGCATGCTGGCGGCGGAGAGTGCTTGCGAGGCGATCTTCTCCGGTGCGACGCAGGAAAAGGCGGGCCTGGAGCCGAAGGACTATCCCGATCGGTAAGTGGTGGGGCAGATTTTGCGGTGCGTGCAACGCGGCTTTTAATATTTTCGGTTTTTATTTTCCAGCATCAAGGAATCGTACGTGTGGAAGGATCTGTACAAGGTGCGAAACTCCCGGCCCAGCTTCCACACCGGGCTCGGCCTGTTTGGCGGTGTGGCGTACAGTGGCTTCAGCATTCTGGTCGGCGGGCGGGAACCGTGGACGCTGCACCACGGCTCACCCGACCACACCCGCCTGAAGCCGGCGAAGGAATGCAAACCGATCGAGTACCCGAAGCCGGACGGCAAGCTGACGTTCGATCTGCTCTCCTCGGTGGCGCTGACCGGCACCAACCACGAGGGCGACCAGCCGGCCCATCTGACGCTCAAGGACGACACGGTGCCGGTGAAGAACAATCTAACGATTTACGACGGCCCGGAGGCACGGTTCTGCCCGGCCGGCGTGTACGAGTACGTGGCGAACGACGAGGGCGGCAACATGAAGCTGCAGATCAACGCGCAGAACTGCATCCACTGCAAGACGTGCGACATTAAGGACGTCACGCAGAACATCAACTGGGTCGTGCCGGAGGGTGGCGGCGGCCCGGCCTACAACGGCATGTGAGCGGGCGGTTTTGTTGCGGTCTTCCACGTCGCTGGGCGGACCTTCCGGTCGAATTTATTGTGTTAAGAAGAATAAAGTTTCCCATTTGTAATTTGCGCACAGGCTTTCCACACATTGCGGCACCCATGCTACACCAACAGTGGAAGAAAACAGTACCTCATGTATATCACACTTTTTGTGAAAAAGAAAAGGGAACGAGAGAAAAAGGCAAGCTATTTTAGAAAAATTGTTTTATAGTATATTCGTACACGCGCAATAAAGGCAAAATTTACAATAAGCAACAAACAAAAAAATGCAGATACTGATCAACAAAACAAACGAAAAAGAAAAACGGCAACGGTTTTTGATTCTTGCTATGCTCAAACACGTGCGCACGGCCTACTTGGATGCGTTGTGTCTTTTCTTGCTCGTCTTGTGTCCCCGTAACCAATCGTTCTACTCCTCCTGGAGTGTGCTTTAGTAAACTCTCTTTTTCATTATTTTCATAAACATTACCATAACTGTAAAAGAACAGAGAGAAAAATAGTTATTAAAATTCAGCATGTTCCACTGTGCCGAAACTACTTACATATGAACGTTATTATAACGAATACTATCATCAGCCACATCCAGCATTTGCAGGCTTTCTTTGAGTTTTCCTGCAGCTTGGTGGATTCGGTTGTTAGCGACGATGTGTTTTGGTCAGTTAGCTTGGCAGACTTGGAAACGATCTGCAATAAAAATGGTTAAATTGATTATTCCTTCTTAAAAAGCGGAAGCTCCAGCTCCATCTCCGTACCTCGGTGTCCTTCTTCAGGATCTTTCCAGCCGTTTCCGTCTGTTCCTTTAAGTTTCTCGTTAACTGTGAGCGAAAGATAATGAAAAGACATAGCGTTAGCTTATCAACTCGCAGATAAAACACGCCCAACACGTCACCCCACCTTAAGCATATCCTCCGCAAGCCGCTCCTGCTCGGTTGAGTATTGTTTCACGGTTTGTTCCAGATTTTCTGCCACCTTCTGGCCCGCTCGCCGCCGTATCGTCGAAAAGTTCCCATTGAACAGCTCGCTGCGGAGCTCCTTTTCGTACTTTTGGTCGTGAAACTGGCGCACCTCGCGCATCACATCGTCTCCGGCCGGATCGGTGGCCTTCGGTTTCGTTCGCAGGCGTCGCTTCTCCTCCGGCGTTGGTTCTACGTAGCTGGACGCTTGCTTCAGTTCGGTGCAGCGGTTCTGATAGTCCTCCAAAACCTTGTCTTCCGGTTTACTGGATGAAAAACGGCAAACAGTTAGTGTTATGTTCTGTGATGTGGAAGGGTCCGACACACCCTCTGGTTCGCACAAAACTTACTCAAACTGTTCCTCCAGCTCCTGGATCATGATGTCCAGCGATCGGATGTACTTTTTCAACCGCCAGTCCTGTTTGTCGACCGCCACTATCTCCTCGCACTGTGCTATCAAGCTGCGGATGTTTATTTCCAACTTCGATGCCATTGTGTGGCGGGTGTGCGTTCGTTCGTTTTTCCCTGGCTGCTGCTGTTCGCCACCTTGATTCCGTTGCCCTTTTCGTGTTGGAGGAAAAAATACGCTATTTCATGCAAAATATCGACCGGCCGACACGTAAACAAACTTTTCCGTTGCCACAAACGTCAATCGCCCTCGGCGGTGTGTCGAACAGAGTGACCAGAAATACCGATTTATCTGCATTCCTACCGATTTTTTATATGCCTACCGATTCACAGATGACCGCCCTAAAACTACCGATTTTCCATTTATCCTACCGAAAATCACAGATATTTAATTTTTCAGTCGTTTAAGCTTAATCTGTGGCGCTTGGGTTGCTGTTTCAAGGATCGCTATCCTCATTTGTTACTTATCGCGATGATGCACGTTTGTTTACCTGGCACTTTTTAGTTTTATCCGTTAAAATTTAACGTTCCTAATAAGTAGAACATGTCAGTTGTGGGGATTCCGAGAATTGCTCGTCAAAGAAAACTATTTCAATTTGAATTTGAATATTGCTGTCCGCGGTTTAAGCTCACCTGACAGACAAAGAGAACTAAATTTTCAGTCGAGGGGTAGGTACAAACACACGGTGGGGGTCCGGCCCAAGATCGGATCCGAAGTCCGTTGTTTTGGGCTGAAAATTAAAAATGGCGGATGGAGCGCCTTCACGGAGAGAATGCGCTCTATTGCATGCCTTTAAAATGCACGAGGCAGAGCGCCAGTGAGTGCCACTGAAAAGAACGCTCGCTCGCGCTGTTTCATTGTATTTTCCTCATACCCCTTCCTTTCAGTTTCTTTCGCCTTGCGCTGCGCTGAACTGGTACCCCACTTGATTCCAGCAAGTTGCGCTGCGCTGCACTGAAACCACCGACAAACCGACGTGACACTTCGAACAAAATGAGCTTCAAAAGTTGTCTCCTGATTTCAAATGAAAATACGTTAAACACTAGCGCCATCTCTATAATGATTCGCTTACTACACTGACACAGAGAAGAAACTGCTAAATCCCCTTTTTGTTTTTCTTCGCAAATTCCAATGCGTATTGTTTTATGTACTTCTCACATCTTTTGCATTGATTTGGAAACTTATAAAATGATTTTCCTGGGTGTTTTGTCCAAAAATTCTCACAAAATCTTGCCTCACACTTCCTTCGCCATTTGTATTTAGAAAAGTTGTTTACATCGAAGCAGCAGTGAACAGAGCTTACTTTGACAGAAGTGATCGCCTCACTGGTAAATGACAGTACTTTCGTGTGGGACACTTTTGTAACGCCAGTTTCACGTCGGTTTGTCGGTGCTGAAACCCCCTCCCGATCGTTTCTTTCGTAGCGCGCTGTGCGCTTCCCTTCTCACGGACTTGATGCACCCGAATTAAAAGAAAAACTTTAACACATCAAACTTGATTTATAAATATTTTATCACATTTATGGCAAACAAAGGCATATTTTAATTCATAGCTTCACTCAATCTTTCCTCAAACCACACACATTACTTATAAAATTCGCACACTTTTTCATTATCTTTGCTAGTAGGGTTAAAAGAAATTGATCGTTAAAATAATTGATTAAATTTAAATGGTTGCGTTCTCAACAGTGCTCCTGCCGAAATCTGCCAACATAATCTGGCCACACTGACTCGCAGGGCAAAAGCTCGCTCGAAAGGACAATAACCTTCGCCAAACGTCAAAAACGACCGTCGCCAGCGCCTCGAAATCGTTGCGAGTTTCGCTCGCTGGCGACGTCGGTTTGCAGTACATGCGACGCCAGTTTTGACGTTTTGCGACGGTTTTGCGACGGTGGCCGCCAAAAGCTCGCCTGACCTGTGGACCAGTGTGGCCAGAAATACTGATGTATATATATATCTAGGATTTGAAGGAAAAAATTTAAATTTTTTTAATCATTGAACTTTAAAACTCAGCCAAACAATCAAATCAATCTAAATAATCCAGCGAAAATCAAATGACAGCACGTGCGATAAAGTTGTATCCAATGGAGCACTGCTGCGGCCCTAAGCGGTCGGGTGGAGCCCCAAGAAAAAGAACTTGCCACCACTGAGAAAAAAATGTGCATCTTAGTTCTTCTTTGGCTTAGAATTCCCAGTACAATTTTCACATCGACACTTCAGAAAGACCTTCATTTGTGTAACCGCTGACCCAAATCTAATCTATATCTTAGATAAAGGATGCATATTCTCGTGAGATGGAAGTTTCATTTTGCGCATTACATCCCCCCACCCATCCCACTTAACACTTCTTTCGCTTTTACTTTTTACTTACTTTTTACTAACTGAGTTAAAAGTTAAGTTTTGAGTTTTAACCTACCGAAAACTACCGATAAAATTTTGATGCGCCTACCGAAAACCGCCAAAATAATCTGGCCACACTGCCTTGCATCAGCAGAAAAAGGATTGACAGTCGCCCGCGTTGAAAGGAAAAAGGTGAAATTCTTGCGGCGGAAAAAAGGGAGCATTTTCCACAGATTTATAATCACTTTCACTGCACCTGGCGAACTTAATTTCCCGACGCGCGAAACACGCACGAAACGGTGGAAAACCCACCCCCCCGCTCGAAATCGTGGTAGTTTGCAAAGGATTTGGAAAGTGTGTCTCGCTGTGCGTGTGCGCCTGCATACACATTCGCATTCACCGCACACAGGAACACACACACACAGCGCAGCGGACAGGCAGCTGCCTCAGACAAGCAAGCCTTGCATTTTCTTCGGGGCGACATCTTTTTTTTTTGTTTCTTAATTCAAGTGTGGTTTTGCTTCGAGAGTGTTCGCGGTACGCGCCGGACGGGACGGACAAAGCGTGCGGAGAATTAGCAACACAGTGTTGTTGACACGGCCGGTGCAAAGTTTGCCGAGTGTGCGAATTTGCGTTCGATCTTTTCGCCATCCCAGTTTCGGAAACGTGCTCCCCTCCCTACTCGCCAAGGCCGTGGTGTTGCACAGAGAGTCATTTGCAAATAGCTTTCCTGTGATAGCGTAGTGCCGGAGAGCAGGACGTGCACAAAACCCAAGGGCAAACGTCCTTTCAGAGCCGCCCTGCAAAACCAAACGGGTGTGTGTGTGTGTGTGAGCATCATAGAGAAGCTCCGGTGCTGAGACTGCTTCCTTCGTGGTGCCGTACAAAATGTCGTGGGAACCGCAGCCGGATGGCCTGAGCCAGATCATCACACTGCTGAAGCAGTCACAATCAACGGACAACATGGTACAGCGTGCTGTGCAGTTGGTACGTAAAAACACTTGTCAGCCATGTTGCAACTGCTTAACGACCAATTCCCTAACCGCCTTCTTTGTTTCCACTCTCTATCCTGTTTTTTTTTGGGACAGAAATTGGAAGAGCTGAACCAGTATCCGGACTTTAACAACTATTTGATCTACGTGCTGACGAAGCTAACGTCCGAGGATGAGCCGACGCGATCGCTGTCCGGGTTGATACTGAAGAACAACATCCGCATCCACGGCACCGAGCTGCAGCCGGCCATCATCGAGTACATCAAGCAGGAGTGTCTGATGGCGCTCGGCGACCCGTCGCCGCTGATCCGGGCGACGGCCGGCATCCTCATCACCACGATCGCCAACAAGGGCGGACTGCAGAACTGGCCGGAGCTGCTGCCGACGCTGTGCGATATGCTCGACTCGCAGGACTACAGTGTGTGCGAGGGTGCGTTCGGGGCGCTGCAGAAAATCTGCGAAGACTCGGCCGACGTGCTGGACAGCAGTGCGCTCAACCGGCCGCTGAACATCATGATACCCAAGTTTCTGCAGTTCTTCCGCCACTCGAGCCCGAAGATCCGGTCGAACGCGATTGCCTGCATCAACCAGTTCATCATCAACCGCACGCAGGCGCTGATGGTGCACATCGACACGTTCATCGAGAATCTGTTCCACCTGTCGTCGGATGATGATCGCGAGGTGCGCAAGAACGTGTGCCGCGGGCTGGTGATGCTGCTGGACGTGCGCATGGACCGGTTGATGCCGCACATGAACAGCATCATCGAGTACATGCTGATCCGGACGCAGGATTCGGACGAAACGTCGCTGGAAGCGTGCGAGTTTTGGCTGACGCTGGCGGAGCAATCCATCTGCAAGGAAGTGCTGACGCCACACCTGCCCCGCTTGGTGCCGGTGCTCGTGCGGGGTATGAAGTACAGCGACATCGACATCATCATCTTGAAGGGCGATGTGGAGGAAGATGAGATGATCCCGGACCGGGAGGAAGACATTAAACCTCGATTCCACAAATCGCGCACACACACCCAGAAACCGTCGCTCGGTGGTGGTGCGAGCGGAGCGGACGGTGCGGTCCGAGCGATGGAGGGCAATGACGATGACGAAGACATCGACGATCCGTACGACGAAATGGACGACGATAGCAATCTGTCGGATTGGAATTTGCGCAAGTGTAGTGCGGCTGCGCTGGATGTGCTGGCAAATGTGTTCAAAGATGACTTCTTGCCAATCCTGTTGCCCATCCTGAAGGAAACCCTGTTCCACGAGGAATGGGTCATTAAGGAGAGCGGCATCCTGGCGCTGGGCGCGATCGCGGAGGGCTGCATGAACGGCATGGTGCCGCATCTGCCCGAGCTGATCCCGTACCTGATCGTGTGTCTGTCGGACAAGAAGGCGCTGGTACGGTCGATCACCTGCTGGACGCTGTCGCGCTACGCCCACTGGGTGGTAAGCCAGCCGCACGACCAGTATCTGAAGCCGCTGATGAAAGAGCTGCTGAAGCGCATACTGGACGCGAACAAGCGCGTCCAGGAGGCGGCCTGTTCCGCGTTTGCCACGCTGGAGGAGGAGGCGTGCACCGAGCTGGTCCCGTACCTGGGCTTCATACTCGACACGCTCGTGTTTGCGTTCCGGAAGTATCAGCACAAGAATCTGCTCATCCTGTACGACGCGATCGGTACGCTGGCGGACTCGGTCGGCCACCATCTGAACAAGCCGGAGTACATCAGCATGCTGATGCCACCGTTGATCGAGAAGTGGAACAATCTGAAGGACGAGGATAAGGATCTGTTCCCGCTGCTGGAGTGTCTGTCCAGCGTTGCCACCGCGCTGCACTCGGGCTTTCTGCCCTACTCGGAGCCGGTCTATCGTCGGTGCATTTCGCTGATACAGCAAACGCTGAACCAGGATTTGGCCAGCACCACCAGCCCGGGCCAGTTCGAGCAGCCGGACAAGGACTTTATGATAGTGGCGCTGGATTTGTTGTCCGGGCTGGCGGAGGGGCTGGACTGTTACATCGAGTCGCTGGTGTCGAGCAGCAACATTATGCAGCTGCTTTACCAGTGCATGCAGGACTCGATGCCCGAGGTAAGGCCTGATCCAGCAATCTAGAAGAGAAAAAGTGGTTATCTCTAAACTGTTCTGTCCCTCTAGGTTCGCCAATCGTCGTTTGCGTTGCTAGGCGATCTGACCAAGGCTTGCTTCCAGCACGTGCATCCACACATTGCCGACTTTTTGCCCATTCTGGGCCACAACCTGAACCCGGAGTACATCTCGGTGTGCAACAACGCGACGTGGGCTATTGGCGAGATCAGCATCAAGCTGAGTAAGTGAAAGGAAACGGGAAGGAATGTGCAGTTGTGCGCGATACGGCTAGCTAACTTGTTGCTTATCTTTCTACCCATTTGCACAGTGGAGGATACGAAGCCGTACATTCCGATGGTGTTAGCACCGCTGATTGAAATCATCAACAATACCAACACCCCCAAGACACTGTTGGAAAATACTGGTAAGTAGTTTAGTTTGCGTTTTCCTTTATACAGTTTGCGTTTTACCATTGATGGAAAATACAGGATTTTTTGCTTGATTTCACAAGCGTAGCAACATTTAAAGGGGTTTCCAAGTCACTTTCCAATGTGCACATAATTATTAACCGCATCCAAGATGTGTTTCAACAGCTGTCAAATTGTGTATTTGCTTCAAAATGAAATTTCAGTTTTAACACATGATTTTCAACACCTCAATCAAATAACTGTAAAACGCTATTCAGCGTTTTATTATTCAGTTGAAAATCATGCTGATGGAATTAAAAATTGTTTTGATGGAAATGAAATGTCAGATCGATGTGGAATAACATTTTGCACGCGGCAAATAACAATGTTTACATTCGAAACTGACTTGGGAACCCCTTGCTTGAATCCGCAACACTGGAATTGTGATATTGTGTGCCGCGCTTGTAATATCAAGTGCGATGGTTGTCTTAAGCACTGAAAACAACTGATGTGCTTGTCCTGTCAAATGCTGCAGTTGCGTTCAACGATGCTACGCTTGCGATATCAAGTAAAAACCCCTGCAATTCAAACCAAAACATATGGCAACGAAGCAAGCTTTGTCCAATTCAGTTTTGTCTGTTTATCTCAGTATCTGTTTGCGTGTGAATATTATTATTGCCGTGGCCCATTCTATCTGTGTTTCATGTTTTGTTGTAAATGTCATTTGCTTACCAATTTGCCAGGTTTTGTAATAGAATGTACGAACTACGATCGCGTTCGTTTCATTTACCATACTTGTTTGTGTGTACGCGCGTGTTTCTGTGTTACGGTGGCGATAATTAGTATGTCAACAGCGCAAGTTAGCAAGAAGCTTTAAAATGTAAACGATATGAAATTAGGAAGAATAATGTAAAGATAAGAATTAACTTTAAAAAAAATGCACTAGAGATACAGATAGATTGAAGTAACAAGCGCTTAAACCATAATCGGCCGTTCATACCTGTTCGGTTATCCATGCACCTCAATCGTAATACTACGCAAACGGATCCTTTGCCGGTTCAAAACGCTGCCGATTCTGCACATAAGTTTGTCACTTCATGTTTCCATATTCTTTACTATTTGTTTCGTTTTCTTTCTCTTCTCCTTTTTCTTTTCCTGTACAGCGATAACAATTGGGCGTCTAGGTCTCGTGTGCCCCGTAGAAGTGGCCCCCTCATTGCAACAGTTTGTGCGACAGTGGTGTGTAACTAAATTATTTCGCAATATTGTTCGTTGTGTTTTTTGGTCCACTTTTTCTTAATTAATTACCCGTTCCCCACTACTACTCTTAGAGTGTATCGATTTCTGTTCCCAAAACTCGACACACACACGCGTGTTTTGGTGCGTTTTTGTTAGTGTAAATGTTTCATCGTGTTTTATTTATTTCTTTTTTTAATTGTAAAAAGCAAATTTGTTACACGTGTGTCGTTTTTTGCCTTTCCGCGGCTACCGCGGTTCTAATTCGTGCGTTTAAACATCATCCGTTATCGTAACGATGAGACGCTCTACTCCCCTCTGTGTGGTGTGTGGATAGTTCGCTTATTTCATTCGTTTTTACACTCCCCATAAAACGCTGCAGGTGCTCATCGCTGCGAAACATTCGCGACAACGAGGAAAAGGATTCGGCCTTCCGTGGCATGTGTCAGATGATTACGGTCAACCCGGTCGGCGTGGTGCCGGATTTTATCTTCTTCTGCGATGCCGCCGCCTCCTGGATGACACCGAAGAAGGATCTACATGAAATGTTGCAAAAGGTACATGGCAGAGGCATCGTTAGCAAACGCATGCTCCTGAGAAAAGATTGCTAATTTAACGCGCTCTCCGTTTGTAGATCCTGCACGGTTTTAAGATGCAGGTTGGTGAAGAAAATTGGGCCCGTTTCGTTGAGCAGTTCCCGCCCCAGCTGAGCGAGCGGCTGGCCGTAATGTACAGCATCTAAGCACCGGCAGCATTGCATCGCTCGTTCCATAAACGCAAACATTACAGCCACACAAAGGTTCTCCAACGCGGGAGCGGTGAGTGTATATACATAATGGGGCAAATGCTACTATTATTATTTCCATCATTTTTGTCATCCACGAATGGAACTGTCAACACGGATGATAATGATTGTTTTTTTTAAAGAATGGTTAGAGAAAGACGGCCACGAATGGGTCGTATTAGCTACATACCGTGCACATATTCTTCTGCCACGAGTTGACAAAAGCTGCCAAATAATCAGCTGAGCTTGTATATTTTTTTATCAACAAAGTTGTGAACAATGCATTCAAATTGTAGGCTTGTTTTTTTTTTTTGAAATTATACTAGCCCTCGATGCTCCAACCACCATTGCACGATGCAAAAGGAATTAAGTAGTTTGTTTTCTTTTTTTCATGATACAAAAGTAAGATTTCGAACTATGGGGGATGATAAATGGGGGTTTGCAGATAGAATGCAGACAGAAAACCCTACAGAAAGGGAATGACGTTGGCCGTATGGATGCGTTGAAACATTCGATTGTAAAATATAACACCCCGGGCATAAGGTCCCTTTCTTTTTTCGTTCATCTCTCAGCCGAAATACAAGCAAAAAAGGAAGGCGAGGCTATCAATCAATCGCTCATTTTCTCTACTCTAAAACGTAGCCCCCAAAAGCGTGTATTGATGCAATGATATCCGTCATTTAATATCGGTTTTACCATGGAAGCATGGAACGCGCAATAATGATTAGAAAATGAACACCACGCGGAGAACATTCCGTTCTCTTCTGCTTATTTTTTATTGTTTTAGTTTGTGCCGTAGGATGAACACATAGTTTTGCTGTAGTTGTTTTAGGGCGTGTATTATATATTTTAAACACACAATATCGTAGAAAGAGAAAACGGAAAACCGGCAACGCTCGCGCAGCTTATTGCATGTAAATTGTTACGCGCTCCGTGTAATTGTGTTATAAATTGTTTTTCACACCACTCTCCACGCGCTATTGTTTCTACGATAGTAATTAGCCCATTTCCCCCCTCATCATCGTATCCAACACTTGTTGTGTCCCCCCGGGTGTGGTTGTCGTTTACGCACGCGGTACAACGTGCATGCAGCTTCGGGTTGTAAAGTAGAGGCTTTTATTTTTGCAACTCATTTTTACCACCGACACCCCGTCGTCTGTGTGTAAGCATGTACGTGTGTGTATGTGTATGTGGGCGACAGCTTTCGTTTTCGTTTAAAACCGGGCTATCTCATCTTTTCATACCTTTCCCGCCCCTCCCTCTCAACATAAGCTCATCTTCCCCCAAAAAAAAACAATCTTCCCTCCGTTATCCTTTCCTCTACGAGAAAACAAAACAATAGTACGGTAGGAAGAACTCCAAATAAGTTACATTCGAATACGGTGTGTAGAACGCGCCACACTCTCCTATCTGGAGACTTCTGGACGTTACATGTAGGGTGTGTGTGTGTTAGGGTAAAACTAGCGTAGGGCACAAAGGTATCCAAACAAAGTCGATAGGGAAAATTCGTTTCGTTGTGAGGACACACAGGGCAATCTGGGTAGGGTATGAGTTATTAGTAGGAGACAGAAAGGACAACAAACCTTATACTAGAAGCTAGGGCTGTGCATCATGTACTCGGTAGCATTATTATTGAACAAACCCCCCCGGGTCAGACGGGTGGAGTGAGATAAAATCAGTTGTGAGGCAGCGGAAACGGAAACATACCAAAACGGAACAGATCCAACATTGCCAAGTAAAGCCAGCAGGAGATTAAAAAGAATGGGAAGCGTTAATATTGATAGGGACAATTTTAAGCCAATTTAACTCAGATTAGGGTACACAAGCATAGGGATAATGTTAGGGCAAAACAAAACAATACTATGTAGGGAATCAGTGTGACTGAGATAGAGAGAGAGAGCGTGTGTGAATGGGGTGTATGAGTATGATTGCGAGCAAAATGCCATTAGTGCTTACTTTTTCCGTAGCGTGTAGTTTGTTGTTCAAGGCGTTTGCTAAAGGCTAAATGTTTTCTGATTTCCGATATCTGAAACGGAGTTGAAAACGGTAGATCAAACATACACACATCCAATCCAAACAATCATCTTCGATTGCGCCGTGCCGTGTGCACATATCTGTATAGAACTTTCGCCTCTTCGCTAAAGAGATTAAACGAAACGTTGTTCGCTGTGTATTGTTTTTTGTTTTTGGTCAGCAATCAGCAATTAAAAGCAAAAAGATCGTGTCGTGTAAGTAGTGTCAAACGCGTTTTCCCTTAGTTCTGGAATCGGTGCAGTTACCGGGTCAGAGTGCATGGGGAAGAAGGTTAGTAGGGTACACAGGGCAACAAAACAGAAAGTGATATTATTATTAAAACAAGGAGTTCAAATACGTAAGGCACAACAGTAGGGACAACAGAGCAAAGGTTAGGGCAGTTAGCGCAGGGCCAAATAATCGTGCATTCGTCGCGTCGCGTTTCGCAAAAAAGCATAATCCGGGTCGGGTCGTTAATTCTTCGCGCGCGTTTCTATATCGGGTCGTAATCGTCGCGGGTCGCGTTTAATAGATAAAATGAAACAGAGTTCGGTTCGGTTCGGTCGCGTTATTCGTCTTCGTCGTCGCGTTATTTATCCGTCAATCCGTGTCCGGTGTGTTTAGGGGGAATGTTGGGGGAAAACGTTGCATCAAACGAATCCGTTTACAAATTGGGTTTTTGTTTTAGCTTGATTTTATTATGGGGTGTCGTGTTAGTTGTACATCCACACAACTGAAAGTACTCTGCTATCTTTACAAAACTTACTAATGATTTAGTTTCAACAAACAGAGAAATCAAATCAGAACGAAAGGAACAAACTAATTAAAGTAACTTTGAGCCAAGAACTGAAGTATATAATGAAACAAAAGTCTACTGTGCGGAAGAAAAAGGAAGAAAAAACCTAATCAAACATACCGTGGGATTGACAGAAAATTGCAAGTCTGAAAACATTATCTTTAAAAAAAACCCAAGACAGTACTAACACACAACACAAGAGAGTTCGACTGGTTTTACGTTTAGTAGGTATGCACAAAATAAAACAAAAAACAAAACTCAATCCTTGCCGCCCTAGACAAAGAAAGGGAGACAAATCAAAACTCAAAGTGTAGTGCGCACAGAGAGATGTTAGATCGCGTATGCGTTTGTGTGTGTGTGTTTGTGAGTGTTTGTAGATAGGCAGACTATTTGAGACGCGTGGGTGTGGTGGTGCCATTAGTGTGTGATAGTGAGATATTATTTATTGCTCCAGCGCATAACAAGCAAAACAAAAACATGATAATAAGTATTCTAAAGCAACTTACTGCAACACTGATACCATTCTGCAAAAAAAAAAAACAGGAACTTTACACAACCAAAACCACAAACTATTAGAAAATGAGAGGAGAAGTGTAAACTGTACTACTAGCTTGAAAGTAACTCGTAATTGGTGAAATTAACAAAAGATTAATAAGAAAACACTAGCAAAACAAAACGAAAGACAAACTTGAGATAACAAAGCCTTATTGAGAAAAGAAAACAGGAGAGACAATGCTTAAAACACACAGCAACAACAAACACCACATGTGGAGAGAAAACAAAACAAATGCAAAACACAAGTTATCATAGAAAAAGAAGAAACACACATAATCTCACAGCCACAGAAACAAACAAACTTGCAATACAAAGCTCCCCCCCCCCCCCCCCGTGTGCCAATCTCTTCATCCAGCGTGTGTGTGTGTGTGTGTGTGTGGGCAAGTAGTTAACAGAAACTCTAAAAAGACTGAATCCAGAAATCCAAAACATATGTGCGTTTCCCCATGCGCACAAAATAACATACGCACACACAATACAAACACAACATACACATACCCCCCACAGCACCTGCAGCTGCAGAGAAGCAAACAGAACTGAAAATTGAAAGGAGATAAAAAAAAACGCTTAGCTAACTACTAGTAGGGAAACCCCTGTTAATTCCATCATTTGTGATGCGTTGTTGTATTTGTGTGTTAGTTCTGTTATACGATTATCCTGCTTTAACTGTGACGCCTCGTTTCTTCTCAATTTTAATTCCATGCAAGGTTTTTCGTCTTCTGTAAAGCGTTTTATAGAAAAAGTAACAATTTAGTACTAAATCCAAACTACTCCTTAAATAACCTGTTGTTGCAGTTCTGTTAAACGCTCATTCATTTGTTTATTCCCTTTTGCCAATCGTTCCTCACGCGTACCTTAAGGCCGGGCTACCTTGACCGTACTCCGTAGTGTAATTTTGATTTTCACTAGCGCATCTGGCGGAAGCTGGTGGAAGCTTTTTTTGGTCGTCGAGGGAATGGTCATGCCAGATCTCAAATTTAAGTTGTTTTTTCATCGTTTTTTGATGCGAAAATGGCTGAAATACATGCACAACATATTTATCTATCAATTGCATAGCTTTTCCAAACCAGTTTAAATATAAAACATGGAAAAATAACATATTTTCTGAAGCGGCTACAAATTGTTTGGCAAAATGCTTCAGCCAGCCGCCGCCAGATGCGCTAGTGAAAATCGAAATTACGCTATGGAGTACGATCAATGTAGCACGGCCTTTAAGTTCTAGTGGTGGGAACGCTTGTTTTCTGTTGTTATGGTTACTGATACGTCATACATAATCATCTTCATAAATATTCCATCATCTTCGCTCAGTGTTGCATGAATACAAAAAGTGGAAAGTTCCTTGTTCCTAATTTACCAAACCGAAACCTGCACGCTAGAATCAAAGAAGAAAAGAAAAAAGAATCAAACAAAACCAATGCCAAAAACCAGCTTCAAACCACAGCACGTGTTTAGAATAATGGACAGCGATGAGCGCTGTTGTAGTGTGTATAAAACAGAATAGAGAAAACAGGAAACAAAAACAAAACAAAAACAACCTACATAATTTAACGCATAACAAAACCCAGGGCTGTGTAAGGATTGATCTAGCTGTAGAAAATTAACGAAGGGAAAGTTAAGGATGTGAGCAACACATATACCGATCAAAATGTGGAACAAAGTCGTACGCGCACACACATGCCTCTCCGAAGGCAGTCGTCCCCTTCTATCATTGTTGTGTGATATTGTGCATGCAAAATCAAAACTGTTCGTTTTTCTTTCTTCAATGCCCAAAATGGCCAAAAAATACTCGTTTAAAAATGTGTGTGTATGTGCAATTGTAGGCAGCTTAAAAGTGTGTTATACTTATGTTTTACTGAACTTAACTGATTTGTGCAACAGAAAACCATGTGAATAACATTTAACTTATAAAAATGAAAACACACACAACCAAAAAGCTATATCGGATCGTCGTTCCTCTCAGACAACCAATAGACAAAACGAAAGCAACATACAAACAAACAAAGCAAAAAGGTGCAACTAATCCTCTCGTCGGTTCGTCAGTCGCGTAATAAACTAATAAGGAATTAAGTAATAAGGGGTCGTAAACGTGAAACAAATTCGGGTAAAACTCGCGTAAATCTCGCACCATCCGTTATTCGCCGCCGCCACCGTGTTCGTCGTGTAAATCCGTGTGATCGTTCTCCGTCTTTCCGCCGTCGTGGTCGTCGTCATCGTTCGTATTCGTCGCGTTCGCGTATTTATCTCGTCGTATTATATCAAACTCAGTCGCGGTATTTCGTCGGGATCGTCGGTATTAATTAAAGCAAAGCAGCAAGGATAGGGTTTACGATAGGGGATATGTGATACTACATACATAGTAGGGAAAATGTTACGTTATTTGTTTTTTTTTGTATAGGGGTTTTTTTTAAACAAGAACAGGGAACAAGCATAAAAAGAAGGGAAAAGCTCTACGGTAGGGAATAGTAGGGACTGTATTTTTGCAATTGATCATTTAAAAAAAAAAACAAAACAAAAACGGGCCAAAAACCAAAAACCAGCAGCTGGTGGTAGTAGTTGTTAGCTTGTAATCTGTCGTAGTTTTCTGTTATCTTTCCTATCTATCTCTCTCTCTCTCTATATTAATCTCACCCATACAACCTGTGTGAGGGTGTCTATTTAGTTACAAAATCACTTATTAGAAGAAGAAAAAAACCTCATGTACGAATGTGTTGGCTATGATGTGTATGTGTATGTATGTTTACGCGAATCTGTATGTGTGAGTGTGTGTGTATTTAAAGAAAAGGTGTGTGTGTAGTTCAACTGATTTAGTTAGATTTTTCAATTACGAGATGCTGCTGTTGCTGGCGCACTGAGGCACAACAGCAGCAACTCTTTAACTATTAAATAGGAAATCAAATTTCAAATCCTTTGATTGCTGTTCAACAAACTGTTCAAAGAAAGGAGAAACCACTTACAGAAACAGAAAGGTGCTAAAAAAATGTACGAAAAGATAAAGGTGGCGATTGCAATAATTGTTGTGTTACCGTTTCCGCTTTTACTTTACTAACTTAATTTGCTTCCCCTGTTTTTAACAAACAATCATCATACAAAACGTGCGTCACACTGTAATTGTAAAAAAGGGATAGCTTTATTCTAACCTTTCCAACATCAAATGTGGGTGTCAGAATTAATCTTAGAAAGGGAAGTAAAAAAGCAAACAATCCAGACAAATTTTCATCCTGTTTTTTTAATAATAAACATATAATTAGCGAATGTGCGAATGACTGTGAGTGAGTATGTGTGTGTGTGAGTGTGTGTGTGAGAGTAAACAAATAGGGAAAATACGATACAAAGATACCAGAACAGTATAGGATTATGATAGGGAAATTCAGCGCAAAAGTGATAGCGTGTTAGGGCAAATGCAGCAGCAGCAGCAGGAGTGTTAAATAAGCAGAAAAAGGTCAAAAGGACAAAACCATGTCCAGGAGCATAGGAGCATAGGTTATATTTGTGTATTAGTATATCAACAGAAGTCTCATCCTCAATTCCTACCAATTCCCCCCCTTCCTTCCCATGGAAGTGTACTCGTATAATACTCCCTAATCATCCTCCCCCATTATCGAAGGTTGATCGATCGTCATCGTGCCTCTTTCCCTCTCTGCTCACATTTTTTATATGATCATTTTGTTTCATTAAAAAATTGCGTAGTTTTGAATTATGTTTTTGGAAAGCAAGCAAAGCTAGTTAATATACCCTTTGCTTTTGCTTGCTATGGTGCATGCAGAATCACTGTGCCCAAACATCATTTCTCCCTACTACGTTTTTTAAAGCCTAATAAAAACATTTATAAATTCGCAAGAAAAAAAAAAGAATAAAAAAAGAAGTAGTGGACAGGTAGTGCTGTTGCCATGCTCAAGAAGATTGGGCAATTGTTTGCAGCTTACTAACGGCTCTACTACTCATCCGTGCTCATCATCATTGTAGTAATATGTTCAAAGAAATCGCTATACCACGATCGCAGCTCGCGGATTTTATGATGGTGTAGATGGTTGGCCCCCCATAGAAAAACGCTTCGTTTAGCAGATACACTAAGAAATGAAAAAATCACGTTCCAGCGTAAGACAATGCTTCTCAAAGAGAGAGAGAAGAAGTAAAAGTACACAAATCTCTTGCAAAAACCACACAAAAACTCACTACTGAAAAGCTTTACTTGAACGACGAACAGTCAAAGAAACTACTCGCTCTTCTATACACAACAACAAAAAAGCGATAATAACAGGACGGGGGCTCTGTCTGTCTGATCCAGCAGCAGCCGAAAGTGGAAGAGCAGCGCCCCGAGAGAAGGAAGAGAGGGCACAGTTACTTAAAACAGGCTCTTTCTAACCAATTCAACCGAAGCTGTAATACAAAACAAAAATGCTCGCAGAAAGAATAGCACCTACTACCTTAGAGAAAGTGACAGAATAATACTACAAGGTGTGATTATAGGAAGGGCAGAAAGAGTGCAACGGAACGAAAGAGAGAGAGAGCGTACATATTCATTATACATATTTCGAATCATTAGACAGAGCAGAGCGCACCAAAACCCTTGCGAAGGAGTAGATTTCTTTGTGAAGGAAAAATTAGACGAAACGAAACAGCGTAGCGTTTTTTTTTTTTTTTTTGTTGTATAGCTGATGATGCGCTGTGCTGTTCAACACAGAAAAGAACGAGCAAGACACGCACGTCAGAGATGCTTTAGCAGAGGTTTAGCGGTGTAAAGGTGGTGTTGTAGAGCAAAATATACGGATAGAAAGAGAAAAAAAGGTTTAAGGAGAGAAATAAGGTGTTGTGTCACAACAATGATTACAAGAGAATACATATTATACATCTAAATCTATTAAAACATATTTAGAAGGTGTTTATGTGCTTCATTGCAGGGTTTTATCAGGTCAATAAACAACTTCCCACGTGCAATTGCCTCCTGTGAATATTCAACACAGCAGCACTACAGGGTTTTCCAGAGATTCTCATAGTTGTGGGAAACTTCCTTGACGCTATCCTATTGGAAGTGATCTTCATATGTTGGAAATTGGACTCTACGGCACCCTTTTTGGACCAACCCTCCAAATTCCTATTGGATGTGCCCACAGCTGTGAGAACTACTGGAAAACCCTGTAAGATGTACGTAGTAGGCTGTAATGTTAACATGTGGACAGTTGTTTATTAACCTGGTAAACCCTATGTATTTATTGCATCCGAAACTATTTGCTCAAACTTACTTACCAAGCTTCTTCACTCTGTGGAATTCGTTTTTTTCTCATCCATTCCTCAATACCTCAAGAAAAGCAAGTGAATAAAAAAAAACAACAACCCAATGCTCTCTCATCTTAAAATACTTAATACACCTTTGTTTTTCTGTATGTGGTTTTCCGCTTCATCATCCATCCAGCTACAATCATTTTTGCTCGCGAAGGTTTTTCTCTTTCCTTTTTTTTGTTGTTTTGTTTTGTTCATCCGTTATCTTGCTGCTTTGTTTCGATCTCGCTTCTCTTTCTATCTCTTTCTCTCTCGTTCTCTTCTATCTTTGTTTTGATTTATCTAATCATAAAAACAAGTAATAAGAATTAATTTAATAATAAGTATTAATTCGATTCGCGCGACTATCCCCTCTACTACTTGTTTGTGTGTGTTTGTAAATGTGTTTTTATAATGTTTCTGTGTTCTCGTTCCTTTCCTTCCCTTTTTTATTTTTTTTTATTTATTCTGTTTCCATGTTTAGTGTTAATATGTTGATGTTTGCTGTTTTTCGTCCATTCTGTTCAGTTCGAAAGCTATCGTTCCCTTTATCCTACCCGCTTCTCCTCTCCGTCGGTGTAGTTATATGATGCACTAAAGAGATGCGGTTTGTTGCGCACCATCTCTCTTTCTCTCTCTCTCTCTCTCTCTCTCTCTCTCTCTCTCTGGGAAGGCTTTCCGGTTCGTGTTTGGTGTTTGGATCGGTTCCTTTGCAGATAGCCACAAACCACCGACCTGTGTGCGGCTTTTTTAATGCTTTGTTGCGTGTGTTCCATTCCATTTCGGCTTATGTCGGCAATAATATATACGCACAATATGTGTATTGTTATAAAATTTCCTTTCCCCCCCTATCTCCCAATACCGACGGGAGTGTGGGCGAGAGGGAGCTGATTTTTGTTTTCGTTTTTTTTTTTTCGCCCTTAACTACTACGCGTACAAAGAGGGAGAGAGAAAGAGAGAGAGAGAGCGAGAGTGATATCGACGACAGGGGTTTGCAAAAATGGGAAGGATAAGGGAAACGCTCTGTAGCGATAGGCAAAATCGGTTAGTAATTGTAGTATGGAGCTGTGTATATGTATAAAAAACATACGTTTACAAATACAAAATCTCTTCCCTTTTCCTTATCGCAGCTGCTTTAAGCATGGTTCCTATATAGTTTTTTTGTATGTTAAATCCATATTCAAGGCATTTGTGTTTTGTTTTCTTCCTTATTCTTCTTCTGCATCCTCCTTCTCCTCGTTGTGCTGCACCGCACAACAGCAATAGGACCACACACACGATGCAATGTGTTGGCGATTTGTTGCGCATTTTTTTCTCTCTGTTACAATTTCCACGTACACCACATTCCCTTCCCGTGGCCGCAGCATTGAAAGGCTGATGGGTGGGTGGGAGTACCCATTCTAGTACAAAAAAAAAAAAAACAAAAAGTACGGAAGCTCAGTGCCGTCACTAATGCGTCACCTTTGCGCTGATGACCATGTCCGTCCGTCCGTCCGTTCTTCTTCTCCCCCTACTCAACAGCCTTCTTAGACTTCGTCCGGCTCGAGGGTAGAGTTGCGGTAGTTGCCACCGCCGTCACCTGCTGCCGCGACCTGCTGCTGCTGCTGCGCAGTAGTCTCGTCGGACGTAGGTGGCAACGAGGCGGGTGCTGGGGAGGACGAGGTGCCCGTCGTGGCGGCAGGTGCGGCGAGCCCGGCACCGTCCACCTCGGTCAGCCCCCGGTCGGTCATCGCTTTGACCGTTGCCTCCAGCGAGCGGATCCGGTTCTCGTGCTTCACGATGATTGCCTTCAGCTTGCGGAACTCTTCCTCGAACTTTGTCCTCAGCTCGCCGAACTGTTGCTCCTGAAAAAGCGCGTTCCGGACGGAGACGGAGAAAAAGTGTTAGGGATCTTCTTCCTAAATGAGCAATTGCCATGAAGAACACTTACCGAAACGCCACCGATTGTGATCTGCTGTGTGCCGTTGGCGGGCGATGTGCTTCCACCGCCGCCGCCGGACGTTCCATTGTTGACCGTCACCGGCGAACCGTTGGCGGACGCACCGGCCGAACCGCCGGTCGAGGCGGACAGCGTCTTCGGGCCACCGCTCTTCGGTGCCATCTTGTCCAGCACGTTCGACTTCTTCGTGACGGTGAGCGTGGTGCTCTGGGCCTGGGACACGTAGCCACCCTGCACGAGAAAGACGCGATCCTAATTCAGCGGGTTTCAGAGAGATGTTCTAACGCTACTGTTCGGTACACGGGAGCTTACAAACTAAGGCATGTTTTGTGTTTTCTGGCAGGGGTTATGGACGGGTTTTTGATGTTGTGCTTTACACCACCACCCGCGGAATGTGCTGTGCTTGTGCTTTTGTTAAAACGTCTTTCATCTGGCTAGTCTTTTATGTGGCGTTACATTCACACACCCCGATACGTACCTTCAGCGAGATAAGCTGCGGATCGGCATCGGCCCCACTGATCCAGTCTTCGGCGGAGATGGACGCCTCGTCGGCGAGCGTGTCCGGGTAGAGATCCTCCTGGAACAGTTCGCTCTTGCGCGGCACCGTCATCGAGATCACCTGGCACAGCCCCCCGTTGTTCAGCCGGTAGAAGCGGGCGACCTCGCACGTGCTCACGTCGCAGCCCCGCTTCGGCATCATGCCGATGGCACGCTGCGAGTCCGGCGTCTGGAACTGGCTGATGTAGTGCACGTACGGGTGCTCGGGCGTCACCTCGAAGTACCGGATGACCGAGTCGCCCTTGCCGCACAGGTAGATCAGGTTCGTGTCCGGATCGTACAGCGGAAACATCACGCCGTTGGACGTGTCGAGGTCGACCATCACGATCGGGTCGCCCAGTGCGTCCGGGGCGCGCAGCGAGTACTGCCGCTCGGACGACCGGTTAAAGCCGGTGGTAAAGATGAGCCCGTGCCGCAGGAAGATGGCCCGGGTCGCTTTAGAGCCCTCGTGGGCGAGCGCCTCGTTCAGCACCTCGCCGTTGCGCGGGTTCAGGATGCGGATCTTCTTGTCCTTGCACGTCGTCACCAGCTGCGAACCGTCCCAGTTCCAGCAGGCGCTGTAGATCGTGTCCGGATGGCAGTCGATCCGCACCAGCACCTCGCCCGTACCCACGTTCCACACCACGATCAGATTGTCCGAGCCGGCGGTCAGCAGCACGTTCAGCGCGGACGGGTGCCACAGTACCAGGCCGACGCGGCGCTGATGGTACACCAGATCGACCACCGGCTCGGTGAGCGTTCGGGACAGTCCACCGTCTGGAATTTGCCATACCTATCCGGGGGGGAGGGAGCAGGAGAATGGGAGAAAGAATTAGTTTCAACAGAATGGGATGAATTATTAGAACAAAACTGATGACTGAGAGGTCTAAATGAAGTTTTTTTATTCAAATCTAAGCTATATCGGGTGATAAATAGCATAAACTGCAATGTTACAAGCGAAAGAAGAGAAATTTGAAGCACTTTAATCCTTATTTACTTGCATTTGAATAGGAATCTCCACTTAAATGTGCCTTTAACAGACTTCTAAAATAAGGCTCGCTTAAAACAGCAACTTGCATACCTTCAGGCGGGTCGCCACCGAAGTAACTCGATTGGCAAACTTAATAAAATATTTTATCCATTGATATGTTTGTATAATTACACTACCATATGGTAAAATTATGGCTCAAAAAGACAGCAAAGCGTATAAAAATATCATCCAAATGTATCTACTATTTTTTACAAAACACTATCTCTTCACGTCCTTGGCCAAGCGCCTAAATGTATGCAATATGATTTGATTTCATGATTTGGTAATTAATTAAAGGTAAACATTAATGAAAAATCAATGCACAGGTCCAATAAAGAAGGACCCTACTTCAATTAAACGCACTAAAAGGTCGCGATCTATTTATACACCTAATAAATAGCAAAAATGTTTAAAACTGGGTCGTCCAAGACATTAATCTATCGTGTCCCTTTCCTTGCGCGTCCTATCCTTGTACTAATGCCCTGCTGGCATTGAATTTGTTTTGCTGTCGAATCCTCTCTCCACTACCTTGACCGCGCGTGCTCATCCCTAACCTCTACTGCTGCCGCCTGTCCTCCCTTCCAACCACCTTCGAGACTTACCTTCACGACGCAATCTTCCGACCCAGATGCGATGACATTGTCGTTGTGCGGGCACCAGGCAATATCCAGCACGGGGCCCTTGTGTCCACCGACCAGTGCATGGTCCGCCGCGATTCGTCCGACCTGCAAAAGAAGAAGAAGAAGAAGAAATCAGATCAGAGAGATGCGGGGTTTTTTTTTTGTTCATTTCCGAACGAGGGAAAAACGTTCTCTAGATGCCAAAGAAAGAATGACATTGAGTCCGTGGCGCACACTCAGCGGGAGGTGACCTCAATTTCCACCCACCACCATCACTACTACCAGAGCAGTAAGTCAGTGAGAGATGATCGATGCTTGTTTTTCACATTAATTAGCGCTTGGAAGAGTTTTATTCCCATTGCGAAGACATTAAACGGACTTATCACTCAGTTGTTCGGTCGAAATTTTGGCTCACAGGCCTCTACAAAGCTTAATCTTCAAGGTTTGTAATCTTCCCGGGAGAGAGGAAAAAGAAAGACTCCGAAAACAATGATTACAGCAGGACTGATGACACCATCGATTTATTGGGAAATTGATCCCTCGTCTTCGCGTGCTTCTGCGCTAGTAATCCATCTTTACGGTTCAACGGTTCACGATTACGCTTGCGTACGCAGTCGTAAAACTTGATCGACACAGTTTGAAAGCAAACCGCGTTCGATTACTTACCCGTTCAACCGTGTAAAAAAACATGATGATCTTTCACTTCGCTGGCATATCTCTGCAGGCAGGAAAATTACTCCCCCCGCACAAAAACTAAAAAACAAACGCCAGCCGGTAAAGTGTGAAAATATCGGTGCATTCAAAAAAAAGAAGTGTCTTTAAAAATAGTTTTGCACACGAATGATACACGAATGGTCGCGATCGGCCAGTTTGAAGATACGCCTCTATACGCCTTCGCACCGAACAACATCTCCAACGCCGAGCGTCTCGAACGGAGCTTGGCAAACACCTTCCTTTTCGGCCAAACCAATTCCAAACTCGTTGCGCTATTTACGCCAAAAACATTAAACACACACACACGACGATCGTTTGGCGCATGGTAGATCACGTCGGATGGGGAAGGATGTTTACTTTTCCAGCTCGCAAAACACAGAACGCCCTTTCTTGCTCCAGAGCGCACACAAAGGGCGGTCCGTGCGCAAAACGCACCCTCAGCAGCTCGTGGAGAAAAAAAGGAAATGGCACCCACGCGGGACTTTACTTTTTTTTTTTTTTTTGCAAAATAAAATTGGCAAACGCGTTGCCCTAATGCCAACACACGCTAATGAGAGGCCAACCGCATAATTAATTCTTAACGCCAAATGCGGGGGGGGGGCTCCCCTCCTTCCCGTTCTCGGAGCGTGCGCGAGTCCCGGTCCTTATACGGTCATATACCACGGCGGTCGTGTCCCAATCAAACGCGATCACTCACGTGGTCGCCCATCATCCTCGCGCAACGACAACAACAGCACCTGCCCTCCCGAGAGATACACACACACACACGAGAGCATCCTTCGTCCCCATCCATCGTGCTGGTCTTCCCTTCCTTCTGCACCAGCATCTGAGCAGAAGAAAACGCTGATGGGGGAAGAATTTATAGAATCGCTCTCTACATGTGTGTACGCGCCACCTCATTTGTCGCGTGTTTCCATAATTAAACCACGCGTGCTGTGTAGTGTGTGTACCCACCCAGCGCTCCTTCCCCAAACCCCTCCCTACGCATGTGTGCCGTCCTGTTCGATCGGTCGATCGTGCGACAGAGCGCGGAAGTGTGGCAGGAGGATTAAGGTGGCGAGATGATCAAATATTTGAAACATTTGAACTGCAGCCAAAAGGCGTGCTTGTGTGTGTGCTGCGGACTTTTTGCAGCCACCCACATGTGCAAGCATTAAAATGGTAAATAATCTACCTTTTTTTGACTTCTCTCTCTCTCTTGATCTTGGCTCAGTACGGAGGCGTGTGGTCGATTTGTGAATGGATAAATCATAAAAACCGGCCAGAGAGTTGTTGTTTTGCGCGACAGAAAGTAAACAACCTTCTTGGGTTGGATGAATATGAACGGTGTTGGAGGAGGGGGGGGGCGTTACGATTCCGTTACCATCTTTGTGATAAGGATAAGGAATTCCTGTAGAATTGTACATGGTCGTGTTTACAATAACATTTATACCAACGAAACGTGTCTTCTGCGACTCGTGACGGTTTGTATTTCATTCTTTCAACTGTAAATTGTTTGTGACACACAGAATTCCGTCGCAAAAATTTATCACAAAGAAAAATTGATTGGTAGGGACCATCAAGATCGGTACTGAACAGAAATGTACGTGTTAAGGCATTATTTTTGCTTCCTGTTTTATTTCCGCAAGTCTTATTTTCGTATTTTGTTTCTGAATTGCACCTTTATTTTTCTTATACGTTGCACCAGATATGTGCTAACTCTTTGCAGCTTCCTATAGAGTACCACGCATCGGAATATCGCCTTGACATATCGATAAATATACCATTTACTTCGGAGCAAAACATCAAGTTTAGCAAAGCTCAAACAAACCCATTTTCTTCATTTTTGTAAGTAGTGCTCTAAACTCTAAACTAAATGTTATTTATTACGCACATGCAGTACCAATAATGCAGCCTATTCACTAACATTAAGGACAACTGATTTCAATTATTCAATGTCAGCACCATACTTAAGGTACTCAATTAAGTACATTCGTGCCATCACAGTCCTCAATGTCGCCAACAAGATCCTGTCCCAGATCCTGTTGTGAAGAATTAAAAGCACACAAATTTCGTAGGCAGCTACCAAGCTGGGATTTCTTGGAGGCAAATCCGCCAGATCTACGGCAGAGCCTCCAGAAGTGGCGAGAGCGCCAGATCCTTACGCACCACCTGTTCTTCGACTTTAAGGCGGCCTAAGGCGGCATAGACAGGAATGAGCTATGGAACACCATGCAGCGGTACCACATGAAGGTGTCATTCGAACTCGCGCGGCACTATCCTCTCAAATTTATTGGTTTCGCGGATGACATCGACATCATCGGCAGGACAACAACGAAGATGTGTGAGGCGTACACCCGACTCAAACGCGAAGCAGCAAAGAATTGGATTTAGAATCAATGCGACGAAGACGAAGTACCTGCTTACCGGAGACTCAGACCATCTGAGAAGCAGTGTATTAGATTACTGCAACTATCTCCTGATGGTAAAGGAGTTCTGCTATCTCGGGACGGTCGTTACTACGAACAACGACATCAGCAGAACTGCACGCTGAGAACCGACTGCTGAGACCCAGAAGACTTTGAGACCGCACGAAACGTTAGATATATGTTATATGTATGATATATGTGAAATGTTAGCACATTGATTCGTACGCTGGTCCTTTATGGACATGAGTCTTGGACCATTCGAGGGGAAGATACAAACGCTCTGGGCGTGTTTGAGCGACGCATCCTTCCGATAGATGGTCCTATCGCGGTGTGTTTGGTCATGAAGCGTGCAGGATAAATGGCTATGGCTGGCAGGATACGACGGTTGGGGCATGTTATGATGAAGGTGATCGACGGATATATGGCCTAAGTTGCCGGTCCTAAACCAATTGAGGTTGGAATGTCATATTTCAAGAGCTGTATAGTTTGAAAAAGGTCCAGGAAGGTGATGTAACCTCACATAGCAAAGAAGAAGAAAAAGAAGGTGTTCGACAGCGATTTCCAGTTCGGCACGAGGCGCAGGGGAGCACAGCGTACTCGATGGCTAGATCAAGTGAAGCAAGATCGGGTGTCTACATGGATGGGAGGCTGCAGCCAGGGACCGAGCATCCTGTAGAATTCTACGTCTACGTCTATTTGTATTATTACTAGGCGAATTTTTCAGTAATAATAAGCAGTTAGATCTAAAGGTTGCATATTTTTGAGGAATTTTGTGATGAGATATTGGCCGTTTGACTTGATTATTGGAATGTAACCGATCATTTATACTCATTCTCATGTAAAATACATTTATACAACAGCTTATTGCTATTCCAGAAACTCGACAAACCTTCAAACATTAGGGTAGTGTTTGTTTAACCTCTATAAAGCAAACACGGTGGAATCAACACGAATTCCACCAAACCATACGCTGCGGACCGAATGTATCGTTGAGTTCACTGGAGTTCAATAAATTCCAAATATAAAATAAATAAACCCTTCTCCGATATTATCGAGCAAAAACTCCATCCGATCCGACCATATTCCAAATCGCCTGTTTGTCTAACCTTAACCAGCCGCTGTGGAGCAAGCGGGACTGAAGACTGATGACGAAAGCGATCAAGAACGCACAACATTTAACCTCCAAACCAACCCATTGAGCAGCCGGTAGCAAAACATCACGACCACACGGCCCCCGGGGCCGGAAAATCCACTTAAAAGACGATGCGATTTCACCGGAAAACTCGGGGCTCTTCCCCTCCGCAAAGCTTGTGCGCACGTACACGCGCGCCACACGACGACGACACGCATACGACACGCACGATGATCTCGCGCAAGAGGAACCCGAACGCACACAGCAGCCTGTGCTACTTGTGGCCTGGGTCTATCTCATATGAGAGCTGTGAAAACATCTTCGGTCCTCTTTTCCCCTCTGCCTCGCCAAAACGCATGGGAGGAACGATGACTCAATGTAGGATTTTGCACCGTGCCCTTCCCCAACATCCGATACGTTAGCCGTCGTCGTCGCCTAGCCTAGCTACCCCTGCCAAGCAAACCCTCGAACACACTCCTCTCTCTGTGGGATGCTTGCGCTCGCTGCGAATCGCAGTTAAATTCAGAAAGAATGCTCTAAAATTAGCATCGCCGATGGAGGAGCTATTTTTGGTGCCGGCGGGCCGCGCGCACACACTTTTCTCTCAGCCGACCGACCGAAATTGCTAAGCCGAAAAGGCGCGCGTGTTGACGAAAAGAGGGGGGGGGGGGGGGATGGGGAGACTTTTTTTGGTCACCGGACGTACTGCAATGTAGCGCGTGCATCGAATGCGTTATTGCTCTCCCCTCCCCATTGTCCCCCCCTTACCAATCCTAGCACAAGATTAAGGAAAAACTGCTACTGCTAGGCCTACTGCTGGAAGCAGTGGGGCCCAAAAGATCACCATAGCAACACACGCAAAGCACCACCACTACTTACCTTATTGTGTGGAAGTACGATGAAGGCACCGCCGCCCGCCGACTCGACGATGATGGCCAGGAACTTCGGATTGACCGCGCAGAACGTCGAGTCCCAGCTGCTCTTCGACACGCGTATATTGTCGTAGCACTGTTCGCGCTTCAGCGCCTGGCCGAACACGTGCCGGAACTTGGAGCTTCTCACCACACGAAACGACATCTTCCTTTACACCGCGCACACACACACACAGACGCACACACGTACACACTGGCCTACTTGTAAAAAAACACAACCGGCAACAAACACAACAATCCACCTGTGTGCTCCACACTTTAAGCACTTATTTTTAAATTCAAGACACACACTCACTTTCTTCAAAGCCCTTTTCTTTTACTTTTGCACGTTATCACAAACTGAAAAGAGGAAAAAAATAATTTTCATATTTTTTCTTTTCTAAGGAAGCACTTGCACTGACTAAACGTTACTTCCGCCCGTGTGCACCAGTCCACCAAGTCCACCGAAACGATAACACACACAAAAAGGCGCACGTTTTGTGGGATGACGTTTGCAGATGAATTGGAAAAATCAAACCCGTGCAACGGACCAAAAAAAAAACCCGCCGTCTTTCATCCGGCACTCCTTTTTTGGTCAATGGAAAGAAGCGCTTTCTTCATGCGCAGCACACACACACACCACACATTTGTGCCACGCAACCGCGCTCGCAGTTTCCTTTACCGGACTCGCACCAGATCGAACACACTTTTCTAACTAATCAAACGGATGATGTGGAGGGGAGTTTGAAGTGGGGGGGGGAAAGGTTCCAGTTTTTTGCCATCCACCACCCACTGTTATCACTGTTTGCTTTAGGGAAGGGGGGGGGGAGGTTTCCCCTCCACTGCTGTCAGGGTTAAGGGTAAAGGAGCCTTATCTTCAGAACTCGGTGTGTGTGTTTGTTTTTGTGCTTTTTTATATTATCGCAATCGATAAGACTCCACCACCACCAACTAGCCATATCCGTTAATGCCTTTTTGGCCCTTTTTTCCTCCCTGATCAACCCTCCGTCTGACTAACGATGTTCTTTTTTATCGCAAATGACTCATCAAACTCAAGGTTTAATGAGTTAATTTACAGCGGGAAACTGGAAGGGCACTGTGGAAGTGTTCTAGGCCGATAATTGCAACATTGAAATCAAACTTTATCCTTGAACCGATTTTTGGAAGCTTACATTAAATTGAAATCAGTTATCAGACTTTTTCGGTGAAGATTCGATTCGATAAATATAATAATATCCTACACACACACATACTACACACATTTTTCCAACATTCCATTCATTCCTTCACGCGCTCGCCAGACAAAGCGCCACAATCAATTATGACTCGTACTCATTTTGGACGGCCATAATGGAGCAATAAATGACTCATAAACACACACCACGCCCAAATGGCATCATTCTTTACGCCTTTCCTTTGCATGAATATCACGTAAGTTATTATAATTCTCACAGCAGCCCCCTATCGAGACAGACGAATTGCGCGACAAAACAGAACGCCTTTCTCCCGCCCTTCAGTTAATTAATTGGTACTGATCGCTTCCGACGCGAGACACCAGCCGATGTTAAATCATTCCACTACTGTTTCTACTGCTGTTTGCAATCGAAAGTGGCCACACTTATCGCTTTATTTTCATCGTCCAACAAGATAGCGGAACAGACAGAGCCGCGCGCAATGATTATCGCAAAATAAATCCCCCAAAAGCGACCCGAACGCGTAATGATATAAGATCCCCCAGACACACTGGTTTGGTTGATGGTTGATGAGACAAAAAGCGGGGCAAATCGAAACGACACTGCAACCAACTACTAAAATGTCTTCATCGGCGGACGATCGGTGATGTATTTTTAATCGCACTACAACAAACCGTTCCATAACCTTGCGTCGTACACCAAACAAAATCCGCATCCATCCACCGCAGGTGTGTTGCTGCTTATCACACCTATCGGGATGGGGATGGGGTGGATGAAAAAGGGGGAGCAGTATTTGATTTTTGTTGTGTTTTGTGTGTTTTCGCGTGGTGGTGATGGTGGGGCGATATGGCGACACCGCGCGCATTTGTCGTTGCATTGCGCGCCCCGCATGTCACCCATTAATGCCGCAAAACTGTGTTTGCAGAAGCGTAAAACAGCGAGTTGTTAGCGGTGGATTTCCAGCTCCAACGAACCGAACCAAAGTGGCATGGGCAGAGAGAAAGAAAGAAACAACAGAAAGAAAAGTAGCATAAATACTACCACCACCATCGTACGAAGCGCCACACACCAGCGCTGGATGGGGCATTTTTGTGGGCATTTTTCACTTTCATTTCGAACGGGGTGTGGGTTCGAACTGCCGAATGCTACTGGCACTGGGAGAGGGGTGGGTGTTTTGTTGTCTCTCACAACAATCCGCGAGTCACTGTGTCACTTTAGTGAAGTGTGAAGCAAGTCGGCTCTCATCCTTTTTCCAATTACATCAGTGCGAGCGATGATTGGCGTTCGGACACCACATAAAAATAAAAGCGATTACGGAGTGCAGTTTTCGGGGCGTCCGTTATCGGATAGATAAAACGATTAAATTCCCCACGCTCACGCTTTCGATGATGCGCGTTTGGGGTGGTTTTTTGGTCTAATTTTCTGGACGGGGCTGCTGTGTAACTGGGCACCGAACTGAGTCTTATTAGCGAACTGCTGCTCGATTCGTTTCAATTCTCAACTCCAGCACTGGGGTGGGGGCTTGCCAACCCCACAGCACCAAGAACACGAACGATTCGATCTTCTCCATTCAGCAAACTGGCTCAACGGTCGTCGTGCACCCGGTGGGAGAGGGGTGTTCCAAAAAGGCGCGCGCGAATACTATTTAAAGCATTTTACCTCACCAGACCGGCTGACGTCGTCGTCGACGAAGCAGCAATAATCTGACCTTCGCGTTGGCATTTCACAGCCGGCGATGAGGAGTTATTTGTATGTGGGTAAAAAATCATGAATTATGCCCTTTTCGTTTGCCGCTCTGCTCAGTGTAATGTAGAAGTTGACAGCAGTTGGCGGCAAAGTACGATTGACACATTTCACACAACGCACCGGGGAGGGGACGCGGTGGGGATGTGTGCTTTTTTCCCCCCCGTAGAAACGTTCACAGCGAGTTTCATCTTCAACTCGCGTCAATCGGGCAGTCGGGTGCGTTCCTGCAAGTGTACAAAATACCGAATGAGTAAGAGGATGGTCACGCGAAACAAAAACGATGCGATCTCAAGAATTATAAATGCAGAATCTTTACGCTCGTGTACGTGGTTCCTTCTCCTCTTCTTCATCGGGCTGTTTGTGCGGCTTCGTAGTGTGCGTGCGTCCGCCAAACGGTCTCCTCCGCCTGCGCCGCTGTGCCTCTCCCGTGGTAGAAATATCGACGAATTATTCACAAAACCGGATGTACCGGATGATATCATCAGCCCGTCGTCACATACAGCACAGCCCCCCACAGGGGAATAGAGATTGTTGTGAGAAGCGTACTGTTTCTTTCGTACGTTACCACAGCAGCAGGCCGTGGAGCTGGCTTTGGACGGTCTTTTGCGAGTGTCTGCGACGACAACAGGCAATGAGAGACACATTTTCTAAGGGCTTTTTTGGCTGCTTTTGGCTCGTTTTCCAAAAACAGCTGACACTGGCCGACCATCGTCGTGTCGTTTCGTCGGCATTGCGGTACGAAATGCGCCGGTCGGGAAAATCGATCAAAGCGAAAGTGGTGGTGGTGGTGGTGCCCGGTATCTTGCACACAATTTCACCGGTACGGGGCCAATTGCAGCGCAATCTCATCTGCATTGGCGGACACACACACGGTTGGCCGGCCGACCGGCTATCGGACCAGACCCCGGATGAAACCCTCTCCACACTCGCACACACACACACACACACACCCGGGTATTTGAAGTTTCCATCCGGACGCACACGCTGGATGGTGGCTCGTACCGTGGTTGCTGCTGCTGCTGCTCTCATTTTCTACACATTGCAATCAATACGCGAAACGAAACCGGCGCCCGAAATGCGTTCACACACTTTTTCATCTTTACCAACCAGGACAGTGGCGAAAGACAGGGGATCGGATGGATGGGGCGGGCGCTAAAACATTGGCTTGCTTTTTTCTTCTTTTTTGTTAAATATATAATCCACCAGCCAACTGCGCCCGTAACCGTAACAACACGCACCACGGATGGACAATCCACACCTACCAGCAGCGTGTGGCACAGTAACACGTACTTTTTTCCTCCCATCGTGCGCGGTGAGCAGGGGTGGTGTGGATCAAACACCAAATGCGCAATCTTCCTGCGTGATAGCAGCAGCATCAGGTTGTAGAGATCATGCTCGGCGTGGGAGGAAGAAGAGATGGTGCTGCACAGCGAAAAACTGGCATGCCGCATTGGAAAAGCGGATGACGCGGTATTTAGCACACACTCACTCGGCGATAGAGATGGAGGTGGAAAGTGTCGGATAATGTTTTATTGATTGAAGAACCGGCTGCATTCGGTTTGGTTGGATGCGTCTTTCTACTTCTTCTTTTTGTGCACTAATCTATTAGACCTAGGGGTTGGGTTGGTTGTCAAACATTAAATGAGCTCTTTGCATGTCCTCCAAAGAAGGGTATTTTTAAAGCAATTTGAAGTTGGAGCCTGCTTTACAGGGGATTCCAGGCATTCTCATAGCTGTGAGACAATTCCTTTACTCTTTGCTATTGGAAGTGAACATCATGTGTTGGAAATTGAACTCTATATGGCACCGTTTTTGGACAGGCTCCTTGCTAATTCCTATTAGATTTGTTCAACAAGGATGCTATAGAGTCCAATTCCCATTACATTAAGTTCATGTAACATAGGAAAGAGTCAATAATGTGTCCCACAGCTATGACAACTCCTGGAAAACCCTGTAAAGCACCCCGTTCGAAAGATCACGCCCAAGTTGATCGTTCGGTATCATTCTCAGCGCGTAGGACATGACTATTAGGGCATTTATAGGTTGTCTGGCATCATTTTTAGGACATCCAAACGTTTTAAATTGCATTTATAACTTAAATTATACATCATTTTAAACGGTTTTTTTCTAGTGTTGGTTGCATCTGATTTAGATTCATTCAACTAATTCAATTCAAAGAATCAATAAACCTAAATTTCGATTGAAAAAAAAATCATGAATCTTGACACATACATCGATCTCAACATTCGTGAATATCTAGGGAATAATCAATTTCAACAGATTCATAGAACTTAAGCTTCTTCTTATTCATCTTCTTGGTGTAACGAGCTACGTATTCATTCATGTCTATACAGACTCTCGTGACTTCTCAGCAAGCATATCACGTAGCCGGTTGCTACGGGGAGAAGGTCCATGCGAGGCTTGAACTCACGACGGACATTTTTGTTAAGTTGAGCGGGTTAACCACCACACCACGGGATCGTGAAAATTCAATACCTTGGAAATCGTCCATGTCTGAAGATTCATGAATTTCTAGCGATTAATTATTCTTTATCGATGCATAAATCTTTGAAGATCATGATCATGTAATGGAACCACAAATGAAAGGTTTCACCACTCTTATCGTTTCTACAGATATTCCACTTCTTTTCAATGAATTCAAACGGATGTTTTGAAGACAGTAACATTCAATCCTACAAGTTGATCTTCAAGAACTAACCTGAATTTCGCCTTGCCTTGCCTCAAAAGGAAACACACCCACTTCTTTATACTAAACCTTGCCGTCTTATCTCATCTTCCTCTATCAAACCGAAGCTGCCGGCGAGCCTATTGAGAGAAAGCGAACCGTTGTGTTCTTTCCTCTTTCCACTTGTCTCTCGCATACTCTATTTGCCAGAATGCGGGAAAGCTAGTGAAATCAAAGTGTTTGACCGTTTTGCTGTTTTGCCATTTTTTTGTTTGCGATTGTTGTTTCTTCCACACCCTGTTTCTTCTCCGGTACTGGCCGGTTTGGCCTATTTTGTACACCGCTGGCCAGTTGGCTGGTTGACGAAGGTCACACCGACAACGGTCTCGTCTTCCTTTTTCGAAGCGAAACCAGCGAAAGGGAGAGCGAGAGGGCGGAGCTCTTATTCTATGCAAAACTTTCTCCAAAACGGCAAAGCAAACAGCAAAGTCAAGCAGGCCATGCCATGGGCCTGGGTTGCTTTGAAGCCGCGGTTTTTGAAGAATTGTTTTAACGTACGACGAGACCTCAACCAAAACATCAAACAATTGAAGGCAAAGCGAACCTATCGTTTGGAGAAGACGGGGTGGTCCCGGCCCGGGTCGTGCGGATGAGTCGACCGTGTTGGGTTGACCTAATTGTTTTTTTTTCTTTTCTTACCAAACACACACACACACACACACGCACGTACGAGCCGGAGAAGGCTACTGCTGGCCAAAGCGCAAAGGCCGCACTACTGCTGAGGGGAAAAGCAGAAAATAACCCGCTTAATAAAAACATTATCTTGCACACGTTCCTTCCCGCGGGGTTTTGGTCGCGCGAAGCAGCGAACCTCATTAGTTAAGTAGTTTTCCACGGACACTCTGCTGGGAACGTGCGACAAACCGGCCTGCCCTTCCCTTCCCTTGTTCTTGCCTTTCAACACACACACACCGAAACCGACGACAATCTCCCCTTCCCCTCCACTCCCCCCAAGGGAGCGCAGAATATCTCTCGACGCGCAGCGCATACGTAGCAGCAGCAGCAACCTTTGCGTAGAGCATCTCGGGCGACCGATTTCGCGCCTGGCGCGCCTCTCACTTGTTGGCAGCGCGGCACGCGGAGACGACAGACCTTGGTCAAATATTTTCAGCACGTACTACACACACACACACGCACAAACGTACACTTTACACGCAGCAGCAAAGCAAGGGTCTCTTGCTGTAAAATTCACTCTCAAACTCCACTTGCCGCGACAACCGCGCCTGGTCTGCTTGGGTTCACTTGGGAACCGGGGGGTGTTGGCAGTAGGTTGGGAGGGGACAGATGCAAGTAGAGAATAATAATAAAAAAGCGGACCCGAAACAACCGCCCACTCGCGCACTGACTCGCGCATGGTTCCGACCTCACCGATGGGGAATGGTCATCCGAGTTCCAGCCCAAGCCGCACGATCTGTCTACATCTTTTGCGATCCACTTGATTGCTTTTACTTTTTTTTCGCCCCCACCATTCTGAACCAACCATCCCGTACATTCGTGTCTCAAAAGAGGGCCTTTTAATCTCTTTCGATCTGATTCACTCCAAAACGGAAACCATCCATCCCCCGCCCAAGTAGATCCTGCAGGAACGTTCGAACCTATCTAACCGCAGCGAGTGGCAACAAAAAAACAAATGCGTTTTTTCGTCAAACCATTTTCATACAAAAAAAAAAGATCCTGCCATGGACACACACACACGATCGTGGATTACGTGATCCTCCTCCCTTCGTGGTGTATTTATGGGTTTTGTTCGCAAAAATATGTACGACGGTCGCGCGCGATCACTCTCTTTCTCTCTCTTACGCTCTCTCTCTATCTTTCTCCTTCTCACTCTCATGGGATATGCGTATCCGAGGAGCCAAGATTTTCAATCACACATTGGCAACACACAGCCTGCTTGCTACGCTTGCCTGCCTGCCTGCCTGTCTTTGCCTTTATGCTCGTCTTGGGGCCGCGCTTGGGCCGCGCACCACCCGTAAGATCCCGTCTGCCCACTTCCCACACGCACGCACGCACGCACAGGGGGCACCGAACTCGTGGCCAACCGGTGGGACCGGGTTGGGACATGTAAGCACCAGCAGCAGCAGCAGCACACTTTAAGCCAGCGATCGAAGACAAGTTTCTCACGGACGAAGTTCACTTTGCAAGTGACCGAATCACACTCGCACACACACACACATACCAAGCACCATTCACATCATCATCATGCCCGCACTGTGTTCTGTGGCCGTCTTATGTTTTATGTGCCGACCGCTCCCTCTCGCTCTCCTGGCAGCATTATTCTTTAAGGCGGGGTAGATGCGATTGTGACTCGACCAGAAGAAATTAAACTCACACACGCACACACCGAGCGATAAGCCGAAATGGGCCGTGTCACAGCACGGGACGAGACTACTGCTGCTGGTTATGGCCCTGTTTATAACACACAACGCCAAGCACTGGCACTGTGTTTCCTTTCTTTTTCAAAAAACGAAACCACACTGGGAAAGAAAGACAGCCAGCAGCCAACCCACGGCAACGCGATAAGCCTTTTTGCCAAAACGCCTCCCCACACCAAACGCACACACGCACACACCACACTGCACCGCAACACTGCAGCTGCTGGCTTACCCGAGACCGTAACCCGTAAACACACACGCCGTGTCACCGTCGGAAATGCAAATGCGCGCACGGCCGGTCAAAAATTTTGCAGCCGCACACACGAAAACTGGATATATATAATTTTTAATGTATCACGATCAACCCAAAAAAGGCAATGCTTCGGGCAGGCAGTGGTGGTCAATCGGCACCAGGGCGTCGATCTGCCAGTGCGACAGGCATACGGTGTCGGTTGGCCGCGCGAATCGCCGACTGTGGGGTGATATAATAATGTACTGCCATTTGTGGACTGATTTTGGATATTTTTACACAGCACACGCACGAAAAACACTACACTTACCTGTTATTTCGATAGAAATTCTTTTCGCCTTTGCAGATTTCTCGCGACGCACGATTGTTTACCACTGCAGCATCGGCATGCGGATGACAGCCGATATCAGCGTGTTTATACCGGTCGGTTTGGCACGTCGGGCTGTGTATCTGCGCCTAATCGTTGGTCGCGTTTCGAAAGATTTTCAGTAAAATTCAATTTAAACCCTTTTTGATAAGCATTTTTTCATCTTTAAAAGTGATATTTCATGTTTTTGCACGAAAATGAATGATTGAATCAAATTTATTATCTTTTATTGTTCATTGCAACGGTCCAGCTGGTATAAGCCACTGAACTGAAATTATTCGATTTCAAATTTGAAAATAAACGATCTGCGCTCAATGGACATGTGGCACACGGTTGCGCTGTTGGATCTAAACCCTCGTCCAAAGCGCTCAAATTCTGGTGATTCAAGAAAAGGTGAGCATTTTTTGTAAAGATATAATCGTATAGAGAATAACTGAATCAAGATAAAAGATATCTATTTAGAACAATTCGGTGTTGTATAGCCATCATCAGCTGGGGTACCACGTGGTGACGGAGTTGTGCGTCTTTGTATGTGATGGCACGATAATTGAACATTTATCGCCAAAAACAGTTTAGTTTTGCAGATCTGGTAGTCTTTCTTCTGTGTCATCGGTGATCTCCACTGCGCGGTGACGGGACGTACGCATGATTGATGTCATCTGTGACACGAGATTCTATCGTCATGCGAAATTAATTGAAAAAATCCACATGGTTACCATGTGAACTCAAATCATTCGTAAGTAAGCTCAGATCATTTAATGTTCCAATTATACGTTACATTACGCAAAGATCGCAGTTGGACTACATCACACTTGCATTGAACTACGTCGGACGTTCAATAATCACATATATGTATGAGACAAAAAACAGGAAGGCTCGCCTTTTGCTCAGAAGAATGTTTGGGTACGGGATACAGTTAGAGTGTATCGTTATAGTGCCTTTTTCTTAGATTGCTTAAGGAACTAAGAAATAGGCGCTACAACGATACACACTAGCTGTACGGCGAGTGCTTTATTATGCCGATCATATGACTCTCCTGGCTTCGGAAAGGCTGACTATCGTTTGAATCGCTTTTTCTGCTTTTCTTACCTCTTTTTAGCGTAATTTTCTACGGGGTCAAATGTTGTCCTATATAGGCTGCAGTGACTTATTAGTACCTCGCAGTCGGATACTAAGCCCTTGTTACAGCAAAATAATCCGGTTGGGATACGCTGCCGTCCGACCTTGTATGAGCCCCTGCATCTATAAAATACACTACTGACCGCAACAAGCTACCACATATATTATCCATCAAATTTGTCGTAGGGTATCGCTAGGCTTGGAATAATCGATTGTTATAAGAATGTACTAAAACGGTTTTTGGCCCTATTCCAAATAGTTTGGAAATCCTGAAACTTAGGACCTGCGAGCGAATGTTGATCATTCAGATCATGTAGATCATTAACGAAATAAAAAAGAATTCAAAAATATCTTCAAACAACACGCAAATCTTCATTGGAAACCTGGAAATCTTGTTCATTTATCTTTACTCATCAAAATGTCTGTTAATGTACATATTTCCCATTCTTTACTGCAGATTAAAAACAATGCAGATTAAAAATAAACATTAGGTCATTCGTTTTATCTTAAAAGCTTCAAACTAAACTCATTTGATATAGCTTATCAAACCACATTGAACGTATGCTTCCCCGTGCACATCCTACCCCACAACCCCCACAAAACGAAACGACACTTTTTATAATCCCTTGAACAGCACAGGCCGTGCCCTACAGGTGCAATCTTAGTTTGTTGTGGCTGATTTTGTGTCCGGATTGTCTAATCGCTAAGCTACTAGACGCCGAGCTTCCCATTAATTACCCACCCTGCAACCCAGTCATAACAGCGATTAGCGAAAATGCCAAAGATGGCTCATATTTTGTGTGTTGGTATTATTTTTTATTGCCCACCACCCCTTGGGGGCGTGCATCATTTATGCTAATCGACCGATTACTATTTGTCTTGCAGTTGTATATATGCTCTCCGGTCCGGGTTGCTGTCCGCTCGCTACTAACAGTGGTGACATAGATATAGAAGAAGAAAAAATAATAAGTACGAGCTAATTAAAGATCAACGATCAGGATCGATACACACTGCGGGCACTGCGCGAGGGCGTTTGCGCTAAAATACGCATAAGGTCACACATTCGGGCTCGCGCAAGTAGCTTCCTGCGTAGCTTACGTACGTACTACGCCAGCAAAAGATGGAGCAGCGCTACACCGCGTTGCTAAGCGCAGAGCGCAGTGCCGCATCCTCGGGCAGCTAGATTGCTTTGACATTTGGTTGCATTTGAAAAATTACACGATCGTTAGCATATTTCATTTGAAACTGTTACATTGAATAGGTGGTGTTTCAAATGTACTTCCCTTGAATATTACAATTAATGTAAAAAAATAGTGTTCTAAACTGTACACAGTTTTATGAAGTGTCCATGCATCAGCTATGATTTATACCACTCGTTAGAACGGTGAAACAATTTAAATTAGAATTAATAACACCCCTATCAGAGGCCCTTCCTCACCCTTAAGGCCATGGTAGCATCATCAATCATTTCCTCCTCATTTGTTGCCCGATCCCACCTCGCCCGGATGCAGTGGCGCACTGAGCAGCCGGTAACGATCATCCTCCAACCCAGGAACACCGGCGCGAGCAGCATAATCGATACTCCTGCCGTTTACTGGTAAAACAAAATGCTTGCCCCCTATCCACCCCTCTTTCACCCTCGTTGCTGATAATGTGCGGCTAATTATTTGGTGAACTATTAATCGAATGTACATTAACCGCCGTCTGCGGATGATGAATGAACCACGATCTGCGGTGCATACCGTCACAAACACATGCACGGTCTAGTGTGAAAAGTCATCCCGCCGTGTGCAAGTGTAATAATGTAAATAAACCAAAGCATTAGTTTAAATTATCGTCCCAGCCAGCATGGAGCGGTGTGGCAATAGGCCACCGCCATGACTGCGCTCACTGTGGCTGTGTTCTTTTCGGACACCGGCGGTCCGAATGTGATGTGGATGCCGGGCAAATGATGTTGGTTGGTGGTTGCTGGAAAAGCCTCACGCCGATACGGCTCGATCGTACGGTTCACTTTAACCTTTCCCGTAGGTTTATCGCAGCCGGTGCAGTGCTGCGGTGCGCTCGGATCATGGTCCGCTAATAAGTATTAGAATAAAGATCTCCTCCTTCTCCGTGGCATTGAATATTTCAAACCCATCCAACAGCCTACGGAAACGTCACACGGATGAGCGCGGACGGCTCAGTGTACCGCGGGGTGCGCAATCCCTCCCGAGGTAGATTGCAACTGCACACCGACGCTTCCCACCTATATAAAGCTTACCAATTAGCGTAATTTTCATTCAGTGTTGAACAAACAGTTCAGTAGTAACAAGTGGCACAGCTCAGCTAGCTCACCAGTGTCAATTTACCCGATCCACTGTAACACCCACCTACGATCAACGAAAATGTTCAAGTTTGTGCTGATCAGTGCGCTGCTGGTGGCCGCCGTCTGTGCCGCACCGGCCGACAACAGCAAGCCGGGCCAACAGGGCCGTACCGATGGGCTGGATCAGGCCGAGTCGGCCTGGAACAACAACCCGAACGCCTGGAACGCTGGACAGAACACGTGGGGCCGCGATCAGGCCGCCTGGAACCATCCCAGCTCGTGGAACCATGGCAGTGCGTGGAACCACCCGAACGCCTGGAACCGTGGCTACAACAACCGTAATGACATGGCCACTGGCCGCCGCGCAGGTTTGCTACCGGACTGTGGACCAATGTTAAAGTGGTGTGTTTCTCTCTCTACCAACTTGTCTCTTCTTCAGGATACGATCCCGCCAACCGTTGGGGTGCCGGTGCTGACCAGTGGAACCGCTATGGAGCCGCTGGCGCTGGCTATAACAGCTGGGCTGGACGTGGTGCCGCCGCTGGATGGCCCGCCGGTGCCGCTGGAAACCGCTGGAACGCATGGTAAAGCGGCGTAGCAGACGTTGAGTGCCGATTCGCCGATCCCTTTGACACAGATATTGGGCCAGTTTTGTAGGAGCGGACGTCGATGTGTATCATACTTAAGTTTTCTTCTTCATTGTAATCACATTTCAAATAAAGTTTACTGTGTGCACCATACAAGGGCGTTGTTTGTTTGCATATGTGTTCTAATAACCGTTGGAGTTAGATTTAGCGTTTGACGCCTGAAAGTATGCAATTGGCTTGTCATGTTCAAATGAAACCATCGAGCGGTTGTTGAAGAGAGATAGAGCCTAAAAGTATGCAATTGTTTTGACAAATTCAAATCAAGCTCTGGAAAGATCTCAACCGCATTGACTATGCCACATGTTAATTGTGGTATTTAAGTCCTTTAAAGCTTTTCGTCTAATTTTCAGCGATTTCTTACCAACACAGTCTATACGGGGTTTGAAACCATGACGTACATGAGTCGTAAGAATTACCATGGGACCGGTCAAACGGGTCAAATATGAACCTATTGAATGTGACTCTTTACCTTGTCAAAAGTTTCCCTAACTTACTATTTAACTGATAGCTCATTGGTACAGTCATCAAATGCAGGATGTAATGAAGTTTTTGGATGCTTCCGGAAAGCCATTTATTTAGCTAGATTATTTCACCACATTAAAATAAGAAATTAAAGTTCATATTTTGCACCTAGGTAAGTCCTTTTGCTAGCGTTTTATTGACATTTTTAATCAACAATGCAAATAGCTTGGCACAGCATGCGCCAAACTACTCAATCTTCATATCCATGGTCATTCATGAGATTAATAAACGTGCCCATGTCTTTCGTGAGATTAATAAACTACACTGTGAGCAGAACTTTTGGCATAGCTATGCGCTTGGTGGCCACTATGGCCACCATACACTATCACATCTGCACTCTCCTCGTAGGCTGCCGGCGAGTAAACAATCGATACGCCTCCAGCGTGTGAGGACGCGTGTGCTTTTGCGGATGCCGTGGAATAGGGAGCTCCACTAGCCAGCTGTATGCAGAGCAGGACGAATGCAGAAATGAGCTGTAGGATGAAAGAAAATAGCGAAAATTATATTCCAAACAGTTTTCAGAAGTTAGATCTTTTGAATACAGTAACCATCTCACGTAACACTTACCAGAATAATCTTCATGTTGGCAGGAGTCTTACTTTGAACGTAGGATCGAAACGGAATGATGCTAGAAGCAGAGTGAATCTGTGCCGCGAATCGTTGCTCGCTTTTATATCGTGCAAAAATTCAAAAATCCTGGAAATTCCCAAAATGTGCTTAACTAAAATTATCAAACCAGATTTTCGCATTCCCGTTGCAGGGTTGCTTACTCTATGTTACTCCATTCGCATTCCCGTTGCGAATGGGTTCCATTTTTCTTGAAACATAAAAGGATATGGTTCAAACGATCCCATGGTTCTGGTCTCTCTTTGACGCTTTAACAGTCTGTGGCACTTTTTTGACTTCAGCTCTTCCTTGGTATCCTTCGGTTATCTATACTTACATTCTGTTCAATATTCTCCCCTTCCTACTTCCTAGGTACAGGCACTGTGTTAATTTATGTTTTGTCAGCTTAGGATTAGGATTAGGATAAGAATATTGGCTTTAAGGTGGACAATACTAATCAATGAACAATATACTTCCCATGGTATAGTCGTCAACTCGAACGACTCAGTAACATTCCCGTCATGCGTTCTAGCCTAGAGTGGACCGTCCCCCGTAGCAAGGATTGACTATCCGACTGCGTGGTATGGAATTAAGTTACCAATTAGAATGAATTACGCCAAATAGCAGAAGAAGAGGTATAAGAAGAAGAATAATAAATAATAAACATTGTCACACCATCATGTAAGATCATCAGTCTTGATTTCGTTACGACATGTTGCGACATATCACGACGGATGCCATTGTGACGAGATACAGTGAGTAACCCTGCAGAACGAGCTCAACTTTTTATTGTCAAGATAAATTACGGTTAAAAGCCCCTTCTAAGCAACCAAAACAGACTGACGAACTTGAGTGGGACCGTAAGCGACGAACGTTTTATTCTCCTAACACTTTTTTTGTGTATCCGCGCATTTTCCAACCTGTCCATCTCGCCCCAAAAAAACACGGTAAAATAACGTCAAAAAAGAAAAAGCACTCAGGTGAACCACAAACGTACACCCCCCACAAACGGGGCTTTCGGATGCGAGCGACACTAATGCCAGATCACTTTCATTCCGGCAGAAATCGCTTGGCTGGCTTTTGCATGGAGCGATAACAAGTACAAGAAGCAACGGGCACGGCACAGTGATAATTCTATCACTCAGGAGGTCCGAAATGTTTGCTATTTTAGCAAACGAAAGTAATAAAACAGAACCGGTCTAACCGGTTTTGGCTGAGCTGGTTAGCTTACATTTTTTGTTTTTGTTGTTGTGTACAGACAGCATCCAAAATCTTGTTCTTATGGGCGGGTTCTTACGCAGACGCTCGTTCTTGGTTTCTTATCTTCCGTAGGAGGAAGAAGAGGGAAGCGCAATCAACGCATCATCAGAAGAGGGAAGCACAATTCCGACCGGCTTATTTTCCGGTAATCTGTTCAGGCTTGTAATTAGGCACCATCGCTTGGCCAGGGGCTTTGCCAGGGGCTCTGTATATGTTTGGCAGCCTCCCTACCCAAGCAGAGGTTGTGTTCTGCATGTCATGGCATTTTTACGATCTCAACGTAAACGATCTCATTAAACGTAAGAACAGTGCATTGGATTGCATTTTTATTGCCTGGATGAGGCGGACGCGTAGTTGTACTTGCTGCTTGCGTCAGTTAATGTTATCATTGCCCTTTCGTAAGATCGATCCTCGTGCAAGCTTGCAACATCTCCTACAAAAATACAAATAATACAAATAAATTTGTTTACAAATATTCCAAACAAGACCCTTCCAAAACAGCCTCCATGGTCAAGATCGATCCTCGGCAAGCTTGCTTATAATTCCTTCAAAAATAGGTAAAAAATTCAATACAAATATGATCACAAATATTTGAAACACGACCCTTCCAAAACAGCCTCCCTGGTCTTGTCAGCTATAGCAAAGGTATTCTCATCCCATGTTTGTAAACCGTTCGTGCAAGGTCAACCATTGGTAAACAAAGATCAAACTACGGCGTCTTTTGCGTAGCGCGCAAGATCATCCGCCGATGCGATCGTAGCGCGCAAGATCATCCGCCGATGCGATCGTAGCACGCCGGCTCAATCTCATTAAAACGTTAGAAACACACGGAAACACACACACACGCAAAACGAAACACAAAACACGATATCATATGTACACTCAAATCACAATTTATTTTATCCCTTAGAAAACACACCAAACCTAAACTTTACTCATTCAGTAGCCGTGAGACTTGTATCCATGACCATGCTGTTGGCCGTGTCCGTGACCACCGACCTGGCCGTGTCCTCCGAAGCCCTGGCCGTGTCCTCCGTGCTGGCCACCACCTCCGTGCACGTTCTTCTGTCCATGGCCACCGCCAAAGCCTCCCTGGTGTCCACCGCCAACGCCTCCGTGCTGGCCACCGCCAAAGCCTCCGTGCTGGCCACCGCCATTGTGTCCCTGGCCACCAAATCCACCATGTCCGTGTCCATCATTGTGGCCACCGTGTCCACCTATTAGATAGGGAGCGAGAGCAAAGGAGAGCAATTAATGTTACGTTTGTTTAGTCAGTTTCATCCACTGGTTTGCTTCTGCAACAAGGCATTTGAAATCTGTTTCTGAGCTCAACTTAGCACCGTTAGTGTTTCTACACTATAATTATTTCGTTGTTTTCGCGTTCTAGCGGCTCCAACCACACCGACACCAATAATTACCTTGTGCGCTAACCATCGCGACGATGGCGATCACCAGAAACAGGGAAGACATCTAAAAATTGGAGTAAAAAGCGAAGAAACGACAACACGTTAGAGATCACAATCCTTTCACTCGGAGAATAAAAACGGTCCAAGATTCTTCCTTCATCTTCACACACAGCATCACACAACGTACCATAAACTTTGCCATCTTATGCTTTCACACGACCTTCGTTCAAACTGCTCCAAAATGTATTAACAGACGCGTTCGCTTGTTCGCTACTGATCGCTCTCCGGCAGATTGTGCGTTCTTTTATAGTTCTCGCCCGACCCAGGGCTCGGTTCGGCCGGTCGCAGGTTCACATCGGGCATCATCAATGACTTCATTTCGGCAGCGGTAGATGCAGGGCTCGCCCATCGGGCAGCAAGGTTGTGTTGGTTGCCACTTCCTACCGCGCGGGCTTGGGCCTCCTCGTGGAGGGCCTTGGGTTCGGAGAGGATCAACCAGTTCATCATCATAACCAGCACAATCTTATATGATTACACGCAATCAACCCCCCGGATGAGGTGGCCGGATGGTTTGGTGGAGGAAGGATGACAACACACACACAGGGTATTGCTTGGGACGGACAAACAACTTCGGAGGTTTCTAGTTCGGAGTGGGTTCTTCCCAGCCCCGGGGAAATAGAGTCTCAAAAAAGCAAGCAAAAACATAAAAATAGAATGGATCGGTGGGGGATGGAAACACGATCATTCGAACTATTGCGAGTCCAAAGGCATCACAAAAAAAACCGGTCGCAATGAATGAAATAAACACGTAAAACAGTAAAACAGATGCAAAAATCCTTATCAACACTTCACAAACACGTTCTTATGTGCGCTGTTGGGCGGGGGAAGAGGCCCTTTTGTGCGGTAAAGAATACGGTGGCAATAGACTCTGCCGTGTCACTGGTTGCGATTAGAATGTTTTGCCTTTCGGGTGCATGTGTTGTGGCTGTATGGTGGGTAAGACAGTTGTTTACAAATACGCTAAACATGGTGGAACATTTCGCCATAAATATGTCTTACGCAATAAGATTTTATCAACGGCTTTTCAGCGGTGTTCGCATTTACAAGCTACAAGTTTTTATTGTATTGTGTTCTGAACTAATAGTGCAACACAATGCCTCTGGGTCATCAACCAATATGTCCTTGGTTGTGCTTGATGACTAATAAGACGTGTTAGAATAGGAAAAATCTAGTGAGCAATAGGGTAATTGTACCAATTATGGCTATAATATGTCATCAAGATACCGATTTTACGCCTGTAAAAATAAGTATTGGGTAAAATTTCAAACTTCTTTATGGTTTTATGTAGCCTACACGAAAGTATTTTTTATTTTGACTCAATGTTTAGCGAAACAATAGAAAATTTCGATTAAAAATTGCATCTCAAGTTACCAATTATGGCTATAGTGTTCCTAGCAATTCGCCATAGCTGTACCAATTGTGGTTGTAAGCCAAAACTCGTGGATATTTACACCAAAAATTACTTTGTGACATTGTTTTAACTGAAATCAAGTAATAATAAGTTCACTGCACCAATATAAGTATGTAACCACCATTAAATACGTAAAATTAACATTTTAAAATATCCGTTTTCTATCACTGGTTGTATTGATATCCACGCTCAATTAATCGCACAATTGATGAGGCTAATTCTAAAAAAACACTTTCGTACACCTTTATGATGACACCGAGCTTGGGCATACACCTGGCAATCCTTCATATCACTCATATCACAATCGTAGCCATAGTTCAACTATCTTCTGACCAAGATACTTTTGGCCAAGACTAGCACTAACTATCGATCAGCCATTTGGCAATAAGGCGACAAAAGCGGGTTCAGATTTCACTTTCTTCGTATGAAAGTCTTTCGAAACTGCATTATTTTGGTGAAACTGATTCGATTACATTCTTCTGATTATTCCATTGATTACTGATTCGAACACTTTACAAATAAATGATGCTTAAAACACATATTGGCTGGTATTGGCTGGTATTATTGAATCCGTTCGTAGCGGCGGCGTACGTCCCGATACTCATTTTCCTAACGTACTAGATGGTTGCTACTAGTGATGGGCGGGTCGACCCGAACCTATCGGGTCGGAGCCATCCGTAAGCGACCTGGAGTCGTTCGGGTCGACCCGAAAGGTACAAGTAGGTTCAGTGGGTGCAACGACTCCGGTAGGTGCGAGAGAAGCATGCGGCGAGCGGTAGGTTCAGTCGACCCGGGTCCCATAGATCAGTAGGGAAAGCATAAGCGACTCCGACCCGATGGTGCAGCGAGTTCGGGTCGGGTCGGATTGAACCTGTCTTGACCCGATAGCTTTCTCGCACCTACTGATCTATCGAGTCGACCCGAACTCGCTGCACCCTCGGGTCAAACTGAATCTATTGTGGCCCGACCCGACCCGAACTCGCTGCACCATCGGGTCGGTGTCGCTTATGCTTTCTCGCACCTACTGATCTATCGGGTCGACCCGAACTCGCTGCACCCTCGGGTCAAACTGAACCTACCGTGACCCGACCCGACCCGAACTCGCTGCACCAACGGGTCGGAGTCGCTTATGCTTTCTCGCACCTACTGATCTTTCGGGTCGATCCGAACTCATTGCACCCACGGGTCGGAATCGATTCCGACTGGCTTGCACCCGATTCCGGGTCGGGTCGTGAAATGAATCGTATGACCCAACACTAGTTGCTACAGTTATTCACCGCAGCGTTGTAGGACCGGGCTCAAGAAATGTGTTGCCATCCCTAGAATTTCATGTGAGCGCCGTATGTTCTCGCTACGAGCGGATTCAATAATACCAGCCATTAACACTTTAATGTAGCATCGTAGCACGTAAACTACGCGCTACGACCAAAACGACAGTTGTCAACAAAGCATCCATCCAACAGCATGTACCAACTATGGACGTACAGAAAAAAGACATATTTTCGATGAAATGTTGGTAGATTTTGATGTGTAGTCGTTAAATAACTAATATTTTGCACCAAAATGATGATTTTGAGATAAAATTATGGTTAGGTGCTTGAAAATCGCTAATATCCTACAGTGCTGCTCTTAGCAAAATGGTAAGAGATACCAAAAATCTTGGCAACACATTTTAAAAGGATGATAATTAACAAACGGAAGTGACCAACATGAAACTAATGAAGCACAAATGTATTAAAATGTTCATAATTGAAATGAAAAATCCTTCCGTGGTTTTAGAATGCAAATAGACTGTTTTAGAGCAAAAATAGTGTTCGTTATAGCCATAATTGGTGCTATAGCCATAATTGGTACACTTACCCTACACATGTTTTGGAATTTCCACTGTTTGGTAAGTGCAACTGTTTGCTTTGATGCAAAGATCAAGCTACGGCGTCTTTTGCGTAGTGCGCTCCATCATTCGCCGATGCGATCTTAGCACGCCGGATCATTCTCATTAAAACGTTAGAAACACACACACACACAAACACGCAAAACGAAACACAAAACACGATATCATATGTACACTCAAATCACAATTTATTTTATCCCTTAGAAAACACACCAAACCTAAACTTTACTCATTCAGTAGCCGTGAGACTTGTATCCACCATGACCATGCTGATGGCCGTGTCCGTGACCACCGACCTGGCCGTGTCCTCCGAAGCCCTGCCCGTGTCCTCCGAAGCCCTGGCCGTGTCCTCCGTGCTGGCCACCACCTCCGTGTACGTTCACCTGTCCATGGCCACCGCCAAAGCCTTCGTGCTGGCCACCGCCAAAGCCTCCGTGCTGGCCACCGCCAAAGCCTCCGTGCTGGCCACCGCCAAAGCCTCCGTGCTGGCCACCTCCAAATCCTCCGTGCTGGCCACCTCCAAATCCTCCGTACTGGCCACCGCCAAAGCCTCCGTGCTGGCCACCGCCATTGTGTCCCTGGCCACCAAATCCGCCATGTCCGTGTCCATCATCGTGGCCACCGTGTCCACCTATTAGATAGGGAGCGAGAGCAAAGGAGAGCAATTAATGTTACGTTTGTTTAGTCAGTTTCATCCACTGGATTGCTTCTGCACATCGACACTAATATTTACCTTGTGCGCTAACCATCGCGACGATGGCGATCACCAGAAACAGGGAAGACATCTAAAAATTGGAGTAAAAAGCGAAGAAACGACAACACGTTAGAGATCACAATCCTTTCACTGGGAGAATAAAAACGGTCCAAGATTCTTCCTTCATCTTCACACACAGCATCACACAACGTACCAGAAACTTTGCCATCTTATGCTTTCACACGACCTTCGTACAAACTGCTCCAAAATGTATTAACAGACGCGTTCGCTTGTTCGCTACTGATCGCTCTCCGGCAGATTGTGCGTTCTTTTATAGTTCTCGCCCGGCCCAGGGCTCGGTTCGGCCGGTCGCAGGTTCTCATCGGGCATCATCAATGACTTCATTTCGGCAGCGCCAGCAGCCGCAGTTCCTACAGTTACAATTGGCGCTCGATCGAGCATAATAATGATCAATAGCGTAATGCTCGTTTGAAATGAAACTCTTGAATGAATCTAACAATGTCTCGGAAATGATACATTGAAAAGAAGTAGAAAATGTTGTAGATGATCATATCTTAAAAAAAGTATCGAGTTCAGAACAGACATCGATTGAAAAATTGGATATAAAATACAGTAAGGGGTATTGTTGATAATATTAAAGTATTCGATTGCATACCTTTAGGCGCTTAGCAACGCTGGCAAACGACGAGTCCAGCAAATATAAAGTTTTTTCTTAAAACGTCTCACACAGGCTCATTCGAATTTGTGTTGTAGTTTAACAATGAGTAAGTTTATTATTAAGGTTCGGTTAATTTACTACTGAAAGACAGATAAAGGTATCCCGTTTAGATGGACACCCCGATTCAGACAATACAAAGGCTTGGAGAGGTAAAATGATTAAGGAAAAAATATACAAAGGATTACAAATGAATCAATATGCAATAAATCCACCTTGTGATGACCTGCGCAGTCATCCTGGCCTATATATGCTTCCGAAACGTATTAGTCCACGAATAGACCACGCAATCGGATAGTTATTTCTTGCCAACGGTGGTCTGGACAGTCTGGTTTGGTATATATTAATAAAAGACAGTAAATAAAACGGTGACTGAACGTAAATCATCATATCTGCTAAATGATCTGACCAAGCAGTTTCTTTTGGTATGCTCAACGAGGAAACAGAACTAAGGAACTAAGTTTGTGTCCAAAATGTTGTCTATTGCATCCTCTCTATCACATTTCTCATCTCTGAGACGTGATGATCGGTCTAAAATTAAAGTAATAGTTTCCATCTATAATCAATTCCTGTAATCTGGTTTGATGATCAACGAATACGGGGATAGATCGTACTTTCACCAAGAAATAATCAAAGATTGTGTCAGATGTAATTACGAAATATGAAAAATGAACAAGAATCCCTTGGTTTGGTACATTTTTAAATACTTTTTTTATTTGAATGTTTATATGCCTTGAAAAATAATCAAAAAAGTTTTTTCTTTACCGCATGATCACAGTTCCCCTAGTGTCCGTGCCCATCCTGATGCCCGTGATCCGATCCGTGCGAGTGACCATGATCATGATCGTGATTGTGATGTCCCGCAGCATGATCCTTTCCATGTTTATGTCCATGATCGCATTTCTTGCCGTCCCTTCCGTGGCCATGGTGTGAATCCGATCCGTGGTGTTTTGCATGTTTGCTGTGATCGTCGTGACCACCGTGTTCACCACCATGGTCGGCTTGAACGGCGACAATCGCCACGATGACAAAGATCGCCAACAAAATAGGTCCCTAAAAAAGGACGACAAAAAAACGTTGAAAATCACTGTTCACTGTCACTGAGGATCGGCGTCTTTCCGGAGCTCGGATCGAACAATGTACACTGGCAACCTACCCATTTAGTCATGATGGCGCAATGTTAAGCTATACTTCGCTTCACTCACAAAACTGTACTGAGCTATTTACTGTGCAGCGTCTCCGGCCGGACTGATCAGTTTCCTGGGACCGTTGCACTGAATACCTTCTTATATAGTGATCAAGCTGCGCGCACTGGCTAGTTGTAGTTTGCAATGCAGCTAACGCTTTGCATTATCTCAAGCGTTGATTGGTATTCGAAAAAACGGTGCAGCAAATCAAAACAACAAACATCGCGCGGAAGGGGAATTTTTGTTTTGCCGGAAGACGATGTGGGATTCACCGAGACGATTAATTGCTTCTCAAGGCTAATGTTTTCAAAGGATTTTCCGGAGTAGTTTACGATTTTTTTTTGTGTAAGTAAAGTTTAGTACAAAACGCAAAATATACACAATGACAAGCATATTGATAGCGGCCTCCAAAAATATTCCAATTGTTCGACCCGATCGCACCGCGTTCAGCTGTGAGCCGCTCCATGGAAGGTAGAAATAATCAAGACATATGATGCTGGAGGTCAGCTGTTATCAAAGCTGGGTCCAGTTCCAGTTCCATTGGGGGGCATCCCGTAATGGTTTGTAATCATTTTCACATACTTTTGCCTTTGACTTTGCCTTTGGTCGGCCATTGCGTGAGTAATCAAACTGTAAAACAGACTGCGTGTTAGGTTAATTCCGTGCGATGCTGAAGGGTAACCAGATGTGCTGAAGTTGAATTAGCTTAGATTAAATCACAGAATTGAATTTACAAATGATTGGACTTAGTGTATGGATGTTGGATGACTGATCATGACTTCCAGACTTTTGTATCTCCAATATCTTATGGAAGATGTTACACGCAAAATTCAGTAAAAATCAGATTGATCAGTGTTCCACTTAAGTCCATCATATTGGTGTACCTGTTCTGATCAACGGTCAATCACCCACGATCAGTCGTTGTGTTCTATTTTTAACTCATTAACTAAAAGGTCAACAATCGCCTCATTATCCAAATCGGCACGTGCAGCAACTGAAGCAAAAGTGATCGATCGATCGATGAGTTCATTTTTTTACTCACCGAGTTCATGCCAAACTATCGCTTACTCAACGGACAGGTACCATTGTTGATATAATCGAAAGACCTGACAGAATCTACCAAAGTTCGGATAGTACCTGGCACTGCAGATGTCTCACATACAGCACCCATCCGTTATTCCAAAATCCAAATTATTTACTTTATTATAAAGTTCATGCAATCCTTTCTGGCAGTGGATGATAGATTCAAGGATAACATGCTTATATACAAACGCTCGGGCTGCTCTCGATCGCAGAGCTATAATACTGATCGCCTTTAATTCGCCTTGCCTTCACCACTGTTCCAGACCTGGTCGGCCGTCGCATTGTGCGGGATCGTCACATTATGCCCGACCAGCCAGGGATCGAAGCGCTTCAGCTCCTTGATAAAGTCACCGTACGCTGGATCGGCGCTGGTCGATGTCGTTTCCGGTACCTTATCCTCGATCTGCTCACCGAATGTCTTCTCGCTGCTGATAAGCGTACCGTCCGGTTTGTCCTCGCGCTTGAACACCGCATGCCCGTCCCGCTGGCCGGTAACGTAGGGGTCGAATCGTGTCAGCACACGAATGTACTCGTTATACTCCGGGATCGCTTCACTGCCCTGGGGCACGGGGTCATCAAACTGGGCCAACGACAGTTGGCGAACCGGGCGCAGTTGCGCAAAGTTCGGCACATTAGGGGGCAGATCCTGATGCAGCGCATCGGTCACCGGGTCGGCCGGGATTGGGACCTTCTTTCCGGTGACCCAATCGTCGAAGCGTGTCAGAAACTCGGCATACTCCTTAAACTGCTGATTGTTCTCGTTGTTGGGGACGCGATCGTTGAACGCACCGTTCGGGTACTCGGCCACCGGTTGCCCGGACTGTGGTGCCGCTGTACCAAGTCCCACCGCCAGCAGGGACACGGCGATCGTACACATCTAAAAACACAATATATGACAAAAGCACACAGGTTTAATAGAGATGTATGATTTGTAAGCACTCTGTAAGCTGTTTGACAAACACGCTCGATGACACAATCTTCACCAAGCACCAAGCATTTTGCATAAATCGGGGAGTGTTAATTACATGATGGGAAACGTTTGCACAACACAACGATTGGAAAGCAACACTTTGTTGCTTGCGTTTTTTCTTCCTCTGTTTTTTTCTTTTTATTCATTAGGCAAATCCTTTCTCCATTAGCATTGCTTGCATAAGTAATTTAGCGTTTAGTAAGCGTCCTAAAAGTGCTCCTCCACTAATCCACTCAGGTGGTAAGATGCAGCCACCTTGTCGGGTTTAATGCAGTCGTGCCGATGATGCGCATGAACACTTTTTTGCATTTCACGCGATCGAGGTTCGTGAGGAGTTTTCTCGCGCCTCTAGAAACTTCGCTGAAAGTGTCCTGCAGGTTAAATGGTGTCAGTGTTTGCAGGTAAAAGGAGGAAATTGTTTAACAAACATTGAGATGAGCAATGATCACGATTTCCCAAGAGTTTCACGACCGTTCATGAGATTCATGTGAAGTGCTTAATGGAAGATATTAGCAAACAATGTGACAAAATCATCGTGTGTGCTTGTGTATTTCATTTTAAGATCCTTTTGCCACTTTGGCTATGAAGCATTCAGTGACATTAAGATCTAACTTTTTTCCAAATACCATCATTCAAAATATGACTAGATCATCAACGATCGTAAATCCCTTTTAAAGTGAAATGCTACTCTGATATTGACGCTTCCAGAGGCATTAAGATCTAACTTTCAAAGTATGACAAGATCATCTTCGATCGTATATCCTACATTAAGAGATATTAAACTCAGACATGGAAGCATCTAGAGGCGTTAAAAACTAACTTTTTCAAACAAATATCATCTATAATATGACAAAATCATCATCAATCGTATATCCCCTTTGTAAGAGAAATTCAACTCTTTAAAAAATATCATCCAAAGTATGACTAGATCATCATCGATCGTATATCTCACTATAAAAGAAATTCAACACCTGACATTGAAGTATTTGGGGGCATTAAAATCTATCTTTTTCAACACAAATAAAATCTCCAAAGACTGAACAGATCATCACCGATCGTATATCCCACTATAAAAGAAATTCAACACCTTACACTGAAGTATTCAGGGGCATTAAAATCTATCTTTTAAAAAAACACAAAAACAAAAACAAAAACTTCCAAAGCCTGAACAGATCATCACCGATCGTATATCCCACTCCTACATAGCATTGCAACTCTGAACTGTTTAGTAGCCAAATTCCCCACAGCAGTGAAAACTACAACCCAAGGCAGGAATGCGTTTCATAACGTGCACGGCTGCACTTTCACTTTGTATGCAAAAACCTAGCTCTCGTCGTGCAAAATTCGAGAAGAAAACAGATCCCATTTGTACGCGCCTGCAAAACCCTGCCCGAAGCAGCAGGTGACGTACCGTACACCGTACGGCACTGTATGCAAATGCCCTTGAATGCCGCATTTGCCGCAGTTGTTAGCACTCACAGCATTGGGCCCGTAAGCGGTTAAGCAATTGCCGCCGGCTGCCAAAACCCCGATCAGCAATTAACGGCAGAACGCTAACCGGAATGTTGATGAAGGACCGAAAGAAGGTTTCCTCCCATGTTTTGTCGCATTCCAAAAAGCCCCTAAGGGGGTTTGATACTGCCCAAGACAAGTTCTCGCGATGAACAGCATGATGATCATCATTATCGTATAAATTGCAAACTTAACTCCCGTACCGATCAAATTTCACCGCTCTGCGGATAGGAGTTGTTTTTTTTTATGCGACAAAATCCACCAACACCTGACGGATGAGAACGATCCAGGAAATAAGAAATGCTTCGCCGTGATCAACAAAGATCATGCAAAGATCGCTCTTGAGAAAGACACACAGACATGCCGGAAAATAACGGATTCAACTCACTTTCAAAGGTCCGCGCATCGTTGACATTGATCTAAATGGAAATCCGCCTACTGCGCGCGAGGATCACACTGGTTTGCTGTTCGTTGTTGTTTCTTTTCTTTTTTGCACTCACGATCACGATCAGACACGCCTGAAGGTGACTGAATCACTGTAAAGCCTCACAAGCCAGACGCGTCCGGTAGCGTTGAAGATTGAATGCCGACTGACGGTGGCTGCCGATAAGGTGATAAATTTTATGCAAAGATCAAGCTCCACCATGATCATCCCCCAGGTGATGTTCGTTTGTTGTTTTTTTCGCACCTTCTCCCGCTCATCTCACATCATCTCACCGTCAGGTGTTTGCCGGCGAGCTCGAGATTCACCCGGGCGGAACTATACCCACCTCGGAATGACGTGATGCGATGTGAGAACGACTGGTGCTTACCATCCATCTCTCTACCTGACCTTTGCAGCTGAGTTACTACCGAAACCGGACCGACTTTTCTCGCCCTCCCGGAGTGTTTTGGGTGAGTGGTGCGTGATTGATTGGTGGTGCCCGCATGCTTCCGGTTCTAATCGTTTCTACCTTTCTACCTTTTACCTGTCACCCGGCGGGGCTTGCAAAGCGTCTAAGCCCTAATGTGCCTATAAATAAGCATACGACCATCGGCAATTGCTCGCATTACACTCGAGGCTAACCACTGAAGCACACCCGCACCAGCAGCACCACCAGTTGCAGTAGCTCCCGCACAAGCGAATCCCCAGTCCAAGTGCTCAAAATGTCAGCTCCATCAAGAGTCCGGTTCCACCCGCTGCTGGCACTGCTGGTGGTGGTGTCGATCGTGGGCGCACAGTACGGTGCCCGTGCCGCCATACTGACCCGTGCGATCGAAGCGCAGAAGACGCTGGTCGAGCGCGAAGAGCAAGCACTGCAGGAAGCAAAGGATCAGGTCTACCGGACGGCACAGAACGCGATGGATGTGTCGCGCGATGCGATGTCGAACGTGGCCGAGCAGCTCCGGTACGCCGTCGGTTACCCGTGGCGGGTGGCAAGTGAGGCACTCGAGAAGCCGAAGCTGTACGCCAAGTACATGCTGTACCGGGCGACCAATGCGCTGAACGGAGAGCCCGAAACGACGCCCGTGCCGGTTGTGCTGACGAACGACTTCCAGGCCACGACTGCCAGCGCTCCACAGGCCGAGGCCGACATTGTGCCGCAGTGGATTACTGGATTGCGAACGTTCTTCAACCCGGAATCGGCCGTCCCAAACAAGGATCTTCCCAAGCCGAGGTAAGTTGGAGAGTGTTTTTTCTGTAGCAGCATGCTTTCTAACAATCTCTTTTGCTTTCTCCCATGTACAGCCCATACATCGAGGTGATTGAAATTAAGCGCAATCCTGCGTCAGAGCTGGTGGCAGAGCCAGCGGTAAGCGAAACCGCACAGGAACCGCAGAAGGAAGTGATTCAGCAGTAACGAAGCCACGTGAGACCAGTTGCACAAACTTATTTATCTACACACCTACCCCCTTTGCTGAATAAAACTCGAATACGATAAGGAAATTGGTTTTGAATTTGTTTACAAAGATTTTATTGCAAATTTCACTTCAATAAATATCTCATTGCTCTTCGCTGGCTTCAGTTCACGCGCCCGCATTATATGGCTAAACGTTTGCTAACGACAAATGTCGGCTGGGTCTTTTAAACCCTCTGGCTCAAGTCTAGTCAAGGGTCCGCTATCTCTAGCTAAGCTTAGTCTCATTTTATACCTGCTCTCACAACTTCGGCTTACCTGCCGCTCCAAGGCACATCCCCGTTTGGGATGAAAATATTGCTCTGCAATACACTTTTACACGCTCTAATCACAACTTTTGGTCAGAAATTACACCTTTCTTGTTTCCTTACAGTCTAATCCACTTTACATCGTAACGATACATATGACAATTGATAAGGAGGTTCCACTGGGAGAATGAAATAAAGGGAAAGAGAGAGAGAGAGCTGACTTGCAAAAATATCATAGCATCTGCTCGAAATAATCCCCAAGGGGATCTGTTCATTCATCAACATCCTTTTTGGACTTTCTCCTTTCGATGGGTACACGTCGGCCTCCACCGCTCCAGATACGTCCGCTCTCTTTGAATGACGTACCTGGTTGCGTACCTACTCTACCCTAAGCGATTAACCTAATATCACATTTGCATTCTGCAGAACTGTAAGCTCCTTTCTAGGGCGCGTTCTAGCGCATCAGCACGCGGTACCGCTTGGTGGCTTCGGGCGTGTGCACCGACGCAACGGACAGCAGCAGCTCCATATCGTTGGCAGTGATGTCCATGGCGGTGGTGATCGAGCTCAGCGTGCAGAAGTCCGTCGCGAGCATGATGCTCGCGATCGTTTCCGACTGCAGGTAGAGCTCGCGCAGTTTCGATTCAATAAACGCCATGCACTGGAAGAAATGAGGAACGAAATTAGGTACAAACTCTTCTTCCGTGTGCTGGTGGGCATAACCTATTACCTGATAAGGGGAGATTCCGGCGGACCACATCGCACTGACAGCCTCCAGCATGGACGATACCAGCTGCGACATGCCGACGATGTCGCCATCCACGAGCGACTGCGACGACAGCAACCGTACCTCGTGCGTGTCCAGGTTGGCGATGATGGCATTGTTCTCCGTCAGCTGCTGCTCGTACAGCGTGAACCGGGCGGCCAGGTGCAGATCGCGCTTGAGCGCTGCCTCCCACTGGGCCGGCGGTGCCGTCGTTGCCTGCAGCACCATATCCGGCATGTAGTGGTCGGTGATGCGACTAAACAGGGACGGCATAAACCCGGTACGAAAGCATCGCACACCTTTCTCAGTCTTATCGCTGCCGGTACTGCCGGTCGCATCGGACGTGTGGTGATGGTGACCGCTTGCTGCACTGTGTCCTCCACTGTTCCCGCCCGCTGCACTGCCAGCACTGCTGGCATTGTTGCCACCGTGACTACCACCAACAGCACCACCACCACCTCCGACGGATCCTCCCGAACCGGTACCGTTGCTGTTGTTATTCTCATCATGTCCACCGGCGGCCGCTGTTCGCATACCCTTAGGGAAGGGAATGTCGATCAGCTTCAGAATACTGCCCGGATGCTTCGCCCGCAGCTCATCGTTCTCGTCCAGCGTAGCCATCGTGTGCCCCGGCAGCACAATGAGTGGAATGTTTTCGCGCATCAAAGGAAGACCACCTGTCGTACAGGCGGCATCCTCCGGGATGGTTTCTCCCCCTGTCAGTTGCTCCAGCAGTGCCGACCGACCGCTCCAGTACGGTCTATGGCTTCCGTCCGGCGACAGCTCTCCAATAAACTCCATTTCCGACGCGTTTGTTGGCGTTTGCAGACAGTACACGGTCGGTATCTGATGGCAGACGGCACACTCGGGCTTTCCCGCTTGCCTGCTGCTGCTGCTACTGCTCGGGTCTATCACACCAAACGATAGCTCCGGCAATGGGGCAACACTGATCGCTGCCTCCGGTTCCGGCTCCTGCTCCCCGAGCGCTTGTCCTTTGCCGCGCTCCAACAGATGATAGTCGGGCAGGTTACGGCTTTTGAGAAAGTTGGCTGCAATCTTCCGGTACCGGTCGAAGCTGTTAAACTTTTGCCGGCAGCAGTGCTTCAGCGGCTGCACCATGCCGAGCGGCCTCAGCACATCATCGTCCGGCGTTCCCGCCTTCCGGTGTATGTCCTTCAGCATCTCATTTTCCCCCAGCACAAACACGACCTCGCTCTTTGGCTCGCCTTGGTCCTTCTCGCTGACCGCGTCCTTCTGCACCTGGTAGTCCCCTCGCAGCAGACTGATGTACTTGAGCTGCTCAAACGCGATGCCTTCCTTCGTCTTCTCCACGCCCCAGATTAGTCGCTGCTGCGATTCGGCCGCCTCCGACGAGCCCACCTGCCCGAGACTGTTCTCGGTAATGAGGTAGGACAGCCGGACGGACTCCCGATCATCGCCGTCCGCGCTGCACCGACCTTCGCTCTCCGCCTCCAGCACGAGCGCTTCCTGTGCCAGCTCGGGATCGGCCTGGGTCGGCTGCAGCAAAGCCACCTTGCCGATTTGATAGCGCGCCTCTAGGTACTGCTTTTCGCGCGCATTCATCACCAGCCCCGTGTCCATGCTTTTGTTGCCTATCCGCAGCTCCTGGCGGACGAAGCGCGAGTCCCGGTACACCAGCACGTTTGGAATGTCATTCATCACGTTTTTCTTTAGCGCTTTCTGTACCTCCTCGTTTGCTGGGCTGATAGCGCTCGTAAGCTCCCCGGTGGTGGCGGTATGCTGGGAGATATCCTTCTCGCTGCCACCGGCTAGGGAGGCTAAATTTTTCATCCTCGTCGCTGACCGCACCATTCCGGACGAGGCCGAACGGAGCAGTGGTGGTGGTTGGGGCACCACTGGTGGTTGCAGCATTCCAGCCGATCGTTCAGCAACAGGCACTTTTAAATCCTTCATGCCTTCAGCTGACATTGAAGCTGCCGCTGCCGCTGCTGCGTTCGCTCGCTGCGCTATGAAGGCGGTCCGAACGTTCGCTTCGTCGAACGACTCCACGTACACGGTGCGTTTAATTTCGCAGCAGCGTATAAAGTACGACAGCACGTTCAGGATCTTGTCGAGCGTGTTGCTCAGCTGCGAGCTGCCACAGATGATGGTTTTCGAGAGCTTGGTCGGGTAGCCGACCGCACCGTACAGGTCACCGAGCTGGGCCCACAGCACGCTGTACGGATGGTTGGCGGTAATTTCGTTCATGCGAATCTTTTCCCGCCTGATCAGATCGAGCTTGCTGCTGGGGGACGAATCGTCCGTGGCGGTCATTGCCGCGATCGTACCCACCCATCCTAGGTGGTGCGTCAGGACGGCAGTGATCATGGTGCTGATGAAGCTGAAATTAAGAAACACGTTGCCCGTGAAAAAAGAGTCGTCAGTTTATGTTTATTATTAAACCCAACTAAGGATTTACTTACAAGTTTGTATCCTTCGTATCGGCTGACGACAGCAACGAGCATAGATCGTTCATGAACGTGCTGGCGAGTGAGGTAAGGTTACGATCGGTTAACGTGCTGCTGCTGAGCGTCAACCAGACTGGGTTGTTAAGCCGCGGTGCCGTAAAGAGATCGTTCAGCCACTGTTGCGTCGAATGCCAGGCTCCCAGCATGATCTGTAACAAACGACATTTGAGCTTTGATGTCTTCTCAATTAACACATTTCTAGCAGCCCGCTTACCTGCAAAAACAATCGCCATCGAATGTACGCCTTCTCGACCGCCACTCGCACCCGGCAAAGGATCGATTCGAACACCGTCATGTGCTCGGAGCAGAACGTGTCCGTGTCCTGCAGCATCACCTCGTTCAGCCGTATGCAAACTGCCACCCCGAGCCGCTGCTTTCTGCTCGGCGCCTTCCCCTGGTAGTTGGTAGCGGTCGAAAGCAGCTCCCCACTGTACGCTTTCCGTCGGTTCATCAGCTCCATCGTTTCACTGTTCCGACGATTGCGCGACACCACGCATCCATCACTAGCCGCCGCACTGGTCACCGTCGCACCTGCATGCTGCCCAACACCACCACCAGCACCACCGCCACCACCACCCGCCATCATCTGGCCCAGCTCGTCCAGGTGGCCCACGTGGTCCGCAACCGTGTGCCGGTTTTCGAACGAGGTCGACAGATTCTTCGACACCCGCCGGTGAAAGCTGCCGTACGAGTGGCAGTCCTCCAGGCTGACACAGTTCGGCGCTGGCGGAATGTCCACGCTAAAGTTGTCCGTGCTCATGCGACGGATGCAATCGAAGTCGCTGTAGATGGAGGACAGGCTGCTCCGGTGCGACGAGGAAGTCGGATGGCGCGAAGAGCCCGACCCGGACAGGCCCCACGGATCGGTTCCACCGTACCCGGAGTCGACACCACTGTTGGACGAATGGCGCAGATCGGCAAACCGATCGAAGTTACAAAACTCAACCGGCAGCACCGGTCGCAGCCGGTGGAGTAGCGACGGGTCGTGCTGGGTGGCGGTTGATGAGCTCACCGTGAACGAGTGTAACGACCCCGTCCCGATCGAGCTTAGATCGCTCACGGAGGGATTGTAGTCGACGCCGCCACTGCTGCTTCCAATGCCGCTGGTCGCATTGCCGCTACTGCTACCATTGATGAACAGCTCCGAGCCGGGGTAGGTGGACACGGACGACTTCTTCGTCCCATTGTACACCGGCGTGGGGAATACGAGCGAGCACATCAGCGTCTTCGGTGCCTTCAGCCAGTGCACCTTGAAGCTGCTGCCCCGGAACGCGATCGGTGCCGAGCCGAAGACCATCTCCTCGAACTGCTTAATCTCCGTCTTGAGTACTGCCTCGCTGCGAGGATCATTATGCTGCAACAAGAGAGACATTGCGTACCGTTAGCACCTAAAAGCTTGAAGAAGCTTGTTCGGGGGGCGACACACTTACTTTCCGCACCCGGTAGACGACATTGCAGTGTTCGCACTTTTGCACCTGCGGCACCGACGGTGGATGATGATCGCTGGCGAAGGCGGCCGCTGCCGCCGCACTGTTACTATCGGACGACACCTTCTCGACCGTGCTGGAGTCGAACAGGAGCTTCCGGCCGCGGATATCACACTCCTTGAACACCAAAATGCGCACCTGGTCCGCGCTGAACGGGAACTGTCTGCGGGAATGGGGAACAATGAAAGAAGACGAACAATGGTTAGGAAGGTAATCAAACACATCACACGCTCGCACCAACAAACACCCTTTAGATACAGGATTGTTTTATAGGCTTCGTATAAAAATCTGATCTGGATTGGTGCCACTGTCAGTGGGGAGGCAATGATAAGACATCAGCGAGTTATTGGGAGGATTACGACGACCACACGACCACGGCTTATCTGTCGTGAAGACAGCTGTAAAAGGGCGACAAGGGATGGGAACCAAGTGAAGTTATCAATCTGATAGAAGGTACGTGCCTCAAAAATGCGATCGTATCAACGATGGCAAGGTTCAAGTGAGACGTGTTCGCGGTAGTGATGTGCTCTTTGGAACGCACTCACAATTTTGATCCGACTCCGGCAAAATCCGAACCACTAGTTCTGCCCGGAGTTAGAGTCGTCTGGAGTCGTATGGAGTCGTATGGAGTCGTCTGAAGTCGCCCAGAGTCGTTCGGAGGCGCGTCAAGAGTCGTCCGGAGTCGGAACCGGAGTTGGTCGGAGTCAACAGGAGTCGTCCGGTGCAATGTGCTTGTGATCAGGTATTTCATTTCGTTGAGTTTTTTGTATATTACTTTACGCGTGCACTTCGTATACAGGCCTTTGTTTCGAAGGCCTACTCCGGCCTATTCCGGAAGACTCTGATCGACTCCGAGCGACTTCGGACGACTCCGGACAACTCCGGATTACCCCGGACGACTCAGGATGACTTGAACTCCGGTCGACTCTGGACGACTACGGATGACTCCGGACGACTCCAGGCGACTCCGAATGACTTCGACTTCGGTCAACTCCAGGCGACTCTGGACGACTCCGGATAACTCTGATGTACTCTGGGCGACTTCGACCGACTCCGGACGACCCCGGATGATTTGAACTCCGGTCGACTCTGGACGACTACCGACGACTCCGGACGACTGCGGACAACTCTGATCGACTCTGGGCGACTTCGGACGATTCCGGACGACCCATACTCCGAACGACTCGCGGCAACTCCGAACGAATCCCAACAACTTCGAACGACTCCGGACGACTCCAGACGATTCCGAACGAATGCTGGGCAGCTCCAGATTTTTGCCAACTTTACCCATCAATCGTTCGCGGTGACTTGTTAGACACTTTGACCCATATAAGCTCTACTTGAAAGGATCTTTTTATACATTTCAGCACCACATCTCAACCTTAATAATTAAAAAAGTACTCGTGGCATACAACCCCCCCCCCCCCCTTTTCTTAAAACCACAGTACAAAATAACATCAACCGTTTGGCGCACGCGCATTGGCGCACGATCGCACTTATTTACCGCCGTTCGTTCGTTCCGTTTCTTTCTTCTTCATTCGTTCCGTTTGCCCGTTCCAAAGTCACGCGGCGAAATTCCTTCCACTACAGTCACATGACTTGGTCTTGCTGGTCCCTTCCAACCGCCTTCGGCCACCCCCAATCGGCTGGGCGGTACCGGGATTAATGGCGCAATGTGATTGAACGCGCCAACTTCTGTGTGTGTGTGTGTGACAGACAAACACCATGCACACGTTGCTTGTCGGAAGTTTTACGCGTTTGATTATCAAACACCATCGGCATCGATGATAAATTGGACGCGTTATCCAATTTTCTCCCTTTTTTTGTAGGGCTGGATTAGGTACAACGCAGCGCTAAATTCGATAAGAGATTGCGCTAATGATCGATCGGTTATTTTTGTGTAAGCACTGTGTGTGTGCTTGTGATTAAACATCATTCAACTGGGGGGGTTTTAGTTTGTTTCTAAGACATACATGTACTGTTTAATCTTGTTATTTTTACTTAATTCTTGAATTTTGGTAGTGGCACACGCTTATCATTTAGTCCGGGTGATTAGATCCTGCTATCGGGGAGTTAAGCGCACAGCATGTGCTAAATGTCGCGTGACATTGGGGGTTCGATTTCCACTGCAGACAGCACGACTCGGTCGTTAGCAAAACAAGAAGAACACAAAAAACATAAGGGAAGTTATCATAAGAAGGGTAAAAAACAACGCACGTGAGTCGGGCACATACGTAAAAGCTGCTTATCGTCCGACACGATCAATAAAACGTTCTTTATGTAAGATCCTTGTCGTCGTAAAGCAAAAAACGGAGGAAAAAACAACAACAACACGAACCAGGAGAGATTGCCAAATGACGATGACTCGGTGCTTTGCCCACCCTCTATTCTCTGACCCACCCCTAATTTATTAACAACCAGTCCACGTGAGTAAAAACACAAAGAACACGCTCAACGCTATGAATTATGCTGTCCACCTTGCCGCCCCTCCCGAAAGCCATCCGCAGTGAGCCGGATTAGAGCAAACAGGCAAATGATAATCGTTTATTTTTGTGACCACCGCCATACCTTCTCCTCGCTTCTGCAGCGGGAGCACCAGCGGGACCAATAAATCAGAATTTTACTCCCGCAACCCGCGGGGTGGTTGTGTGCTGATTGTTGCTATAAAAAGTAAGCTCGCAGATAAAATAGATGGCCCAAGCGCGTGCGACGACCGCGAAAGGTGTGAGTCTCGCTCACATGAGATGCTGATAATAGCTTCTTAGGCCCGATCTCGCCTCATCTACATCGAGTGCGTTGCACCCGTTGATAAGAGGGGGCGGTTGTTGTTGAGTAAATGTTTGAATGGGGAAGCGGTTTCTACCTTTTTTCCTTTTTTTGTTTTGTTTAACACTCATTCATTTTGCCATACATTAGATACATTTTTAGCAATTAGAATTTAGAACACGTGCTCAATGTGTAGCATTGTTACATTTTATAGAGCATAGTTGTAGAGATGGGTAATTCATGGAGATGTAGAGATGGGTAAGATACATGAATTGGAATAAATCCTCAAAATGGTTCAATTAATCTTAACCTCTATTGTTGAGATGCATACAGGGTTTTCCAGGATTTCTCATGGTTGTTGGACACTTCTTTGACTCTTTCCTATTGGAAATGAACTTCATTGGAAATTGGACTCTATGGCACCATTTGACATTCTTATTGGACATTTTCAACAACGTTAGAGTCCAATTCCCATTACATTAAGTTCATTTCACTTATGAAAGAGTCAATAAAGTGTCCCACAGCTCGGAGAACTCCTGGAAAACCCCATAAAGACTTCCAAAGGTTCATGGTTTTCGAATGATTTGTAACCATGCAAATATGCATGAATATCTACTGATTCAAATAATAATAATAATAATAATAATAATAATAATAATAATAATAATAATAATAATAATAATAATATACTTAGTCATGATATCCTAAATGTTCATACATCGCTGAACATTGACACGAATCTTGAAAGATTCATGAATCTCTTAAGAATCGTCAATCTCTAAAGATTAACAATTCTCTCTAAAACTTTTATCGGGTACTAGAAAAGACAAACCAAACAAGTTTGACACATCAAGTTTGAGTAAGTGTTCATACGAATCTGTAGAGATTAGTGAATCCCTAAACAATCTTAATTATTCGATTAGATTCAATTCGAGACTAAAAATTCAAAGATTCATACAGCACACCCCTACACTGATGACGTTCTACGTTAAAGTTCTGCTGAACGAAAAGCAAGAGACACACAAAAGCACATGATTGAACCACGAGACGAGCTACAGATCCCTTTCTCCCCCCGCGATTCATTCACGACACTATTTTTGTTACTAAAAACAAGCACACTCCGATCCACACCCAATCCCTTGCAACAATGAATCGATCGACAGACAGTGCGCTGGCTGCACATACAAACAAAAAACTGCATCATTTAATGAATGAACGCGTCAACTGAATGGGTGGGTGCCGGGAAACGACCGACTCGGGGGCATTCGCACCCCGTACATGTGTCCTATTTTAAGTGTCAACGTGCCTTCCCGCCACGAATCGCGTTGATCATGCGACCGGAACTGCATCACCGGCTGCTGAGACGGAATGTGTGACAGAACCGCAAGGGCGATCTTGCTTGCTTGGTATGATCGATCGAACGTCACGATTTCATGATTGACACCGTGATGCATTCCCCACGCCACCCGCTGCAGGTTGTGCGGTTGTGCAGCTTGAACGTAATCTGGTCACAAGATTCGAAATGTTTCTTGTGGCGCGGAATAAACGAAGGAAAAAGCACGATAGAACCCCGCATCACGCGCTCTTCCTTCCTCTTCGCGCCACCAAGCACGATCGTCAAAAGGTTCATCGCAATAAAATAAAGATGCCGATGCGAATTTTTGCTGCCCCCTTGGCCCCATTTATTTCGTCGCCAGCAGAAGATGGCCACGGTGGGAGAAAGAATACGCGGCCGTTTGTTGCCTTTTTTCCCGTTTTTTCTGTCTCTTAGACACCTTTCAACGCGTCTTTGTTCGGAGGACGCATTTTCCATTTGTCTCGTGCGCGCGCCTATGTCCACTTCCTTCTCGGATTGTCCAAGCCACGGCTTGCGGTCTTTCCACCATTACGCAAGTACACACCGTCCCGCACACGAGGAAGCACGCGCCCATGGTGTGATGCGCCAGGAGGTCTTGTGACCGCCGAGTGACGATCGTTTCGTTGGCGAAAGCAATAATTAACACTAACCGCCGCTTAAGACACGGTGTGTCACGACACACTTTACTGTTTCTCGTACAGCGTCCGGAGGTCAGCCGAGCCGTGGGAAGTGGACGAGACGGGTCGGAGGAGGTTGTAAACATAAAAGCCAAATAAAGCTATTTTATCACGCACATCCCGACCGCATCAACGAGGAAAGGATGTGGAAAGATCAAAGAGAGGGTTTGTTTTTTATTTTTTACTTTTTTGCATTATTTTTAGATTGATCAGAACAATTGGAGCGGCTGTTTGCGTGCGTTGCAACTATTTTGGTTGCACAACGTGGCCAAGTTCAAGATCGTTGATCGGGCTCTATTTGTGCGTGTGTAGATCATCGGGACCCGAAACCCCCGATTGACGATCGGTGTTGATGCCACGGCGGGACAACAATTCATTCATGCAAAGAGGACGCGACAACAATTTAAAGCACCGGCGGCCGTCATCCACGAGCGATGAGTTTCGTTTCTAATGACGCAAATCATACCGAAGCGGTTAGAGTTACCGAACGGGTGCGCGAAAGCAACCAAATCGATCGATACGCGATCGAAACCGTGTGCACGTGGAAGCCGATCGCGCATGCAACACCGCCCCCAGGTAAGGTAGGCGACCGATCGCGCCAAAAATGAACCCCTCGCTCTAATCTAACACGATCTTTCTTCTTTTCCCCCTTAGCGCCAAACTGTGACCCTTCCTGTGACTCGTGCACTGACGCCACATAAGCACACACACTCGCCCAACCACATTCACGCATTGGACCGAGCAATGTACAAGCAGAGGTTTTCGGTTTCGTTGCGCTAAAAATAATATCCGCAATCCGTATCGTTCGGTGGGCAAACGGGGCGAGGGGCCGGAACAACAACAACAAATAGACGAGATATCGCGCAACGCGCCCACAGTAAACATCGCGAAATACGCGCGAGAAGAGGCAAAAGGCAAGAAGCAGCACCACCCCCTAACGTCCGAATATATAAATGCACGGGGTGTTTTTGTTGGGGGATGGTCACGCAGATGATCGTGATAGTTGTAGTGGGTGGGTGGGGAGCGATGGTGGATGACAGCCGATCAACGACTGATCAGCGCCAAACCGGGGAAGGGGTGCGCAAGGTCTGCCGGTAGATGACGGGGCATGAGTGGCGAACAGAAGCACGTGATTTTTCGGTTTTCGTGGTCCCTCCCCGTACCCGACCACGGGTTTGCGGTTGTTCGAGCGTTCGTTTGTGCCGATTGTACCGGTTTAGTAGAAGACGGGTTTGGACGGCGTGACAGAGTCGCGGGAGAAAGAAAGCGTAAAATCATCTTCATTCTGAACCGTTCTTCCGTGATGTTTTTCATATCCAGCGATGGTGCGCTGTGAAGCGACGGTTGTTTACAGTTGAATTGAGCCGGAAGTGACATGAGCATCGTTGAAAATATTATTTCTAAAACGAAATTATTTGATTAGGGTCGATATGCACAGTAATTAATGATGAATTTTGTTATGCATAGCACAATTCGTTTAGGTGAAACATATCAAGCTCCATTTGAGCGTTGTTGAATGCAGGGAAAAATGCACCAATGCGCATTTGTGGCGAATAAACAGTGAAACGCGGAACACGGCGTGCCCCATCATGCGCGTCTTTATCTGCACCCGGTGATGAGGCAAAAGGGAAGCCCCAACACAGCGCACCGATTCACACACGCCGGCCAAAGAGCATACGCGCGCCACACCTGTGTGAGCCAAAGGCAACACAGATCGGAGGAGACAGAGATAGGAGACGGCGGCCGCCGGCCACTCGAACGGCAGAGACAAGAATGGGCTGATTCTCGTGACTCGCGCATCGTCATCGTTTCACAACACAACACAGTGTGCAAGCGGCACCACACAGCACGCCCTCTCGCCTCGACCGTTTCGTGACGGTTTTATGAATAAAAGAGATAAATAACGCGCCGGGATATGCCAATATTTTTTTTTTGTGTTTTTTTTTCTTCCTTACTCTTTCTGAAGGTACCTCTTTGCATACCTTGGGTGAACTTACGCACTTTTGTAGAAGCGTTTTGTTCATCTCGAGAACATTCATTTTCATTATCGGAGGAACAAACCGACCGGTATGATAAAATCGCGTCGGTTTGGTAGTCCCCCTCCCCCTTACTCCTCCGGCCCATAGTTCGTGCGTCATTTTACGCAATTTTAATTGTGTTACGCACTGTGCCGCGTTTGTTACGCCACGGGCGTGTCACATTGGGCACGTTGGTGATAACAGCAACACGGGAACCAATTAATTTGCTCAACTTTACGCACTACACTGAGACGATTGAAGCAGGGAAGCTGTGGCGATGAAACATGTTAACATCGCAGTATGCGGTTTCTCAATACAAGATTCCATTTCGGTACGAATATTCGGTTTTGGAACCTTCCCACTATTCACGTTTGCTATCACGTTCCATCAAATCTCACCTAAAATGACATCAATTTTGCGTACTTTACCTAATGCACAATAAAACCCCACTGGCCCTCCTGCAAAGGGCATCCACACGCGGGCGTTCTCCTTTTACTGCCAAACTTACCCTGGGCTTGTTTTCTGCGACGATGAGCTAGTGTTTCGTTTCTTGTTGAATAGCAGCTTGTTGAACAGGGCCATCATATATTTATAGTCCAAAAAAAACCAGGGCGACCGGCTCGATTCGATTGGCAGGCACGACAACGAATCGGAGAGGAGGTTTGGCTGATTTTCCGCTAGCGCTGCAGTTTCTTCCACTCACTCTCCCTCTACCACACGGGGGAAATTGTTTCAACAAAAAGCACTCACAGCCACTTTTTTGCAATTTTTGCCACCGACATCGAATTCTATCGGTTTGGTTCACACGTTGTGCAAAGTGCATTCACATCTTCATCACTATTTACAAGCCATTTTGTAGGCCAGCTGCACACAACTATTTCCCTCCCGTTTGACGGGCCGTATCACTGCCGGTAGAAGCATTTCCATCCCGAACGGAGGGGTTTAGTTTTCACATCTAGTTACCCGCGCACTAACGATCGCCGAATTTCCCTATCATTTGCAACCACACAACAGTGACACACACCAACAACGAAATTTGCGCCAAATGACGTCCCAAATCATCAACACGCGTGACCGTGCTGGCGTTTTGGTATGTGGCGCCTTCTTCTATTTTGTGTACCATACGGCACATACACACACACACACACACTTACACTCTCGTACTACTATTCCTTCCCCTTTAGAGCACCGCAACGCCGGCTTAACACTGTTCCGTCGGGGTTGGACGATCGTACGCAACTGGCACCAGGCGCAGCGCGTTGCCCGTTTCGTTGACGACCACCGCAACGGCGTTGGCGTTGTTTTACGTTGCAAAGTTAAGCTTTGCACAAACAGCTCCACCTGCTACCAACCCTTCTCTCAACGCCTTGCTAGCGCGGGAAGAGGGTTCGCTACAGACTGGCGCAAGCGCACACTTGCGCCCTGCCAAGAAGAGGAGGGTGATTTCGGTGTACGTCACGCGGGTGTACTATTTCGCCCGTCCACCGCCTCCATCCTATCCGCTCCTTCTCCGTCCAATTAGTAGTTGTCGGGCTTAATCTATCGGCGACTCTCCTCCGGTGACTTCTTCCGCAAAAAGTGGTTTGGGTTTACGCGCGCGTGTTTTCTTTCGTGCCGGCAAGCCGATTGATTCACATTTTCACACCGTACCGTCGTTTCGTTATCTGTGAACAAAGGAAAAAAAGGGTACAAAGTGTTAGCTGATTGGATGCTGATCGGATGCACGAATGTGTGTGTGTGGGAGGGCAGGGGGTTTCATTCAAAAATTCCACCCTCCACCTGTCCAATAACGGCCGGTGTAATCATTTGGAGCAACTTGTTTTCGCGATCATGCGATGGATGTTTTTTTGTTCTCTCTTTCTATCTCCGTCTATTTCCACTGGATAAAAATCGTCCGCAGACCGGGACACAAACAATTGGGGGAAGGTTGTGCAGTGGAGCAATAACAAACAATAACAAATGCTCGTTTGCTCGCTTGCTCGCTTGCTCGCTTGCTTACGTAGTGCTAACCGCACGCCAGTCATATGATTTCCCCTCGCACCACTCCTCACACTACCCAGCACGGCAACCGGGTGTCACGGCGACCCACTCCTATTGTTGCTGTTTTTGCAGCATTCACCTACGATCCGCATCTGGAGTCTAAGCCTATAGATTGTTCACCGTTTGCCTCACGCTTACACAATCGCATGCACGAAAGGCGATCCAATTCCGTAATTAGATTATTAATCTAGAAGCTTTCCTCGACGGCGTACGGCGGCACTCACGGACGGTCGGTCCACCATCATCGAGGGCAAAAAGTCACTTGTTGCCATTTGTTGCCGAAAGCGATGAAACTGTTTTGCACTTCAATCACACCGCTTGCCGGGTACTTTAAGCACACGAATAGTACACTTCATTACCTTTAAATAGTCAAATTACTGCAATTGATCTGCTAATTGAAACGAAAGTGAACCAAACGAAACCAAAAACAAACCGAAACTCTTCCCTTCCCGTGCTGCTTCTTTGCCCTTTTTGCATTTGCTGTTCGGTTTGACAGTTTGCGCAGTTCGATTGGTTTACAGCTGGTGGTTGAACGGCCATGGGTAGATTTTGAATTTGAATTTCCGTTTCTTTCTTCCCTTTTTTGCAAAATAGTGTTGCAAAAGATGAAAAATGTTTAAAAATATAATGGAGATGAAAATTAATACATGATTATTATGTATTATTGGCCATATTAAATATAAAGAATTGGTTGCATTCTTAGAGACACCCTGTACGTGTGGCCAAGATCTGCTGTTGGGAATTTGAATATAAACAAACAATCGGAAACAACGCCAATACCAAACGTCTGAACCAAGGTCTGTTGAAATATCTCATACTGATATCAGAACTCTAGCTTCGGAAAAGCACTGTTTCCAGTTTAGCTGCATCTTATTCTAGAGTTTAATCCACGGGGCGTTGGAGAGTCACTTGCGTACACAAGCCAAATCGGAAGAGGATCCATACCAATGTTTGATAACATTTGCCAAGCACCTGCTAGTCCATGTTTTGGGCTCGCAGAAGAACAACTAGAACATGGGGATTTTATTGACGACGAAGATGGAGAGACCGAATCTGATTGGATTATGCAAGAGCTGGAAGAGCGTGGTGAGGAATATGTATCCATCGAGGTGTATTGGAATGAAGACGTTAGCATACATCAGGAAGAGGAGGAACAAGATGAGGTAGATTGGAACGATAGCAGCGTCTGGAGCGAAAGCGAATGGAGCATGAGCAGCATAATTTCTAACTGTATTGATCAGGATAGTGAGACGAATGAGAGTAGTGAACAATGTCACGATCAAGATAAGGTTGATGATAGTAACGCCAGTAATGTAGGAAGTCAAGATCCTAATGAAGGAAAACAATTGGAGCATGATCATCGAAAGATCACACGATCAGGATCAGGATAATAATTGGAATGAGAGTAGTGGACAATGTCACGATCAAGATGAGGTCAGTAATGTAGGAAGTCAAGATCCTAATGAAGGAAAACAATTGGAGCATGATCAGCCAAAGATCACACGATCAGGATCAGGATAATTATTGGAATGAGAGTAGTGGACAATGTCACGATCAACATGAGGATGAAGATTGTAACATCGGTAATGTACGAAGTCAAGATCCTAATGAAGGGAAACAATTGGAGCATGATCAGCGAAAGATCACACGATCAGGATCAGAATAATTATTAAAATGAGAGTAGTGAACAATGTCACAAACCTAATGAGGAAAACAATTGAAGCATGATCACCGAAAGATCACACGATCAGGATCAGAATAATTATTAGAATGAGCGTAGCGAACAAGGTCACGATCAAGAAGAGGATAAGAGGCTGGAATGTTATCATTGCAAACAGATCCTAATGAAGGAATACAATTAGAGCGTAATCAGCGAAAGATCACACGATCAGGATCAGGATAATTATTGGAATGAGAATGTCGAATGTCACGATCATGATGAGTATGATGATTGTGACGTCAGCAATGTACGATGAGGATAACAATTGGAGCATTATCAGCAACAATTGGAGCAAATATCACAAGATCAGAATCAGGATAACAATATGAATGAGAGTAGCGAACAAGAAGAGAATAACGGATGGAATGTTAGCATTGTAATATGTCAAGATCTTGATGAGGCACTGAATGTGAAACATATCGTACGTAGCAGGAGTATTGATTCTTCGTCGGAGCAGTATCAGTACACATGAAAAGGATGAATAGTTACATAAATCCAAACATTCCTTACCAACCTTCGTTAAATTTGATGCACTACAAACTGAACTTCTGAAAGATTACATTGAAATAAAATCAGCATTTAAAATGATGTAAAATTCGGATTAAATGCTGATTAGAAATACTATGTCATTAAAGATTTATCTTCAATTAGTCAAATATTTGAAGCAACTGTATTTCTTATTTTCTTCTCGATTCGTTGGAAAATCTACTCGTTAAACAATCTCTCGCTTTTTCCTTCTGCTCGACTGTATCTGCCCGCACGAGAAAAGATGGAGTATTTTTTTATAAAAGGTATCCTATTCTTGATTCCTGAAGTGCCATTACAAGCTCCTATTGCTTTCGTAAGTTGAGTGGTGTGTGTGTCTGTGCGCGTGTGCGTTTGCTGAATTCATTCACGGTAAGTAAAGTATGAATAAGTTTTAGCAGAAGTTGGAATCTGTGTAAATGAGCAAGGAAGAGTTAGGGGGGAAAAACAAATCGTTTCCCTTCTTTTTGTTGTTCGTTTGTAAATTACAATTTTGGCATCGTTCTGGTTCAGCCTCTGCTTAAATCGGAAATGTGTGGAAATTTCTAAACGTTTCCTTCTGCAGCTCCGCAATAAGTAAAGCCTAAGGGAAGAGCTTGGCTATCCATGTTTTAGATCACATTACGCATTACCGAATTACTGATGGTGCAACAGGCTGCAGCATGAAAAGTTGTGTCAGACGGAATAAGTTCTTATCATACTACCTAGAGAAGGGGTGGACACTGCGAAAGAAAAGCAGCGAACTATTACTTCTGTTCTGTGTTATATATCAGTGCCCAATCGCACTAGACTCTCGACTAGTATTACGCCGGTTGAAAGCTTCCCATTTTGCCTTAATTCATACCCAATAATGCTGCACTGGACTTGAGAAGTTGTTAAAGTATCTAACTTTTGTTAACAGTCTAACGCAACGCTCTCTCTATCTTTCTTGTTACACCAAACCACAAATCGTCGGTACTATGTTTGATTTCTTAGTTGTTTGCCTCTAGCGGACGCAAGTAGATATAAAAGTAATACATATTTAATCCTAAAACAAACAAAAAACACTTCCACACTTAAATCAACCTGCGGAATGACAATAAATAAGAGCGAACTGGTGACAACATGGAAACATGAGGATTTAACTACGAGGATGAAGATAAAACCGCGCACGCGAACGAACGGCCAACATTCGCGAAAATCAACGGGCAATGGCTGACGGCATTACTAACTGATTTAAAAAAAATGAAAAACAATATCACAAACAGTTTCCAGTTCTCTCTGTTACGATCGAACCACACACCTTGTTGCAGGGCTCCTATTTGATCGTTTGTACGAAAAATCCGAAAAGGTTTTTCCTCATGTCAACACTTGCTCGGTGGCTGGTTAACAACGTTAACGTTACATACTGTTGGCCTTTCCTCACATCTATAACAGCAGTTTATGCGCAACCAATGATAGATATAACAGCAAACGAAGTACACTACATTACAGACTATAGTATGTATCCGTTTCTTCCCTCACTACGAGTAATGCAACGAATAAACGATGTCTTTAGTGTAACCCCTGATAATTAAATTAAATTAATAGTAACTACCGTGGAGGGAAAGCTCCCACCGCATATAGGAAGCTTTACGAAGCCTCTTCATCGCAACAGTAAAGTGATCTCGATTGTAGTAACACTACGCGCTACTACGAAGCACTACAGCTCCTTCTTGGTGTTGTCCTTTGGTCCACTCGCCTCACTCCCAGTCCCATTGCCATTGCTTACCGCGGCGGCCGAAGGCAGATGGTAGTTGTTAATGTTGTTATTATTGTTATTATTGTTGTTCAGCTTCAAAGATTCGTTCACACTTTTCGGCAGCGTCGCGCTAATGTTGCCGAACGATTTACGCTTCAAGCTGGCCACGTCAACATCCGCGCCGATGATGTTGTTACACTTGACGGGCTTTCGTTCCGGCGTACGTTTGCTGCCGGTGTTGTTGTTCGGTTGTGCCGCACTGTCGAGATTGTTCGGTAGCTGCGTAGCTTTCGGTTCCACCGCGCCGCCGCCTTTGCCCCCGTTGCCGGCTAGATCCGTCTCATCGCCGGCACTGGACGATGCCGGTGGTTGCGCATGGCCTTGCTGCTTCTGCTGCAGGTGCAGGTGCTGCAGCAGCACCACCTTCGTCCTCAGTACGCCGGCCGGCCCGTCGATGTTGGTGATCCAGAACCGGCGGGCGGTGAGCATGCACACGTCCTTCACGTACAGCACGCAGGCGAAGATCTTGTACACCACGCCGTACACCGTGTCGTACTCGTTCGGGATGATACCGTCGACCGAGCTTTCGAAGTAGCTGAACATGGGAAACCATATGCGTGTACGGTTGGAATCGTGCGACATGAGGGCCTGTGGGGCGGTAAAAACAAAATGAGGGAAAAAAAACAATTCATCAATACGATTTATCATCAACACAACTGCACCGCAACAACAAAACAAAGCACTTGCCTGATTGTTAGCAAGCGTGTGATAGTACAGAAATAGTCGCGAGGTTATGTAGAACGCCACGAACACGTCGATTGAGTAATGTTCGTGGGCGGCCAGTATGAAGAAGATGCCAAACATGTTCAGCAGCCAGGTGAGCGTGTGCAGGAAGTACAGGTTCCGGGGCGTATCTATTTTCGGAAAGAATCGAATTATTAGAACAGCACGCACATGGGGATCGACCAATTACCCAACACACGGCATGGCAGGCGTGCGTGCGTGTTGAGCTAACGTACATTCGGTAATGAAGAAGTTTAGCAGCGTGAGGGCGACGGTGTGGCCGCTAAACATGTAGTCACCGCATGTGCGGACGCCCTGTATGGACATGCCGAGCCCGCTCCAGATGGTGTAGGCACGGCTGATTCGCAGATAGATCATTTCCGTTATGCGCACGCTGGAGAAGAGAGAGAGAGAGAGAGATACAGTGTGAATAGAATGAAATTATATTGAACGAGAATGTTCGTTTTAAACTTCTAAAAGAAGGGGGAATTCTAAGCGAGAAATTCTTCATAGAGCAGTTTCTAAGCCCGTCGGGATGAATAATTAAGCAACACACTCTGAAAGTTCTTTCCCACTCCCTGCTTCCCTATTCAACCAGTGCATCGCTCAACTCACTTGCTGTCGTCGAACTTGTGATCGTGCGGCGTACATTCCAGATGGGTTCCCGGTACGCTCAAGGACGTAATCAGCATCGTTACGCAGCGCAGCAGAAACACGGTACCAGCCAGGGCGAAGAACCGGCGCAACAGCACCATCCTACACAGCAGCAAAAAGGATGACAAAAATCAATTTCCATTCCAACTGTTTGCATAACCTCAACCACCGCCACCCACAAGGTCACACACACATAGAGCTGACGCCGGGTGTCTACTTACCGGTGCTTGTGCACTACCAGTACGCATATCCAGATGCAGAACAGTATCGTGCCGGTTACCTCGCACATGTGGAAGGCCCACGGTATGTGCGGCACATTGTCCAGGAAGATGTCCGGCAGGGGTGGATATTTCTTCATGTCCGGCACCCGCTCGTGCACCACCACCATCACGAATGCGGTGATCCAGGTAACGAGAAAGGCGTATCCTGTAAACGGGGGGCGGGAAGAAAAAGGAGTAAAAACACGGCATTTTAGCTCTTGCGGGATAAATCATTGGCTACGTTTTACGAGATGTTTGGAGCTGTTGGTCTAAAAGCGGGTGAAAGTGGACGCAAGACCGTGCAATAATTGCACACACACACAACAAAACTGTTGGAAGAAGAGGTGGAAATTGTTTGTGAGGCACTGAGGCACCTCTCGGTTGAGTCACATCCGAAAGTGTTTGGGGCGTTTTTGTTACAATCTTTTCCCCCATTTTGTCTCTTTTCTCTACGTCATAAGTGGAAGGAAATGTTCAACGCAAAAGAGTCGTTGTTTTACACAACGAATAATTTTATTATTATCGTCATCTCTGGCCTCCCCAGCTGAACCGTCGGTACAGTGACGGCTGTTATGCAATGCATGTCCGTCGGTACAAAAAACGGTGGCTCTTATGCGTCTCGGGACCTTTGCAATGAAAGATGAGACGAACGGTTGCGAATTAGATATGTTTTTTGGGGATAATTGCTTGCTTCCACGAACTGAAAACATAACAAGGAGTGTTTTTAACTGTTTCAACATGTTAAGCTTGAAATGGATAGAATGGCATGTTGTAGATTTTATGTTAACATATTGCCCTTTTTCCAGGAAAGACATGTTCGGAAAAGGCAATTTCAAAGTTCTTTTTTGTCATTGAAATTAAAAATTCTCACACGCCGCTTTTCTGCTTAACCCGATTAACAAGGCACAAGATTACAATCGAAATTTGCCTCATGAACTTTACGGTGCCTGTCACGGACGACAAAGCATCGAGACGGCGGCTTATCAATCTTACAGCAAAAAACCAAGCCAGACAAAGCATTCTGCCTGCGCTAATCCCTTGGGTAAGAAGCCGGGTGTACGCGATGGTTTGCGATAAAACAAAACACAAAGATTTCCCGCCCTAAAGACCATGACACCGCGACGACAACGACGGCAACGATCATTCCATGTGCGCGTGAATAAACTGGAAATATCATGATCCCACACAAACACACAGTCACTGGTGGTGACCGAGTCGATGGAGTTCCTTTGCCTCAAACAACGCCAAGCAATCATTATCTTATCGCGCGTGCTTTCTTCCGCCTCTCGACCGTAGGGAGAAGAAGCATTACTCATAACAGCAGCCGGTAACAGCGGCACATCTCGTGTTAGACACCGAACAAAGCGTTTACCTCCTCACCGCACTATTGGTTTGGACTTTGGAACGGGCACTCGACGGGTGGCCACGCGTCCTCAGAATTCGCGATTCTGTGCTGTGGGAAGTGTGCTTTAACATCGCTGACGTCTTATGCTAGCCACCACCGTGTGTCGTATCTTCCTTTTGCACTTTGAAATTCGCCGGGGTGGCCACAGTGGGGCTATTTTCGAACCTCCTCGACACACAAGCACGACACGTTCATTGGCAATCGATAGACGGTGAGAGCGAGAGCAGCCGAGGCCGGCGGGTGCGCGCATTTGTTTACAACAATTGCATTCCTTCGGACATTTCGTATTGATGGTAGTGTGTGTGTGTTTCTGCCAATACAATTGTAGCTCGTGTGTTCCATTTTCTTCAAACCATCTCAAGGCGCAATCTGCTGATATAAACATTTGATTAAGCTCGCAACGACGCAAACACACAATCACAGGGAAAAGGGGAGAGAGAGGAGTAATGTTTTCTGTACCGCCAAACCGATCAAAACCGATCCGTCACTCTCCATTTGGGTGGCATCGGGAAGGAAAATAAATATGTAACCCTGTCCACGCCACCCGTCCAAACACTAATGCGCACAGCGCATACTAGACCGTCTTTGAGCGGCGAATTAAGGTCGTCACGACAATCGGCGCGGCGTCATTCGGCGGTGTGTCCTAAGCAGGCGGCGATTGAACGATTTGGAGGAGCAGCCGGCCCTGGGGCGATCGTCGTTTGAAGCGGGCACGTGAGCAAAATTAATAAAGGAGATCTCTACACTAGTGATGGGTAAAGCTGGCAAAAATCCGGAGCCGACTCCGATCAGACTCCGATAATTTCACTATCGACTATGGGTGGTAGGTCCGTCCAGCATTATCCTGAGTCGTTCGGAATTGTCCGGAATTGTTCGGAATCGTTCGGAGTCGTCCGCAGTCGTCCGGAGGCGTTTGTAGTCGTCGGAATCTTTCGGAGTTGGCCGGAGTCGTTGAGAGTCGGAGTCATCCCGAGCCGTGCGGAGTCGTCCGCAGTCGTTCGCAGTCGTTCGGAGTCATCCGGAGTCGTCCGGAATCTGTTGGAGTACTTTGTTTCGAAGGTCGACTCAGGCCGTCTTCTAATGACTCCAGCCGATTCCAGGTGACTCCGGACTACTCGGGATAATTCCGACTCCCAATAACTCCAGCCGACTCCAGCCGACTCCCAACGACTCCCAATGTCTCCGGACGACTCCGAATGACTCCGGATGACTCCGAATGACTCCGGACGACTTCGGACGATTCCGAACAACTCCGGGAGACTCCGGGCAGAACTAGTGGGTCGGATTTTGCCGGAGTCGTAATCGGACTAACAATAGCCGGAGTCTGATTGGAGTCGTTGGTGCGCTCCAAAGAGCACATCACTACCCTACACACACACAAAAGCACACGCCGCTGAGTGATCGTTTTGCAGCAATTCGTTCCAGATGCGCTGCTGACGCTATCGGAGCGCGAAGGTTTTTGACAATCGATTAACTAGGAAGCTTTTTAAATAAAGTTTTGCGCAGAACGTTAATTACATCTTTCTTTTTAAGCACGTGTACGCGCGTCATCGCGTTTCGGGAGACGGCGAGGGTCGTGCGAAGTTAATTGTTTCCCGCTTCATTTATCAACTAACCGGCCGAGGGCCGAGGCGTTGCTAATCTTGCACAGGTAATCCTCCCTTGGCGGTAATTAGAACACACAACCAAACCGCAATCAGGTTTTGCGAGGTTTTTTTTTGTCTTGAAAAAATCGGCAATTGACGCAAGCACAGGGATGTCGATAATTAATCAAAGAATATAGCATGAATGCAAAGCTTAATATGGTGACTTGGGTTTTGGGCATATTTTGTCAAGCAATCGATTTCTAAATGCTCGTTACGTTTAAATAGCAAACCAAAAACCTTCCAAAGTTCACTGAACGCACTTAAAGTCCACATTGCAGCAAATAATCAACCAACAACGTTTGCATTTAGGTCTCTATTTCTGCGCTATCAGGCAAATTGCATATTTGTACGCTCAATTGCACACACACACACACACACACACACACACACACACACACACACACACACACGGCTTTGTGTGGTGCAATAAATTCAACAAATAAAAATAAACAATTCCGCGCTTGCGGTTGTTGTTGCCTTCGATACCGGGGACCGGATTATCGGCCCTGTGGCCCCGACCGGTTGCCCCAATCGATTGGATTTCGATCAAATAACGCCTACCCACCTATCTCTACGACTAGCCATGTCAAGGTTTAGGCTTTAGGGTGCATCGCATTTTTAATGATTTTTGGAATCGTAGCACCCTACGACCGGGCACAAGGTACAAGCGAAACGGTGTGCCTAGGTAGACAGGTTGAGCAATAAAAAGATAGAGAGAGAGAGAGAGAAAAAGAGAGCTTATCATCCTGTGCAGAGGTCCAGTTGGTGGGGATGATGAGACTTGGGAGAGGAAGGGTGATAAGCTGAGTTCCCAAAATATCATGCCACTGACTCATTTTCTTGCTGGCTACATATCTATTCTTATCGTTTCGCCCGAATGCGTTTGCTTTTTCCTCTTTCTCGACATTTCGAAACGGTAGCCAACCAACGGAATCACTTTTTGGACCTTGAAATGATTCGGTCCTTTTCCTCCGTAGAACCGTATGTTACCCACGAGGTGCCGGAAATAGTCTCTAAACTCGCGACCTAAAGTGTCATTTTCCAACCACTTTGGTGCACTTTCGGTAGGCGCTGTACACAGGGCGGTGGAGATTCCCTTCGATTGAACGCTTAAATAGAGCACCATTTGTGCCCCGGACACCAGCGCATCACATCACCGTGGTTCACACAGACAGCGGGCGTGCTGCTGCCGGAGAGGAAATTGAATTAGAGCCTTCAATTCGTTCGACTAATAGGTCGTACAACCACCACCCTGTGTCCGTGGCGGGAGTGGTGATCGTGCCGCACATCCAAGTAGCGCACACGCGTGCACACCGTGGTCAGACAGTCTGTCTTCCCTTATTTCCCTTTTGAAAAATGCTCCGTACGATGCAGTGCATGGGCTACTGCGCTGCGGAAAAAAAAAAAACAAAATACAAGCAAAAGGGGAAACATTGCAGCGCCCTCTTCCAATTAAGTTTCATTCTCTCATGTTCTTTTCTTGGTTGCATGCGAAATAAAAAGGGAATTGCACGCACCCGCAACCCTTCTCTTCGGCCAATTGGATTTAATGCAGCTATTGACCGTATCGACTGTGCTAGCGGTGGGAGCTTGGAATTGGACCTACCCAATTCCGATACAGTATTCGGAATCCGGAGCCGATTCCGGAGTTGATTCCGGAGTGAACTACGGAATCGATTTCGGAATCGGCTGTGGAATCAGAATCGGTTCCAGAATCGGAATTGACTTGGGAATCGAAATTTGCCCCCGTAACGGAATCAGGATTGACTCCAGAATTAGCTCCAGGAATTAGCCGGAGCCGAATCCGATTCCGGAGCCCATTCTGAATCTGGAGTTGACTCTGGAGTCGATTCCGGAGTTGTCTCTAGAGCCGATTCTGGAGTTAACTCCGGAATCGATTTCGGAATCGGCTCCGAATTCAGAATCGGTTCCAGAATCGGAATTGACTTGGGAATCGAAATTTGCCCCCGTAACGGAATCTGGATTGACTTCAGAATTAGCTCCAGGAATTAGCTCCAGAATAAGAATCAGTTCTTGAATTGAAATAAGAAGTTTCCGAGAATAAGTCGATTCCGGAAACTGATTCCGGACCTACTATCCGGAATCGATTCCAGAAAACGTTAGAGCTAGCCAGAATTGATTCTGACAAAAACTTCATTTTTCCCATCACTAGACTGTACCCTTCTTCCCCCTCCCCATGTACGTACCTAAACTTATCATGGTTTTGAAAAATTCCGGCTGAATGCACGTGGCGCACCCGTCGATGGACATTGGCGGGGAGATGCGCTCCAGGTCGCTGTAGCTGTACCCGACCGAACCGTAGCTGGTGCCCATGCTGGACAGCAGCGAGGCGGCATGGTGATGATGGTGCTGCGACACATGATGATGTGGATGCGGATGTGGATGATGATGGGGCGTCCCCATGCCAGCATGTTGCTGGTGCTGCTGCTGCTGATGGTGGTGAGGCTGATGATGCATCGGATGATGGTGTCCGACGGAGGAGGCGATATCGTTCATACTGTAGTCGGGCGTCCACAGCCCCGCCAAACCTAGCGGGCCCGTCGTGGCCAAATGTTGCCGCTGCAGGAGCCGCGTGGCAAACCAGAAGCGCTTAATGTCGCCAAAGCGCAGCGGCGAGGCACAGTGTTGCGGTAGATCGTGCACATCCTGTTCGGTAATCGCGAGCAGACAGCGCCCATCGATGTCCTCCCGGCCAATCCAATCGATGATGCACCGCGACAGGCCCTCCTTCCGCGCCCAGTCGCTTACGTTTTCGCAACTCCAGCCGAGCACGCCGTGAGCGGTGGTGGGGTTGGTGTGAGTGTGCTGCTGGTCCGCTGGCATGGTTGCTGTGGTGGAGCTATTTTCTCGCGGTATGTTGCTAGTGGTCGCATTCAAATTCTTCAACAGTTGCCCAATCTCGTATGCATATTTTTGTGATGACATCGAACCGCATACAAACACACACACACACGCAGACACGCGTCACGTTCGCGGCCGTGGAAGTAGGTTAATTTCACTTTTTTCTCTCCCTCTCACACCAGCACACAGCTCTTGCGTACTCACGTCACGTTTTCTCACACACTTCCGCAGGTGCTGTTTGTCGCGGGAAGAGGACAATTTTCGGACAAGGGAATGTGCTTCCCATGCGACACACCGTGGGGACACACTGCTCCGTGTTGACAATCACTCGGACACCAGCCGGACACAATCACACACGGTATTCGTCACCGCCCGCCAGTGCCACGCGCAGCATCCAAGCAAACACGCCACACACAACGCAATCACCTGGCAACGGGGAATGTCCGCAGTTAGGTGTTTTTCACACTCCCATCCCCCCCTCCCCTTTGTTGCTGAAGCACGTTGTATCTGCAGTTGTGAAAAGGGGTGAAGAAGCACAAAACTCCCTCCAACAACACACGCACTCGTTTTCTTTCCGCAAACAATTCGGTACCGCTAAAGCTGAGGAGCTAAACTTTGCGGGCGATAATTCGTAAACCTTTTCACACTTTTCACTCAGGTTTTTTTTACCCCCCGTACGTTGCAAAAAATGCTTCTTTCAACGTTCTTTTGTTCTTCTTCGCCACAATCCCGGAGCGCACAACCAGGATACGCACTTCCTTCTACTGCGCGACCAATCGTTGGAACGAACTAACTGCGCGAGCGGAAGATGTTTTATATTTGCACTGATTTACGTGAATGAGCTCCGCGAGCTGTGCGAGAAATAATCACAATACCCAGCCCACAGAGGCACGTACAGTAGTGGGGATGTTTTCGCATGTATGTTTGTTTTTCTTTTCGTGTCTGTCACGCATGTCACTATGGAGCACAGAGTGACCAGAAATACCGATTTATCTGTATTCCTATTCCGATTTTTTATATGCCTACCGATTCACAGATGACCGCCCTAAAACTACCGATTTTCCATTTATCCTACCGAAAATCACAGATATTTGATTTTTCAGTCGTTTAACCTACCGAAAACTACCGATAAAATTTTGATGCGCCTACCGAAAACCGCCAAAATAATCTGGCCACACTGATGGAGCATGGTTCACTTCTCCCGAATACAGTAGAGTCCGGACAGTTGGGCGGAGATACAAGTTTTTAAGAAATAAATTTATCTGTTTGACGATGTTTAAAGAGTAAAACATCATTTAAAGGAGTACCATTTAGTATTTTATGCTCTTTTTAATGATGTACCGTTAAAAGTACAATTAATTAGCCAATTGCGCAATTGCACCACATGCAGAAGCCTTGCTGCTCCTTAAGGGTGCCAACGATACTTTAATGCAGCTTTAAAGCATATGAATAAAATGCGTTTTAAATGAAATTGGAAAAAAACGAACGACCCAAAATGGCTGCGTTAAAGATATTTTAAGCTGTTTTAAGTCGTTTTACCATGCTGAAATTGGTTTAAGGCAATTACTGATGCACCGCTCGGTATGCACAGTTCTAATATTAATTCCGTTTCGGCCGACCCGAGCCCAAAGAAAACCAACACAAAGCGCAAATTATTTACCATTATTTATTTTTCATTCGTCTTGTTGCAGTTTTGGAAAATAATATATCAATACATGTCATAATATAATAAGGATAATGTAATAATAAAGATAAGAATGGTTACACAGTAAGCTGCTTTCTTAATATAATGTAGAAATTCTGCCATTGCGCCCCGATCGATCCCTGCTTATATGCCTGGTTTTGCTCGCTTGTTAAGAGAAGTGGGGCACACGCAACGGTGGCAAAATTCAAACCAAATATCCTTCCCATACCAACGCACACACACACACACATACACCATGTGCTTAATAACTTTTTTGCTCCGGAACGTGGATCGATTACCAGTGGTGCATGTCTTAGTTTCACGTTCACCTACACAGAGGGTTCGCTCTTTCCACCACTTTTCCACCTTTACAGTGTTCATAATTTTAACTTTAATTTTAATAGCTTTCCTCCACACAGGAATCACATTTATGGCCGAAACGATGCCGAACACAGTATGTACGCTTTTTACTCCCTCCTGTCTATCTTTATCTGTCTGTCTGTTTGCCTGGTATGTCCTACAATCATGGTGGTAGCAGCCGGGGTGGGCACGCTCTACCTTACGAGTTTGATGATTATCGTTTCTCACGTCTTCCAAAGAAAAACAGCCGCGCAAGCGTAAAAAAATCAACGAGCGTTACGAGTTAATAAGGCAATAGAAGTTGGAAACAACAACGATCAGTCTGACTAAACGCAGGGATACTCGTTTCCCGGTATTGGTGGGGTGGAGTAAACAGGTAAGTATAATGAATGATAATGCATCGAAGAAAAAAAAGGGACAAATAAATCGATTATAATCAACCACCAGATCACACACACATACGCAAATAGAACAAGAAGAATATCCGATTAAGAAGTGTGTTAGCTAAACATGTCTTGTTTGATAGATATTTGTAAATAGTGTTTGCGTATGTAATTCTAGGTTTCCTTTCTCTCGCAATAGCTCCTGCCACGTGAACGTCCTTGCCTTTGCGTTACCATCATCATTAGATTGCATTTCATCCTAAACATACAGCAACTCGCTGCATTTGCCTATTTTTAATGCCCACCTTTGTTCTGCTAAATAATGTATTGGATGTTACTCTCTCCCGTTTGTTTGCCTCTCTGTCTCCATAATGTGCACTGACATATACACACACACAGAACATATACAATTTACACCCACGATCATTGTTTTGATTGGACATTCAGCAATAGTAAGGATGGATCATGTATGATCCTTGCCGGGATGGGGGGGATAAATTTCGCAGCTCCGGTTATCTATACTACGCAACACTAACGTGTAACAGCGGGCAACAACAGTTGATGTGAGAGAAGAAGGGAACTATTTTGAGTGTGTTTCGTGAATGTGGAGTGAGCGTTCTGTAGGGTTTGCTGAAATGCAGTCCTAATAGTTTTGCAACTTTTAGTATACACTCCCCTGACTAACTGACTGACTTTTGTTGACCATATTAGCCTAAGACGTTTGCTGTGTTTTATATGCTATGTTTGTGGTTTTTGTGTGCACTCCATTCATGGTGGCGCTGATGGGAACATCTATAATGCATTGACGTTGTATCGTGTTTTTCTTTTCTGTTCTATTCGTTGGTTTTATCATAATTTCCCCTTGCTCTATCCGTACTTCCCTACACTTCCATCGTGTAGCGTGTAGGATCGTGTGAAAGAGAGTCAGCGAATGCGTCGAGAAAAAGAAAGAGAGAGAGACGGACAAAACACTTTTGTCAACTGGGTTCTGCTGAATAGTGGCTGCCTAAACGGCAACTATTTTCTCTTGATGTGAGAGCGAATAGGTTTGCTGATACTGCTCATTTCATATTGAACGGGTTTTCTATGCCTACTCTCTCTCTCTGTATCTCTTTTCATATTGAGCTCTGTGTTTAGTTTATGATGAAAATGAAAGCACGAAACATAAAAATAGGACTTTTACATAATCATCCCATTTGTCTGTGTGTGCACGATGATCACGATGATCCCGTTTCCTATCGGTTATGCTATAAGTACTTTTGCGTTACGCTTCCTTCAATGTTCTAGCTATATGCTGGCTTTTTGTTTCCCCCCGCCAAACTCATCGAGAAACTATACTCCCCCCTGCGTTAACCTTTCAAAAATTCGGTATATGTTGCTGGTTTCGTGCCATTCGATTGGGGCGACACCCCCTCCGATAGGGAAGAATCCGATCCGATCATCATCCAACCGTTCTCCAACGCTTTATGACAACTAGTAACAGAACGAACGGGTTGGTTTTGTTTTTTTTTTTGCTTAAAATAATTCCACTACTATTATCACTTCGAAATTCCCATTCCAGTTCCAAAATTATCGCTTCTGCGCTGCTCAAGTTCGCTTTTAAATTCCTTTTGCTTCTTTTCCTTTCTGTCTTTAGCTAGATTAGCTACTCTGAAGCACGTGTTGAGTGTGCGTTCGCACATTCACCTGTTTCATGGTTAGACGCAAACCTCCACAAACACACTCTCTCTCTCTGTCTCTTTCATTCTCATCGTACGCGATACGGCGCTAAGAAGAGGTTCCTTAGCGAGCGAGGAACATTTTCCATCCTGTATGAATGCGAACAACTTGCGTTTACTGCTTCTAGTGTTCTCTAACAATAATTAGTATCCGAAATATTACGTGTTTTTAATCCTTTTTTGTATGTCCTTGTTGCTTTTCCTTACTCCCGTACTAGGTCTCTCTCTTGCACACCCAACCGATCCCACCAACAGTTGTCCGTTGCGAACTGTTTGCCGAACTGAATGATTTGCTTCTATAAATTCCCTCCAAAAAAAAACCCAAAATCTAAACCACAAAATAAAAGTATAAGAATAGAAAAAGCGTGAACGAGTTATACATTCACTCTGCATAAGATCGTGCATTGGAGGGGTTTCTTCTTCTGCTGCTGCTGCTGGGTTGTGTGCCGCGATCGCTAACTTCTAACTGATCTTTATCCGCTTTGGAAAAGCGTGTATGCATATTTATATAGGCAGCGTTTTGTTTTACTGTCACCATTCCTCACGATACACGATCGGAATATCGTTTTGCGGCAAACGGTTTTCTAGAGGAAAAGCGTATGGTTGCACATCGGACACGGTTCAGTCGTGTAGCAGCGAAACCCTGTAACGACGCTGCTGCTATGACGACGATCGGCGTTTGAAGGACGAAAAAGCTAAGCTTCAGTTTCAAATGTGCTTCCTATATCCGCACACGGTGCACCGGGGGCTGTTGGGCTTCCCCGGCTTACGATAAAAAGGGAAGGGGGAAAGAACGGGCCGCTGCTGCTACCAACCTGGTTCTCTATCCTGCGCGCGAGCCACACAGTCGCAGGACACTTTAATCCTTGCACATCGAGGTATCCATTGGGCTGGCCGGTTGCACGAAGGACGTATTGCCGGTGAACGAGATATTACTGCTAGTGTTGTTCGAGGCGGACGAACCGATGCTACTGTTGAGCGAGCCGGCACCAACGCCACCGCCGCCGGTGCTGCCACCGCTTCCGCCACCGAGCAGTGGGAACAGATTGCCACCCCCACCACCACCGGTGGAGTGATGCGAGGAAAGCACATTCGGTGCCGACGTGTTCAGTCCGTGCGGTATGGCCGGCTTGATAAACCGCTCACTGGCCCGCCGGCTCACCAGCTGCCCGCACGTGATGCAGCGCGTCAGCCCGCCCGGGCTGATCGGGCGCTGGCTCGCCAGTGCCGATACGTTCTCATTGAACAGCCGCTCGTCCTCGAACTCGAGCGACGATTCCGACTCGGACAGGTGCCGGGAGAGGGCTTCGCGGCGTTCCACCTCCTGCTGCAGCTTGCGCTGCAGCCGCTTGTTTTCATCGCGTATGCACTTCTCCTCGTGCGCAAACTGTTGCGTCTTTTCCTTACTTTCCTTCTCGGCCGCCGCCAGGTTGCTGCGCAGCTGGTCCACCTCCGAGCGCAGGTTGGTGATGTGTGCGGTCAGCTGGGTGGCCGTGTCGTTGCCATTCTCGTTGCGATGATGGCTGATCTCTCTGTTTCGGGAGGCATAAAGGCATGGAAATAGGTTACTAAAAAGGAAATTGTTTTAAAACCACAAATGGGGCGTTGGCCATACTTTGGGCTGGTCGGGTCGGACACCGGCTGATCCAGCTTGATCTGCAGCGAGCGCTTTTCCGCCTCCAGCTTGTCCATGCGCTTCCACAGCTTGTTCACCAGCGCTTCCTGCTCCTGCTCGAGCGTGTTCTCCAGCTCGACCATCTCGCGCCGCAGCTGCTCGAGATGGTTCTGCTTGGCGGACGTTTCCGCCTCGAGCTTCTCGATCTTGCGCATTAGCTTGTTCACCAAACACTCCTGCTCCTGCTCGAGCGTTTGCTCCAGCTTGCACTTTTCCTGCCGCAGCTGGTCGAGCTTGCGGGACAGATCGTTCGTGAGGCACTCCTCCTCGCGCTCGTAATGGTGCGCCAGCGTTTCCTTCTCCTTCTTCAGCGCCTGTATTTTCTTGAGCAGCGTGTTCGAGATGTACTCCTCCTCCTGCTCCGCTTTCGCTTGCTGGGGAGGGAAAAAAATAACAAGAAGAAGAAGCACGGAACGGGTGCGAGATAAGCGTAATGACAAACAAACTCTCCCGCTTCTGCCAACGCACATCCCTCCTTAATCGGAAATCAATGCATCAATGCAGAGTTGACAGAGGGGGTTTGGGGGGAGGGTGTGCATCATACAACGGAATCTATTGGCTTATACACCCCCCGCCTTTTCCCCCACCGCTCTAAGATGGCGTGACACGTAACGGGCGTGCTGCCGTGTTTACTTACGATGATAACTGACGCTTGGCGCAGGGCACGGTTCTCCTCCTGGATGACTTTTACACGAATTTTATACGTTTCTAGCTCTACCTTCAGCACCCTGAGCAAAAGATACAAACGAGATGCGTGATGAGCAAAATCCGGGGGGGGGGGGGGACAGTGTGGTTAGTTTACCCGTTTTACTTACTTGTTCTGTTGGGTGAGACTTTCGATGCGCTTTTGCAGCTGCTCCCGCGACACCGGGCTCGGCGGGAGCATCGCTCCCCCGTCGAGTGAGCTCTCCGACTCACACGGACTGTCCATTTTGTTGGGCTGGAAGTAGGTGGAAGGTGGCAATGAGAACGCACATCAAGCAAAGGTGGAGAATCGCTTGTGCGACAAAAAGGTACGATCGATAACGGGGATCCTTTCCTTGTGTGTGGCGGTCCCTGCCTTCCCACGCCTCTTTCGAGAGGACAGATAAGCAAATCAAACCGGAACAATTATCGGCTCGTACGGCAAGAGGCGCACACGTTCCCGTGACTATCAGATAATCCCATGCCTTCCCCGGGTTCGTACTAACAGTGATGCATTTCCGATGATGATGCACTTAAAGGTGCTCCTTGCTTATTAGTCATATTTTAGGCAATCCACAAACGCACGCACACACCCGCTCGGTGAAAGGCTACGGGTAGCGAAGGGGCAACAAGCACGAAGATCTATCGAAACGGGTAGGGCGGCCACTCTTGCCACACATTAGAAAGTCACAAAACGGGGCTTGACAAATCAGGCAAATCCCTGACGATGAGGCTTCAATTACTTCCGCCTTTACGTCGGCCAGCCCAACAAACAGCAATGATCAAAGTAGCCCTAGATGCCACGAGATGGGTGTTGCGAGGGGGGATGTACTTGCATTCCCCGAAACTAAAGTTCGAAATTAATTTACCTTTTTGGGTACCCCCCCCCCCTGTTCGCTTGTGGTGCAATCTGCCCTAATGCCTACACATACACCAATGCAGCAACAGAAGACGTGTATGCCACAACCGAACACCTCCCTCCCTCCTCTCTCTTTTTCCTTTACTTTCGAAGGAATTACTACACCACCACCACCACTGCTGCCCCATCCTTTCCCTTCCTACCCCTTGAGTGTGGTATGGGAAAATATAAAATCGTAGCAACACCCATTGCCAACTCTTGCCCACAAACCAGCATGCAACAGACCGATCTGCATCGGGGTTGAATTAGAGACAGCCCATGCCAACTTGACAGGGAAGGGTGGTCGGGGTAAGCAGCGGGGAGGAGTTTTTACCCGTGCAGAGCAGCGAAGCCCCCGAAGCTCCGCCGATCCTCGACCGGAAGAGGGCTGCAACGGAATGGGTTTGGGCAGCGAAAAGGGTGATGAGTAGCAAAAACCAACAGCAGCAGCAGTGGGATCACCACCACCACCTTTTTTCCTGGGCTCCCTGGTACTTACATCCAACTTGGCTGAGGAACTCGGGCACCGTGCAACAAACCTTCACCGTCGAACTACACACGCACGCACGCACTGCACTGGCTATCGGGCTGTATCGCACGCCGCCGCGTTGGTCCGGACCGGATGTAAGCTTTTGTTGAAATTTTATTGCACGAAATCACTTTTTTTCCTCCTCCGCCTCCTCCTGCTATGTTTGCCGATATTTTTCGTGCTTTCCTTTTCTTCGTTCTCGCCGTTTTTGACAGCAGGCCGAATATTTATATCAAAAGTGTACGGGCGGGAGGTTCGCTCATGCAGGATTTCGTCTCCCTCCCTCCTCGGCCCTTTTTAACTGTCGCACAGCGAAGGCGGTCCCTGTTTTTGAGAGATTAGATCAACACAAAGGCGCCCTTTGGGAGGTTGTGCGGTGGAAAATCGGCACAGTGCAGCGGTTCGGTACGCCGCGAAATGTCAACCTGTGTGCTGCCCGGTGAAAATGCTACGTGTCTGGCTGTCTGTCAAACGCTCTATCAACCCCAACTGTCAAAAGCGAAACGCAACAAAAACAAAGACGCAGAGTGACTCATTTCCACGGAGCAAGAGAGGGGAGAAAAACATTGTCCTTGCAGCGCAGCCCTCATTTACCTCAAAAGTTACTAATTAAAGTGTCTGTGGCTGTTGCATTTCCTCGACCATGTTCTCCAGCGCGCCCAACTACACGAAGCTGAAGACGAACCTGCGGCTGGCGCTGAATCGGCTCAAGCTGCTGGAGAAGAAAAAAACGGAACTGGCCCAGAAGGCGCGGAAGGAGATCGCGGACTATCTGGTCGCGGGCAAGCCCGAACGGGCCCGCATCCGGGTCGAGCACATCATCCGCGAGGACTACCTGGTGGAGGCGATGGAGATCGTGGAAATGTACTGCGATTTGATACTGGCCCGGTTCGGGCTGGTCACGCAGATGAAGGAGCTGGACGAGGGCATCGAGGAAGCGGTGAGCAGCATCATCTGGGTGGCGCCGCGCCTGCAGGCGGACGTGCAGGAGCTGAAGCTGTGCTCGGACATATTCACGCTGAAGTACGGCAAACCGTACGCGGAGCAGGTGCGCGCCGCCATCCCGCCCCACAAGGTGTCGGACAAGCTGATGCACAAGCTGGCGATACAGGCCCCGCCGAAGCTGCTGGTGGAGAAGTATCTGATCGAGATAGCGAAGATCTTTAACGTCGAGTACGAGCCGGACCCGCTCGTGATGAAGGACGACCATTCGAGCATTATGGATGGGGAGATTGACGGTGCTGGCGGCGGCGGCGGTGTGCTGATCGATCTGGCGGACAAGAACAATCTGGACGGCGGTTCCGGTGGTGCTTCCGGTGGCAATGGATCGGGAAACCGAGGCGGTGGTGGTGGTGGTGGCAGTGGTGGCAGCGGAGGTGGTGCAGTGACCTCGCCACCGAACGTAGGCTTTGTCGCGTATCCGCCAGCCATTCCACAGCTACCCGTCGTACCGCCGACCGTTCCGTTTCAGTATCCGGTAAGATTGGAGGGATGATTCATCGCATGAGCTAACATGATAATGATGCTTATCTTCTTTTGAATCAATTGCAGGCTGGCCCGAGCGGTCAACATTTCGGTGCGGCTTCCGCACCACCACCGTTCAATTACAACATACCGCCCAACTCGTCGGAGAAGGAAGAGATTAAGGATTTGAACATAAATTCCAACTTTCTGAACGAAGAGCGAGGCGCAACAGGCGATTCTAGCGGACCACCACCGTCCTATTCCTCGCTCAGTCCGGATGATAACATGCAGGTAAGTTTCATACGTTTTGTTTTGGGAAATAGTTCATCTAAACACTGCTTTAATTGGTTTTTCTTTCACTTTTCAGAACTCGACCAAACCGAAACCTCAACCCCGGTCGAAGTTCTCGCCAGAGCTAAACTTCCCGCCCTTGCCGAACGTGCCGCTGGATCTGCCGGACATACCGGACGGTGACGAAAACAAGAACGATAACGATGAGATCGATTTCGACGATCTGTCGCGCCGGTTTGAGGAGCTGAAACGGAAGAAGTAAAGCTCTTTATAGAGAGTTTGTGGCTGTGCCAACAGCTTAGCGTTGGGCACGGCTGAGTGTGTCTCATAGCTTTACCGCTCGATCGGATCGCAAAGGGCAAATGTATGCTGGAAACGTTGGTACGCGCATCAGGAAGTTACCGTACCCGTTTTGTTTTTTTTTAGATGCTATATAATTTTGTCTGTATTGTTTTCCTCCCCTCATTTATATGCTCTAATCAAATGTGAACAGAAATTATGTATTAATTATAAGCATGAATAAAGGACTCGTAAGGAGAAAGTTTAATTCAGGGTTAAATTTATAACCAATGAACCCAACATGAAATGAACTGATTTTATTTCAATTCTTTGATAAGACACGTTTACACACTAACCATCCCTATACAGTACGCGTTTTTTTTTAAATATGCCTTTATAAAATGCGTGTTGGTGCTTTTGTCCATTACAAAATGACATAACAGATGCAACGATTTCAGCTAAAAGATTAAGTAATTTAACTTAAAATGCTACATTCAATTCGATACTTTACTTTGTGTACGTCTTACTATGAAAACAAAGTTCATTCCATGATATTTAACCAACGGTCAATTCAAAATTGACTTAGAAAACTTTGACCAGCATTCGAGCTCGAATGGTTTTCACGCATCCTGCTCGAAACAAAGTGACAGCTACACAAAAAGCGCCCACACGCACACACATACGTACACACGTACGCAAGAACGCACGTCTTGCAAGCCAAGTGAAAGCCACAATTGCTTGATTCTGCGGAAAAAATTGTGAATATTCATGCGTATGCTTACTTGGTAGTGTTTAATTCGGGTGATTTGGGCTGAAAAGTGTAAATACCACCAGACGGTGATGAAATACAAGTTAAATGTTGCTTTTACTTGCCAAGTGTGAGTGAATGTGTGTTTGCCAGTGGTCCCTTGGTAGCCGTGGTGGTCCCTCTACAGTTAGTGGTCCCACTAGCGTTCCCCCTCTCCCCTCCACCACCATCACCAGTGATCCCTTTTGTGATGGAATGATAGCAAATTGTGTATACAAACAAATAAAGGGGCTGGGGTAAAGCGTGAAAAGTGCGTAATTGAGCGTCGTGGAAAAGCTGCCATAGGGCTCGAGGAAGTAAGGTGGAACAACGCTCGGGGAAAGGGAGCTCCTGTTCACGCCTTTTTTCTGAGGGCAGTTCTCATAATTTGCGTTGAAAAGATTGCTATGCTCTCCTTCCTTGTCCCGAATGTGTGAAGTGTTGTGCGTGTGAGTGTACATATGAACATTAAACCGATTGTGATTAGTAAAGTGCAACAATAAAAGGGAAGAAAAACGATTGCTTCGCAGAATTTGCTCGACTCCTTTCCCTTCTTTGTGTGTGCCTGCATGCGTGCGTGTGTGTGTGTGTGTGTGTCAATCACTCCATTCCAGAGCGTCATCGCGAATGGCGGAGCTGCTAGTTGCTGGTTCGGCCGCCAGAGGGCATCGTGGCGTGGAGCTGTCAGTTTGCGTGTTGTCCCGTTTGCTGGCTCCCGTCGCACGTCCGTCGTTCGTAGAAGAATGAGGATTTGTTGGCTGTGATAGAGAGAAGAAAAAAAAGCGGTGTCGCAAGTAGTTTTAGGCCTACATCAGCCGGGTGAATTGTTTTTGAATTGGAAATCACCCTTCCAACGTTTTATGCTGCCAACGATTTTGTAAAGAAAAAAAAAAGTTTGTTTTACCATACCCGATTGTTAGATAGTTTGTGAGTTGAAGTGTAGCAGTGTAAGAGCACCACCGAAACAATGGAACATTTTAGAGCGTGATTGTGTGGCGGGGCGAAAGGGGAGCCGCCATCGACGAGATTGTTGTGTTGCGTGAAAACGGAATTGTGGCGAGCAGCAGTTCGATAAAGGCCAGCTGTTGGTCGCTGTTGGCGTTCGTAAGATGGCACAATACTATGAGATTGTACAGCAGGACGAACTAAAGAATGCCTATCAGCAGATAAATATTGACAACGGAATCCAGCTGGTGATGGGCGACGATGTACAGTTTGGCTCGCAGCAAGTGATTCTTTCGCAGGAGCAACCGAATGAAGTGCAGCTGATCGGTGGTGTCTATCAAACAGCGCACCAAATTCCACAGCAGCAGCAGCAACAGCAGCAGCATCACCAGCAGCATATACAGGACGCAAACTATCTTGGACAGGCGAACACGTCCATGGTTGCAGACACGTACATGCAGTCGCCTATGGCCACCCAGCAAACACAGCTCCAGCATCAGCAGCAGCAGCAACAGCAGCAACCCCCTCTCCAACAGCAGCAGCAGCAGCAGCAAATTTACTACACTGACGAAAGCACCGGGCAGCTTGTCCAGGCGTCGAATATTTTACCGCAAGAACCCTTGCTCGATCCGCAGCAAACGCTGCATGTGATGCAAACCGCTTCGGAACAGCAGCTACATCAACCACAGCAGCAGCAAATTCTGCACCAACAGTTGACGCCGCCGCCCCAGCAGCAGCAACAGCAGCAACAACATCAATCGCCTGTACAGCAACAGCAAATCACGCACCATCCAGTGGTGCAGGTTGTGCAGGGAATACAGCGCCACGGCCAGCAGCACATCATAATCCGGCAAACGGATCAATCAAAGGCCCTGCAAGGGGGCTTGCAGCAGACCCAGCAGCAGCACATACTCACCCACCAGCAGCCGACACAGGTGATACTTCAGTCCCAGGGCACGTCACAGCTGATCCAACGGCAGCAGCAGCAGCAGCCACAACAGCAGCAACAAACTGACCAGTCCAACGCGCAGCACATTATATACGATCAGATTTCTTTGCAATCCCAACAGCAGCCACAGCAGCAGCAGCAGCAGCAGCAGCAGCAGCAGCAGCAGATCGTTTCACTGTCGACGATTCATCAAACAGGAGGTGGTCCCGTTCAGCAGCAACAGCAGCAACAGGCACAGCAGCAGCAGCAGCAGCATCATCAGCAGCAGCCGAAGCCTTCCCAGCCACAAATTACACAGATTCAACTGCAACAACTACCCCAACAGCAGCAGCAACGTGTGTTTAGCAAGGGCGCTTTAACGCTCACTGCGCAGCAACATCAGCAGCTGTTCTCGCAGCAGCAGCTCCATCCAGGTGCATCCCGTCACTGTATCCTAGTAACGAAAACGGCCAATCAGCAACACATTGGCGGTACACAGATTGTGCTCAATCAGCAGCAGCAGCAGCAGCAGCAGCAGCAGCAGCAGCAGCAGCAACCGATTCAGATGCAAAGCAACGTGGTACAGCAATCGGCCATGCTTACTACCCAGCAGCAACAACCCGTTCAGCAGCAGCAGCAGCAGCAGCAGGCGCTGAAACAGGATGGACAGCAACAGCAGCAGCAGACGCAAACCACGGTCGCGGCAGTACAGCTGGCCCAATCCGCGGTGCCGAAAGCGGGCACTGCCGACACGCTGCTTCGCCCCCGATTGACGCGTCCACGTGGGGTGAAATCGGCTGCCCCACGGCAACCGCGCGCCAACATGGCCACGGTGAACGCGGTACAGATGCGCGGTCCACGACCACCGACGACGACCCAGATCATCACGACACAGATACGCGCACCGGCCCAGGTCGCGACGTCGGTTAGCGGTGGGGCAGTGAACGCACAGCAGTCGGCACAGCAAACCGCCGTTTATCAAGGCATCACCGCACGGAACGTAATGGTTGGGAATACGCGCGCCAAGCTCCTGACGATTAACCGAACACCGCAGGCGGGGGGCCTTGCCACGTACCAAAACCCACCGCCACGGCTAACGGTCATGCATCGTACCAACGCGGGTCCAACGTCGGGACAAACTTCTATTCCCATTTCTCAACAGCAACAGCAGCAACAGCAGCAGCAGCCTCAGCAGCAACAAATGCAACCGCAATTGCTACAGGTCAGCTTAGCATCGATCGTGCAGCAACCGAACAGTGCAACTGGCTCGCCAGTGACAACAGTGTCGACCGCGACCGGCACAGCACCGGCAACGGGCGGGACAGCCACTGCGGTCGTCCATCCGTACAATGTGGGCAAACCGGCGGTGGTGGTGAAAACGGAACCGGAAGCTGCTACATCTGAGACCGGCTCGGGTGAGATGATCGACCTGGAGGATAGCATTAAGGCTGCTGTACTGCCCCGGCGGTCCGGCACCGATGAGGTGGGTTCGAGCGGCACCGGAACTCTCTCCATTGCCGGAACGTCCGGGCCGATCTACACCATTCACACCCAGCAGCCGACAATGCAGCACCAGCAGCAGCAGCAGCAACGGGTCGCCACCACCAACGGTCTGTCCTTTGTTACGAACGATCCGAACAGTCTGATTCACCTCGCCAACGGTCAAACGGTGACGTCGGCCCAGTTTCGCACATTCCAAGAGAAGCAGCAACAGCGGCAGCAGGAAGCCTTCCGGGGCGGCTTCAGCCAGCAGGGTCGCGGCCGTGCCCCGCAGCGTGGCATGATGATCCGCCAGCGGGGTGGAGCCGTCGGCCGCCAGATGGTAGCGATACAGGCGCCCCAAGCGCAGCCGACAATGATGGCAACGTCCGCGCCGCAGATCACGCTTCCGCAGGGCCCGATTCACATTTCCGCCGCGCAGGTGCTGCAGAATCAGGGCATGGTGCAGCCGGCCACCCAGCTGCAGCTGCAAACCGGCACGCTGCAGCAGGTGACGCCCACCACTACCCTCCGGCAGGTGCAAACGATCGGGCCGCAGACGGGCGAGACGGAGTTTCGCGAGAGCGCCCGGATGCTGGTTATCCTGCAGAGTGGCGAGCAGCGGTTGATCACGTTCACCCTGCCGAAGGAAAGCTGCACCGTGCAGGATCTGCTCGAGCAGGTGCAGGTGCAGTACTCGCCAGACAGCAACATACAGTGCATCTCGAACCCGGGCGGTGACGTCGACTACATCGTCACGGTTGGCATTGGCGAATCGGAAACGGCGGAAGTGATCCGGCAGGCGGAAATTACGCTGCGCAGCCAGTTCCAGCTGAACAATCATTCGCATCAGTCGCAACCTATGTTGCAGCAGCAGCATCAGCAACAGCAACAACAACAACAGCAGCAACAGCAGCAGCAGCAACAGCAGCAGCAACAACAGTTGCAACAGCAGCAGCAGCAGCAGCAACAGACGATGATTCCTCAAGCATGCGTTATTCAGCAGCCGCAAACAATGATGATTACCTTGCAATCACAGCAACCACAGCAGCAACAGCAGCAGCAGCAGCAGCATGTGATATCACGGTTTGCCGACTCGTACCGGCAAACGATATCGCTCGGCACACCGGTATCGATCGCTACCTCGTCCGGCACGATGCAATCGCTGCTGCAAACGACCACGCCGGAAACCGCGGGCCCAGAGGTGAAGCAAAAGCTGATCAAAGGCTTCCTGGCGGTGTGTGCCTCCTGCGGCTACACCGGGCTGGATCATGCCAAATGCCAGCGGTGTAAGCGGATCTTTACCGAGTCACCGCGCCGCATTCCGGAGCCGGACAAGACGCCGGGTGCCGCCCTGACGCCGGGTGGCACCCATCCACCGCCGCTCGTAACGTCCACGCCCATGAGCGGATCGATGCGGAACAAGTACGATATCTACGCGAAGAAGCAAGCGATGAACACGATACTGTTGCGGTCCGGCCGGGGCGGCTCGGCACGGTCCGGGCGGGGCCGAGGCGGCCGGGCAAGCGTGGCGACCAAGTATCCGGACGTCGATCCGCCCGTGTTTACGCTGAGCAGTGACGACGAGGAGACGTCGACGAGCGAGCGCTCGAAAACACTCTACAAAACAGCGGTGAATAGTTCCTCGAAGGTACGGGTTCGTTACAATCAGGGGTGTGGGGTATGATATAATGGACGGTTTTTGAGTTCTTACCTAATTTTGCATTGTTCTCTTTGGTGCTCTTCAATCTTCATTAGGCAAATGCTTCGTCACAGTCCATTAAACGGGATCCGTTGCCATGTGAACCAACACACAACGAGGCTGACACGAGCGCCGTCGTAAATGGTAAGTGTATAATACATGCTTTTCTTAAATTCAAATTACTGGCATTTTTTCTGAAATTAAAATGTAGAAAACATATTTTTTAAAACCCTTTTCCCGAAAAACCAAACCCTTGCCCGGTGAGCGGTTAATTTTAAAAGTGGCTGCTTCGAGCGCCATCTAGTAGACGTTTTGGTAAGCTGTTTCGTAGAGCCCGATGAAAAAACTCACCTCCCCACAGTTGTCAAGTGCGATGGATGAAAATCTGACAGCGAGCAATGAAAGCCGTAATGGCGTGTCCGGCTGAGCTAGGCTAGACAGCGAAAGGGAAGAAAAACTCACGTTTTCGAGATTGCTGCACAAGTGCACGATAATGAAGATTGTTTCAGCCGTCGCGTGAAACAAAGTAAAATTTAACGTGTATCGCACCGTATTGTAGTGAGCGTACAGCACTCCCCACATACGCAGCAGTTACCGTCCGCAATTTTGTTTCGCTCTGTCGGTCGGTGTTGCTCGGAACAAAAAGGCATAGACGCGCCGCGTTGAACATTGGTTGCTTTTTGTGGTTTGTTGTACGGTGAAAACCCACGGCACGATTGGTCTGTACAACGGGAAAGCCTCGCCTAGCTGGATCGACATGGTGGATAGATGTAAGCCTGTCCGAGCTGGGCGTATGTTGATAGAAACAGTAGCGGAATCAACAGACACACGCATGGGGTCACGGAAAACTGCCGCGGCTTTGAACAAAAAATGTTCATTTTCGGCTACTGCCAATGGATCGATTTGTAAATGTGTTCGACTCTGTGTTCTCTTTTTCTTCCGCAGACAAGCCTCGGTTGGACATCACGGACGTGAAGAACCTGCCCGATGGGCAGATAACACAAATAGATTGCAGCACCATACGGGTGGGCACACTCAAGTATGAGGCGAATGAAAAGGTAAACATTCAGTCTGTTTCCCTCTGCTGGCTGAGCCACTGTAACGTCGTTTTTACCCCTTTTGTTTCTTGCTGTTCTATTGCTGTGCCGCTGCAGGTTACGATCTCCTCCAAGGGCGTCCGCATTGTGGCACCGAATGTGAAGCGCCCGACCGAGTTCGTCAGCTTGGATCTGCAAATGAACGAGATGAAGAAGGTGCTCACACACTTCTCTAAGGGATTGAACGTGATATTTCTATACACGAACATTTCCGGCGGTGCGTACGTGCGCAAGCATCTCGAGATGGATCCCAGCTCGGATAAACGTAAGTTCCGGAAAGAGGGTAAGAAGTAAAATCATCCACTCATTCCTACATACGCTTGGTTGCGCTTCCAGTGCCCTGTTTCCGCCCCGAAATTGCTTCAAACGATCTAACCAAGCGCATCATCCTGCTGGTGGACAGCATTAGCGAGGAAGCAAAGTCCATCATAAAGAACATCTTCCACCCGGATCTGCTCGAGGAGATCAGTATTCGCGATGCGAAGGAGCTGATCCTGCGCTGTTCATCGAGCCGCTCGTCCAACACGTCCAGCGCCGCGAACGCGCTCGTCGATGCGAACGGGTCCGGTTCGAACGATACGAACGATTCGCTGGAAATTCGCACGATACTGATCTATCCGCCCGGCCCGGGCGGCATTACGATCAACACGGAGGATTACCTGTGCCTGGCGAAGGATCAGTACTTGAACGACATCATCATCGACTTCTACCTGAACTACCTAAAGCTGGAAATGCTCGACGACGGGGAGCGCCAGAGTGTGCACATCTTCAGCACGTTCTTCTACAACCGGCTCACCACGCTCACGACCCGGCAGCGGGGGCCGCCCGGTGACAGGGGCGACGTGCGGTTGTCGGCGGCCCAGAAGCGGCACGCGCGCGTCGCCAACTGGACGAAGAAGGATAACATCTTCGACAAGAAGTTCATCGTCATTCCAATCAACGAGCAGTCGCACTGGTTCCTCGCCATCATCTGCTTCCCCGGGCTTGACTGCCCGGTCACGGCGAGCAACAACACACCGGCACCGAGCCTGTCGACCGTGGCGAAACCGAAGCCGAAAAGTGCACCACGCTCGAAGCGCAATCTGACGATGCAGATCGGCAGCACGACGATAACGCCCGTGTCGAAGCGCGAGATCGAATCGATCCACCTGGCGGACGATGACATGTGCGAGCGGGACGAAGCGGACGGGGACGAGAGCGAGCTGGCGACCGATGCGGAGGACAGCGACGACGAACCGTCCGACGATGGTCGACCACCGATTAAGCAGTAAGTGTGGGGAGGGTGGACCGTTGCCGAAAATGGCATTTTTGTTTTATGGCAAAAACTGACCGTTTGTTGTTGTTTACAGACCGTGCATTTTAATTTTCGATTCGCTGACCGGAGCGTCCAGGAGCCGGGTGGTGGCCACACTGCGCGACTACCTAACGTGCGAGTACCGGGCCAAGATGCCGGACAAGCCAGCAAAGCAGTTCAACAAGCTCAACATGCCCGGCCATTGCGTGAAGGTACCGCAGCAGAACAACTACACCGACTGCGGCCTGTATCTGTTACAGTACGTGGAGCACTTTTTCCTGGTAAGTTAGAGCGGAAGTGCGATAGCTACGATTGCAGCAAGCCACTTAACTATTGTTTGCTGTCTTCACTCGCTTCTCCCCCCAGGATCCAATTCTGGACTACCATCTTCCGATAAAGCAGCTGCAGGATTGGTTCGAAACCATCACGGTGACGAAAAAGCGCGAAGACATTTCCAACCTCATCAAAGAGTTGATCGATAAACATGACCCCAGTGCGCCGCCGTTGCCATCGATCGAGCTACCTACACTAAATGGTAAGGGTGTGTGTGTGTGTGTGTGATTTGTGAATGAATTGAATCGAATTATCTCGCCCTCACTATAGGTAAATTGATAATCGATCCCGACGACAGCCTAAACGATGCCGAGTTCGAGGAGGAGGAGATGGAACACGATGAAGAGTTTGTCAGTGCGTTCGACATGACGCCCGACACGGATGAGCAGCTTTCCTCGCCGGCCAAGGGCACCGACGGAAAGGCCGCCGAAACTATCATTACCAGCAGCCCGACCGTCAAACCGATCGGTTCGAAGAAAATCATTAACTTTAAGCGCTTAGGCGGCCAGTCGCTGATAAACCGGTCGTCGTCCAGCGGCAACAACCTGCAGGATGGTGGTACCAGCTCCACGGAGGGAGGAACAACTAAAGCAGCAACTTCCTCCTCCTCCTCCTCCACCTCCACGACCACTTCCAGCAGCAGCAACAGCAGCAGTAGTAACAATAATAGTAATAGTGGGACGGGGAATACGAAACGGCTGCTGGATGGGAATGGCAGCAAGCTGGCGGGCAGCCAGCAGGACGGTAGCGTGCGGCAAAAGATACCCCGTCTCAGCAACGATAGTAGTGCGAGCAAGGTGGTAACGACACAGCTATAACGCCAGCCGGCTGAGAACGGCGAATAAAACTACTCAGCGAGTTACTATCACTACTACTACTACTCCTAGAACTACCATTGCTACTACACTACTACTACACCAGTACATATTACTATTGATATTCGAAGTTAAAAGTGCAGCATCAGTGATAAAGCTCGGTGGCACAAAATGTGTGTGCTGCAGTATAACGTAATGCAAGTAAATTTCAATTCAATATAAAAGAGAAAATATGCTGAGATACGAACAAGATGACGTGGTGGAATCTTAAGATATGTAGTAGCATTTAGAGATAATATTCATTTACCTTTTTCAATTTAGTTTTTTGTTTCGCTTTTTTGCCACTGTCTCGAACTCTTATAATTTTTCTTTATAATGTTGGTCGTTAGTTTTTTGTTGTTGTTTGATTTAAACAGGCAAATAGTGCGAAAAGAAAACTCCCACAGGCACAAGAAAACAGCTGTGAAACAAGGCTGCAATGACACACACACTTCGCCGTGTCATGTATGAGTCGTTTTCGGATTTTGTTGTGATCGCTTCATTCGCTCCCTTGTAGGGAAGAAGGAGGAGGAGTGCGGTTTGCGGAAAGGGCCCTGTTTAGTTCTGGTAATTTCTGGCAGATGTCAGGTTTTAGTCTAGGCGTGAAGCAGTTGAGGTTAGGGTGAACGGGGATAACGTTTCCCGCGAGAGTCGGTCGTGCTTGCGTGCCGATCCGTTAGAGCTTAATACATGTGAATAACCTTAGATTTACGTACGTGGTAGTAAAACCCAATACAATTTTATCGAGTATGCACTAGCGCTGAATTATGTGAATTACCCTCTCTGTAGCGTGTAGGCACTACGATAAATGGAAATAAAATTTTGTTAATAATAAACTACTCGCACCCTTTGTGAAAACTACCCAGAAAGCCGGTTTGTTTATCATGTTCGTAAGTCCGGTTGCAGTTAATACATGGCATGGCAGCATTCATACATGGCAGGAAAAAGGCAGAATCTTGGAGATGTCTTCATCTTTTCTTTGTGCCATTCTTCTTAACGCCTCCATGTATGAATCGAAAGTAGACTATTGAGTGAGGGAATGAATGACATCCGATGAAATAATGAAAGGAATCATCTAGCTGAATAAGCCGGTAATTTGGTAAATTCCTGCTAATTAAGAGGCCTTAAATATTAAACTTCATAATTGAGTTCTGTTTTCATGAGACAGTGCTGGAGAAACACACTGTAATTGGAATTAAAATGTGCTGATTTTTTTTTTAATTTTCTTTTAAAGCATTCTAATTACAAACAAATAGAGAAAGTACACAACAAAAAAAAAAAACAAAAAATAATAATTTCAAAAAAATTATAATATTTTCTCATTCATACATGACATGAATAGGGCACGTCATACATGGAATCAGCAGGCCGTACCGGAACCCCTAACCACACTTTTCTGCTGATAGGCCGTTCAATCTCCTGCTCATACATGGCATGTATGTGGCTAGTGACGTCAAGGAAGCAAGAAAATTATCAACATATAAAGCGTTGTCAAGCAAACGTCATTGCTGAGCTGAACGGAAACGACCAGTGTGCGTGTGTTTATGTTTGTGGTAATGTGAAAAATAACGTTTTATTTCGTATTGTGTAGGATGTGGGCTGTGTTTTGTTGTTAAATTGTGGATATGGTTAGCATAATTGTTTATCATATCATAACTTATAATTGTCGTTTTATGTGTTACAAATGTCATCACTTCTATCGTCATCGAACAAAAGCCGGAGGAACGACGGAAGATAATCCGGTCCAGGTCCCGGTTGCCGATGAAGGGTAAGTAATTTAAATCAACCGGCCACACACGGTACGGGTAGGATGGACTGAAACAAAGAAGTAGTTTATTACACATTTCCAAAGATTCGTCAACTAACAAGTAATGGGCTTTGTCGTTGCATTGCTTTGTGGTCCGATGCCAAGTCAGAATTTACCACACACCACTGCAACTGCTTTTTCTAGCATTGTGAACATTTTCTCTTCTTTTTACAGACAAATCGTTACACCATCCATGCCGCAACCAACGGCCAGCGCACACCAAACACCATATCACATTACTTTCTCGGAATCACCGTTTTGAGCTTCCTGCTCTGCCGGCGCCGCTACCTCTTCCGGCACCGCTTCTACCTGTTCCGGATCTTCGCCCGCTTCCTCGTCAACCGCCCCGGTAGCCTCCGGTTCGTCTTCCACCTCCTCGTCCGGATCGACCTCATCGTACTGTGGCTGTTCGGCAGTGTCGCCTGCAGTGTCGCCCTGCAGGAGCTTCTTTTTGTGCAGTAAAATCTCTCGAATAATGTCTGAAATGAGCACAAAGAAAGAGGGGGGGAATGGATAAAGCCACGTTGGAAGGCCCAAACGGTCATCATCATACCCTCTAGCAGCGCGTTCGCATCGATCCACTGGCCAATCTCGTGCGCCACCTCCTTCGCCAGCCAGGGCGTAATCTGCCGCTCGAACTCGGCCCGATCCTTCTCCGTCTCGATCCGGTCGACGGCGGCCAGCACCTCGGGCACGATCTCGTCCAGCCGGCCCTGCAGCAGCTTCGCCGCCGTAATGCGCTCCTGCATCTCGCGGTCCAGATCGGCCGCGATCTTGTCCTGCAGGAAGCGCCGGTCTCGCTCGGTTTGGCGCTTCTGTTCCTCCTGCTCGAGCCGGCGCAGCTCGGCCAGTTCGGCTTCGCGCAGCGCCAGTATCTTCTGCTGCTGCTGCTTCATCTCGGCAATCTCTTCCTCGTGCAGCACCTCCACCAGCGCTTGTTCGAGTGTCCGGCTGACCAGCACCTCGATGATCGGCTGCACCTCGGTGTCGAAATCGAACAGCTCGCCGTCAAGGATTTCGGTCGCCGCGTCACAGCCCGTCTTGGCCGGCACGTACGGGGGCGATGGGGCGCGGTGCAGGAACAGGTCAGTCTGGCAGCCGGCATCCAGCTCGGGCGGATGCAGGAAGAGCTGTTTGGATAAAACAACTTAATTATACATTGTTTCTTTTTATACATATTTGCAGGGTGCAATACCTCCTCAAGATACTTCTCGGTCTGGACGGTTTCGTGCCGCCGGCCGCGAACCGGTGGCGGTGTACCGATGATGCCACGCTGGTTGCGCGAAACGTACTTCTTGCGCAGCAGCTGGCGGCGACGCGCTTCGGCCTCCTTCTGCGTACCGTCGCCATCGCCCTGCGGAACACGGTGAAGCAAACAGTCAGGTGAGTGAATTCAACCGGGAGAAGGGTAATAGTAGGAAAGTATATAAAGAAGATTATTGCAAATTATTCGATGAAGATCTGTGATGAAAAGAAGGTGTCAAAGTGCTTGATAAGAGTACCTTTATTTTACATGAAAATGGGTTGATTAGAGCGTTAGCAATAAGTGTGCTTATTTAAAAAGGTCCTTTTAGTGATCGAGTGTCTTTGAATGGGTTTTTTTAGTTTTAAATAAGTTCAATTGAATACGTTTTAAATGAAAATATAGCGTCAAAAGAAGTAATATCTCATTATAGAAGTTTTTACACTAAATTTATATATTATTACACTGTATTCCGGGTCAGTTTCTAAAGTGAACGACATTATTCAACAATCGCGCGAGATTTTTTTCTTAACAGCCCAGCTTTCCCAAATAATGACAGCAGTTGAAAAACATCTTGCAAGTTTTGAATAATGCTGTTCAAATTGAAAACATTGAGCCAGAAAAAAGTGTATTAAGGTTCTTCCAAGTCACTTTCGAATATGTACATAATTATTCAACGCATCTAAAATGTTTTCCAACAGCTGTCAAATGGTGTATTTGCTTCAAAAAGAAATTTCAGTTTCAACACAAGATTTTCAACACATAACAAAGAACTGTCAAACTCTATCCAGCTTGAGTTGTATTGAAAATCATGCTGATGGAATTAAAAATTATTGTGATGGAAATGAATTATAAGATTAATGCGGTTTAACATGTTGCACGCGATGAATAACAACGTTTACATTCGAAATAGACTTGGAAAACCCTTTGCGTCCCGGTGCGGTCCTGGCTAATTCTTGAAGTTTGTCAGGGAATGACAAAGATCAGAGTTAAAGGCAATATTTTATTGTAAAACATGTCGCAAATTGTTTCTAAAAATAATATCCTTTCATCTTTTATCAAGACTTTATTTATTATTTTGCAAGGAAAACTACATTTCAATGTTCACTTTTACTCTATCACTAAATGGATCAGAATGTTGAGAAGTAAATTATTTACTATAATCAATTTATTATGGGAAGTAAGTTGGAAGGACGTCTAACTAAAAGGATTTTAAAAACGAAAAAGATAAAAAACAAGAAAAAGGATTAGGAGTTTGGGAGGAAAGGGAGGACGGACAAACAACTAAACGAGTTGTTGGGTATTGTACATGGATTATTTACATATTTAACATATGTCCAAGGCATCTTTCGGAGTCATTATTTGTATGAAACAAGGGGACATTTGAATCTTAAGGTGTCCGATTTTATACAATGTACTTATTTTCTTAACGAAAAAGGGTCGATTCGAATGGAATGAGAGCAAAAGAATACACAAAGCAGTGTAGCATGAGAGCATTTTGAACACAGCGGAACTAGTAGATGTGACAGGTGGCTAACTCTTGTATCAGGTGGGCTCTTGCTGGCAGCATTCAGTGGCGAACATCGTTTGCAGTTTTTGCAAGGCGCAACGGAAAAAAGTTCAACTATTTAAAAAAAACAGGCTTGAAGCGTGAAAAAACGATTCGATTTTCCACTACGCGAAACTGTACAAGATTAAGAAGTACAAGTAGAGGAAGACGAAGAAACGGTGAGATGAAAGCAAAACGTCTTGTAAAGAAAGTGAACAGGGGCGAGCAGAATAAACGTTAAACTGCGACCGATCACGATCAGGCCGGTGTTTTTTTTGTTGTTGTTGCGGCCGATCGTTCAATCGGTGACGATGGCGCACACACTCACCTTTCCTGATAGAAGACCAGCGTAACCGAAATACGGATTCCACCGGGGCATGTTAGGGGAGTTGTTAACATGGCCCTGAGCGGGGGAAGGAAATGAGATAACAAGTAACGACCCGTACGGGTGGTTTTAAGAGACGAAAGAAAGGAAAAAAAGGGACATAAGGGGAAAGGATACGCCAGAAAAGAGAAAAAAGATAGAAGAAAGTAACAAAAGACAGACAAACAGAGACAAAACAATATAAAGGGGAAATAGAAAAAGAGAGAGAGAGAGAAAGAGATAGAGAAAGGAGGATGAATTTTTAGCAAAAGAGGGTTTTTAGTATTAGAAATCTACTCGTAAGGACACAATATAAAGCAATACTCTATAGAATATGGAACGCGCTTCAAAACAAGGCTTCAAACACAAACTTTACGTGTGTTGCGGTTTGCTTTGGAACAAAAATGGAATCATGAGGGGGTGGGGGAAGGTGGACTTACCACTTGCAAATTGCTCGTTGAGGTATAATTGCTGCCCCGGACGACACGTCGATCATGCATCACATTCTGATAGGCTCCATTTTGTTGCTGCTGCTGTTGCTGCTGTTGGTCTCTGTAGAAGAAGTGAAACAGTTATGAAAATCATTGCTTTTACATTCCCTTTTTTCTTCTATTTTTCCACCCCCTCATGGCCTTTTCGCCTTCCTTTGTAGGGGTTATTTTCTTTACGCAAACGATTACGCATCACGTTAGTGTGCGCCTACGCAAAACAACCACTCGAAAGGTGAATGCTCCCCGTTGGTTGGGCATTACGTGAGGAGATTTTTATATGTGTGTGTGTGTGCGAGGGGGGGGGGACTCAATTAGTGTAGGGGGGATGGGTTTGGGGCAGTTTGGAGTCCATCGTCCCGAATGACCCGCGTACGGTCACAAGCGGACGGAGAAGACGCGCTCGTTCGTTCGCTACCGATTTACATATAACGGCAGTGGCAAGAACTTGAGCTGGAGCTTATTTGGGAGAGAGAAAGATATGGTTTTCAGCGCGGTAAATGTACAATATATAGACACGCGATACGCGCGGGGACATTGAGCTTGGGAGTAGGAGTTGAGGCCTTTTTTTTTGGGGGGAGAAAAGTCATCATACGAGTGCCCGGGTGGTGCGCCCTGCCAGCTAGCCAATCGATAAGACGTGGTGCTGTGGAGAATGTTTTTTGCCAAATATTAAATTAAAATTACAGTTTCTTCCATGTACCTTTTGCGTTAATTAACGCAAAAGAATGGCAGAGCATTCTTATAAATCCACAGAACTTGTGAGGACCTAATAAAGGAGAGTTTGAAGCGAGTTCTACCATAAATTACATCACATCATATATTGGAGCAGAAAAACCACGGTACGTGTAATTAGCCACATTAAACATGAAGCAATTAGAGAAGCAAATCGTTCCACTTCGTATGTGTGTACTCACCTAAGGTTGCGTTAATTGCTTCACAACAAAATGAGTTCTAATCAGACTTCCCACTCCGCAATAAGCCCACACATTTGCCCACTTTTCGCATTACTTGCGGTATAACAAGAGGGTTCCAATTAGGTACCTTAACCAAATGATTTTCTTTTTAATTTCCAGTATTTCTGCTGAAGTACGATGGAGTCATCGTACGTTCGGGATTGGTTTGGTTTGATTAGGCCGTTAACGGTTCAGCGATATGGTAGGTTCTAGATTCACTGGGCCTATGGGCCTGTGTAACTCAACGTTGTCACCAGAAACTATCGACCTTTCGCTAACAGTGTTGGAGCGCCAACAGGGTTTAATGACCATTAGTCACCCTTCCCTGGGAAGATATCATATAGCGAGTCCCCTTCCCAAACCAACGACCATTCGTTCGACCCGATTTCCTGAATCGCTCAACTGACCTACTAAAAGGAAGGTGCTAAAGGGGGTGCATTGCATATCGGAGGAAAGTGGTTGAACATCATAGATAAATCGTTATCTTTCGGGGGTTTTCCTTCAGTGTGTGTTCAGACAATAATGCTGCTGGTGTTTTACAAAAGGCTAGACTTTAAAGGCTTTAGAATACCGCATTTGCTTGGAAGTTTAGGTCCCAACAGTGCTAACAGTGCTTGCTTGCCACATTACCTCGTCGGTTTTGTTGCATGCGGCGGCCGGCGTTCAGACTGTTTGGAACATCCTTTTTTATCACTCCTCTAGCCTCTAGTCGCTTGACCCAGAAAGCGGGAGCCGATTCCACGATGTTGCACTCTCCTCGTTTTTCCCCAGAGCTATGGAAGTGAAGTTGAGAACACTGTCCATATCTAGCAGGAAAGATCTCCGCAACGAAAGACTGCTTTCAGCAAGCCTATTTGTTTGTGGCACGTCTAGCTTCCAAGCGCCAAGCCATTGGAAAAGGAATCGATTCCAGAGTTTCAATATCTAAAGGAGGCTCCCTGTTAGAGGGGTTGGTGTTTGGTGCATCGATGGGTGATTAATTATTGAATGCTTAATCCACTAGCTATCGATTGGTGGGGGATTGAAGGGATTGGAAATTCCGCTCGTAGGTCCTTATAGCAAAAAAAGGGTGACCTATTTCGGGATCGTGTGCTGTACCTGGTACTGCGGAGCTCTGACGATTTAATTGGTTACATTTTTAGCTCCACTGCTGTAGTGTGGTGTGATGGTGCGTATACAACTCTGAAGAACTAGTCTGGAGAAGGGCCACGTCCAGGGCTTGCCAGCGGCAAACTCCGAATGCAACTGAAGGTCGACAGAGGTACAGCATGTTGGCGCGCGGCCGATCGATGGATTGAGAGATTTGAATATTTTACCATAACAGCTTGAGCTGTAGTAAATCGAAATTGAATTCCTGTCGTTCAAGGACATCTCTTGCGTATGACCCTTAGAAGTGGGAATCATAGTTGAAGTAAGATTTGAGAGTACCTGAGAGACTTGGGACTCAAAAATATTGAATTGTTACGTCTAAAACGTGTTTTGTTTTTCAAGTGGCAAGAAATTGTTGATGGTAAAGGTACTGAAATACTATACTACTGCATAGAGGCTTCTCTATATGTGCCATACAGGTCACGCCATATGACCAACCTGTCCAAACCTCACCCTCCCTCCCTGTTATGATGGCATATTTTTTAATGTAGAATGAAAATTTATGCAAATTTTTAAACAACTTCAAACCCTTTCCCCTCTTTGGTACCTATTCTCTTGCGGCCACCGCACGTAATTCTATACAGGAAATAGTACCAAGGAGTTTCTAGTGTGAGAGTAAGAGAGAGTGACACGCAGCCTAGTGTTGTGTGGTAGTGTGTTTGTTTATTGTTTATTTTCCCTGTTGTTTTCGGTCCTTAAATATCAAACGTTTAAGGTAAGAGGTGTGTGTGTGTGTGGAGTAGTGAGAAAGTTCCTTAAATCATTAACGAACCAACTCGGTGGAAGTGGTTAACCTTGGGCAGGTGGAATACTACGCCTTCTCCTCTATTTACAGGATCCAACCTCACCCAACCTCAAGCCAATTTACCTTGCCGGGCGTTGGTGTGGCCGCTGCTGCTGCTGCTGGTGGCCACTGTTGGCCACAATCGATTGCAGGTCCGCCACCGTCACCTTCCGGACGGTTTCCGCCTCCCCGGGCGGCAGATGGGATATCCTTGGCGCAATCGGTTTCCCGTAATGGTGGCTGCCATGCTTGCAGACGTACTCGCCCGGATGGTTGTGGTTCGGATGATTGATGTCGTTGTTGTTGTTGTTGTTGTTGTTGTTGTTGTGCTGGTGATGTGGGTGGTGGTTGCTACTGAGGCTGGGTGCCGTCAGGATCCGGGGACGGCTCTCGAACGCGTACAGCCGTCGCTGGCTGGAGCCGGGCAGCAGGGCCGGCAGCTCTTTGGTCGGCTGCAGGAACACCCCCTTCGGGACGGTTGTGATGAAGAGGGGACGCTTTCTGGTGTTTACCTCCTGCGTGCTGCCCTGTGAAGTGAGTGAAGATTGAAGAAAGCCAGCGGTGGAGGTTTTTGTTTTTTATTTTCCGACAGGTTGACAGGTTCATTCCTTGATGTGTCTCTCCAAAAGGGTGTTCAAGTATCATTATCGTCACCCGAAAGTGATCTAGTCATAGAAGGAGGGAGGGGGGGGGGTCCCCCTTAACATCCCCTGCAATTAACCGCATGCAAAGGACGACTTGCAATGGTGACTAACACAAACACAGACACCATCCGGTCAGTAGGTCAGCACTGCTGGGCAAATCATTATTTTCCAACGGGAGCTTTGGAGCTTTTAAAACATTTAAAGTGGTGCACACACAGCCGTGTGTCTCCTTGAACAATTCCCGGCAGGCATGGTGGAGGTCTTGGGGGACGGTGACGACGTAGGTCGACAAAATATCGACTTCCTGTTTTGCGTAATATCCTACCATTAGTTCCGATGGAACCGGGGTGATAAATTTCATATTTATTTCCCCACCAACACCGTCCATGTTGGTGTGTGTGTGTGAAACTGGCCAAGAGTCCTTGAAATACAGGACAAAAGCATTTTCACGCCGGCAGTACCACTACTAATAGCGACCACAAAAAGAGAGAGAGAGACGTGACGTGATGGAGCAATGGCGTTGATTAAGCAAGCGATGGACCACGTCATTGCTAGACAATTGAATGACATTTTTTAGGGGTCTTTTTTGAAGTTTGTGACAGGGCAGGGACATATTAAAGTGCAATTTTGGAGATCTACAAATCTTGGAAAAAACCTACATTTTTGGACGATCGCTTCGACGAGTCGTTCTGCAGCTTTCTCAGCTTGGCGTCCAGCTCGCGGCTAAACTCATGCTGCTGACCACGATGATGTGCATGAGGCTGCTGTTGCTGATGCGTCGTCTTTTCGATCTCGATCGCACCACCCGGTGCGTAGTGGCCGTTGCCGCGTACTGCCTGCTCCTGTTTCGCCGGATCACCACCACGATCACTTTTACCGTTGCTGTTGTTGTTGTTCTGTGCGTTATTTTCCTTATTTCGACCGTTCTGCCGACTCAGCTGTGTTTCGATCTCGTGCAGCAGCTTGTAGTCCGGGTGCAGGTTGTGCACAATGTGCTGGCCCTCGATCACCTCGCGCTGGTCGCGGCCGTGTCGCAGCGGGCGTACGATCGCGTTCGGTTTGCCGAGGCTGCTCGCCCGGTACGAATGGTGGTCGCTCGAGACGATCGCAAACGCGGGACTCTCCAGCTCGACTAGTTCCTGCTGTTCCGGCGGCTGGTGGCGGGCCGACAGTGTAGGCATCTTTTGGTTTATTAAACTGGAACCGCTGTATTAGCGCAATTACTGTACCAGGTGCCTAGTTAACTTGATTTGCCATGATTTGAGTTCCGCTTTGTTTGCATAATTTAACACATCCGGGAGGTACGGGAGCGGGTCTGGAGCTTCATTATTTAAGAAGGAGTGACTAACACTTGGGCACACATGATTACGCTTAATCGCGGAGGTTAATTTCACGAAAATTATTCACTACACCCATTGAACATCACATACAGATACACACGCGGTCACTAAAAGGAAGTGAAGGAGACCTTTTTCACGACTGACCTATATCTAGTTCCTTCTGGGAGGGTAAATTAAGGCAGCCGATGTTTAAATAACTTATCACTTGAAAGCGAACGAACGGAGGACTTGCTCCAAGGATTCACAACATGTTTTCGCGGTACGGCTGCTGCCACCGACGCTTGGTAGAGTTACTTCACCAATAATCACTGCACGCCATTGCTGTGTAGCATTAGCTCTTTGGGGTGTGGGTCCTCAACAAATGGTCCACGACACAAAAATCCAACCGCACTGGCCAACGATTCGAGTACGAATGACCCACGGAAGAGAGCGAACTTTACGCTATTCGCTCCAAAAGGCACTATGTGGTCAGTGTGTGTGTGGTGTTGTACATAGCCAAACGTTCTGGAATTTCCCTTTCCCATGGGTTTTCTTTCGTCCACTCTTCGGTCCACCAGGGAAATTGTGGAGGCTTTTCCCTTTCTGGCTAGTGCTATTATTTGCTCTCCATCGTATGCTTTCGCTTTTCATCAGCACTTCACGATCTGTTGGCGCAGCAGGCTTCAGCAGGGAAGAGGTTGGGTCAGGCTAGTGGAGTAGCAGTAGTAGTCCATTAGAGGTTCCCCGAAGCCGAACGATGGCCACATACTCTCGTGCGTATGTGTGTTCGTGCGCTGGAGTTCGCGTCTTCCGACCACTTCGCTCCGCTCCGAATGGCAAGTTCGCGTGTGTCCGTTTGTCGGTCCGCAACGATAAACCGCTTCCCCTCTCCCAGTGCTGTAGAACAGCTCCCAAAAGGACCGGCGTTTTGTAGCGGTCAACGAATGTTTATATGGGCAGCTCGCTATATAATTAGGAACTCTCTGCTGTCATCCGACAGCCCTGTCACGCCGAAGAAGCAGAACGGATTAAAAGAAGTTTGGAAGGATTAGGAACCACCGTGCCTGGTTAGAAGCTGTATCGATCCAAGTACATAAGAGAACCTGTAGAACGACAAGAATATTGCTTCATAATCCGGCAATCCAAACACTAAATCATGCTGTAGAGCGGAGATTAACTAAGGTGATCGTGCAGTTCAGATATTAATTAAAGAACATAGCACCAAATCGTTAGCTCAATGTACGTTGTTACGGTTACTTCAATAACTTCGAATTGCCCAAGCTAGTTTGTGGACAAAACGGGAAACGGAAATGAGTCGACAATGAGTTCGACGAAGCTCACATAAGCCAGTCTGCATATCTAACCGCGGGGCAATTATAAATTCGTCGCGACGACCCGGCAGGCACTTGGTACCAAAAAAGGCGACAGTTGGCGATGGACACGCAATCTAGCTCTCGTCAGCTCTAGTGTACCGTGGCCACTTCCTTCCTTTGCATCCTTTCCGGTCGGTTCCTTAATGGAAGTTACTTGCCTGACCGGAGAGGTGCGTGCAACGATCGTACCAGCTCGGGATCGTACAGTGGAAGGAATTCAAGTTCATGACCAACGGGAACGCTCCATTCCAAAGGGTTCTATGTGTGTATTACGTGAAGATTCGGCAAATCCGATAAAACAACTCAAAAGGTGATTCACGCCTCCCCCATCCAATAGCGACGGGATATTGGCTTTGTTTGCATTTGCCTTTTTTCGGCCGGGTCGTTTTATCTCACGACAGGATATCATTAATTTCAAGGTTAGCCATACACCCCCAGGGGAGGTCGTTTAACCTGGGCCTGGGGTCGGTCTAAGATGACCGCAAATGACCGCTGGATCCGGCGCTGGTGAATGATTCATCCAGACACACGGTGCTGAGAGCCGTTGCTCTTACTATACGATGAGTTTTCTTATTTGCTGCTCGCTTCCGGTGAAAATGGAAATCGAAAGTGGAATGTGCTTGCGACCGCCGCCTACCAATAAATGGGGAGTGAGATTTGCTTTACAAACCCGCCCGGCAAGAAGTGCTTTGAACTCCGAAACTCCGTCTTAGCTCGTTAGGTAGTGGAGTAGATTCACTAGCGCCACACACAGCCGAACCCTGCTGGTGGAATAAACCCTTGACCTTCAAGGGGACACACAACTGTGAAATGGGCTCTGACCTGTTCGTGGCAAATGGGCATGTTGTCGAATGGGTGTATCATGTAAAACACTTGGTGGCGCGTGTGATGATGGATTTGATGTTATATTTATATTCCGACAAGCAACTTCAACAAACGCCACTATTATGATGGGCTTTTCCTAGAAGCGATTGTTTCTAAGGGACGGTCGCTAGTCGCACGAGAGAACAAAAAGTCCGTTATGAGTTCAAATCCTGCATAGACCGCAAAGAGGCCTTAGTAGTGTTGACAGAATATCCTGCTGTATGAGATCAAAGATCTATAACTAAGACATTAACTAAGCTTCGGTAGAATCTGGTTGTATTTATATGCGTTTTAGGTATTAATAAGTTGCAATAATCTACAACAGAAGTCCGATGTCCAAGAATTTTGGGGGAACTTTCTATCCAAGTCAGTCATGTTAATAATAACAGCTTAAGAATGATGAAAAGAAGCTTAAAGTTTTGAAGTGTCCCATTTTCTACAACTTTAGGTACTCAGATATACCTCAAGATCCTGGGATTGTATATTTCAATTCCAAACACTTCTTCACTTCAGTGGAAAGTATGAAAACATTCACTTGGGAAACAATTTTCTTTACCAATGGTTATCATTCTATTATAAAATTGAATCTATATCCAGACAAGTGGACCTCTTCCTTCTTCTTCTCTTCTTCTTCTATTTAGCGTAACATCCTACGCGGACATGCCCGTCCTATTACAGGCTTACGAGACTTTATTCCTTACCACGCAGCCGGATAGTTAATCCTTGCTACGGGGGGACGGTCCATTCTAGGCTTGAACACATGACGGGCATGTTATTAAGTTGTTCGAGTTGACGACAGTACCACGGGATCGCCCCTAAGTGGACCTCATTTGTATCAATTTCTTCAATTTGACACGTTCTTTAAAATCCTTACCAATGGCCTACAGAAACAGCAATCTTGATCTAGATTCCTATCCGCAATAAGACATTCCAACATCATTGTAATTATTCCAATGTACCAAGAACAAAAACGCCAAACATACTGCTAAGAGTCGTCTAGCAAAACCGTCTACTAAAGTACAGCCGCGGACATCGCCAGGGTTTTCGCAAAAAGCTGATTGACTGCAACCGGAAGCCGGCCATTTCAGGGTCCCAACACCCGAGCTGCAGCCACCCATCACTGCCGCACTGCTGGCCGGCCGGCCGGCCTGTGGGCAACTTTTCAGGGGCGCAGGATGCAAATTCGTCGTACAAGGAACAACAAGCATCGGCGTGTCCGCTTTACAAATGTTTTGCCCTTCCTGCTACTGTTGGTGGTGACATTTTTCGCCTGACCTGAAATAGGCGCACCAGTAAATTCTCGGTCCGGAGCAGAGCATAAAGGTTGTGTTCCGGCTTTGTAGGGACTATTTTTCGCAAAACTAGGTTCTCCCGAGGTGGGCCGAGGTCTTGAAAAGTGGCCAGGCCATTTTTAACCGCAAAAGGTTACATTCTAATGACCAGCGCTGTGTGACATTTTGGGTTGTATGTGTGTGTGTATTTGGGATGTGTTTGTACTATTTCCTGCAACTTCGTTTCTATTGCTGGAAAGAGGAACTATTTAAGGAACTGTGTTGTTGCGTTTTGTGTCGTACAAGTCTTGCCAAAGTAGCAACAATGTGAGGATAGCCCAGTCCTTTATAGCTGGAGGGAAAAAAGTGCGTCAAAAGGCTGCGTGCCAAGTATTGATCCAAAGATCGAAGATGTACCAGGGCAGGCCTTTTTCAGATAAGCGACCACACGAGTTGTCGTGTTTGGGTCATTGTACGGCATTTAATTTATTCTCTTTTTTTATGGTGGAACCACGCAATTAGTTTGTTAGGGGTAATTTTTGGTTCCTGATGAATTATTGAGCTCGACGAGCAGTGGATCCCGGGCCGTTGACGTTAACTATACGGTTGCTGCTGATGGTTGGAAACTACACAGCAGGGCGGAGGGCATGGACATGGTTCGATATGGGCTAACGTTAGTTAGGCTTGAAAGTGAGTTTGATTGAGCTACGGTCAACGCTCAAGCAAACAAGTAATTTAATAGTATTTTTAATGAAATGCATAAATTAGTGGAAAGTACCGTCTATTTAAATGTTAAATACTTTTCGTTTTAAATCACTACAAAATCAGTCGCCAGATTTGTACATAAACTTACATCCTTTCAGACTTACGAAAGACTGTCCCAATTCTTCCAAATTATCATTATGACTTGACTATAGGCTTGGCAGGATCGATATTTATAATGCCTATCTGTGGTTAAGTTTTCATGAAACCCAAACATATGATTCAGATTAAATATGTATGCTGTCGATAATAGCATTTAGAAATAGGTCATGTTTTGTCGCTCCAAGTTGTCGCTTGGACAATTATAACAATTTCAACCTGGGCTAGAAGGGGTTGCTTTAACAAACACAATGAATACTTCAACATGAGTCAATCAAAAGCCATATTTAGAAATGGATTAGAAAACTCATGATACAAAGCTCAACAGTATTTGTTCTTTGCCAACAAGGTTAAAATGGTAGAAGAGTAAAGTACTAAACCGGTTGTATTTCAGAATGCTTAACGAGCAGTTTTAAAAATTGACTAAAATCCAAGATATTTGTATGCAAGTGGCATTGTCCCCAATCAATTAATTGACATATTCATAGGAAAAATATGGTAGAAATGTTTACCACAATTAGGATAAACGCTGTCAGCAAACATTGGATTAATTTGGTAATATTTTGTATTTATAGGTCTGAAGAAATTTTGCATTACTATCATCTTTCATCTTAATATTATACAGGAAATTAGTCTTTTGGATTCCTTGGTTTAAGCTTTAGACGTACCAAATTGAAATAAGTTTCCCGTTTTAGGGACAATTTTATCGCTAATTTTCATTAGAACTACATCAAAAATGAAGTATTTTAATCCAAAAACTTGCAAATAACATACCCCTTCCGGTCGTTGCTCATACGCATCAGTCTTTTGTTGTTGTAGATGGCACGTGGTGCGCTGATCCAGGTGTAAATGTTGCGCGTGTTGGGCTGTTCTTGCTGCTGCTGCTGCTGCTGCTGCTGTTGTGCTTGGGCGCGGGAGTGCTTACTCCATTTGGCGTCCTGCTTCGACGCATGCTGATGGTGATAATGGTCGGGAAAGTTTGGCTCTAGCAGCTGGGTCACTTCCTGCTTGCCGATACCGCTCGGTGGGCCACACTTTTTCTGCGCCACTAGAGGCGCGGGGCCCGTTGGCATGGTCACAGGTTGCACGGGTCGCACAAGCGGGGGTTTATTTTCACTATTCACTATACGATGACACAACAAAGTTTCACTTCGATTCGTTTCCTGGGTTGAACAGGGCACACAGGCCGGTAGCGAAGGGCACGACACAAGGCTTAAACCCGTGTCTCAAGGCGCTTATTGTTTCCGCTCCTTTCTATCAGTTGTGCCTGTGGTTGATCCAGGGTCACACAATTCACTGCGCGAAAGAAAGGACGAACAGAGAAAACGATGCAATAATGCACATTAACTAGCAGCAAGCAACGTTAGTTTTCTTCAACAGTACTACTCATCGGGCCATCGTGGTAGGCTACGGCACGACGGTACACGGTGGTGCAGCGAGTAGTGCAGAAAAAGTACACACAAATCCTGCTCAACCGAACTGCTCGATTAAAACTATGCACAAGCACATGCCCTTTCGGTGCTGGCGGCGCATTTGGGGCGCCGGGTCGGTTGGCTGGTTGGCTGGTTGGTTGGGGAGCAATAAATAATTGTTACACTTGAAAACTATGCCGAATGTGTCGCGTGGAGCGAAAAATGCAAATTACTTTGCAGACTTTATGCTCGTCGAGCCCAGCGAGCTTGCACACGAGCAAATGAACACATCACACCTCACAGCAGTGCGCTTTCGTTTGCTTTTTGCCACCCGGAAACTACACAAAAAACGCCTTCAATACTCCCACAACCCTTTAGGAAAAGTACCTGAAGCGGGGGTTGGCACAATATTTCACGCGCGCGCGAGCTATCTCACACTTTTAATTTTGCATCACTTTCAAGGCGTTTCTGTTGTGCTGCAAAATGCTTCTAAACACACACTCGAATAACTTTGGAGAAGAAAACGTTTCCGTGTGGTGTGCGTCTCCGCTTACTGTGTCGCCCTGTGTGTGCGGTTTTGCGATTTTCTGCTCTGCGTGGTAGTGTTGTTGTTTGTAAACTGTTTATGCTTCCTTTGATTAGCAACCCATAGCAACAGTGTAGGGGGAGGGAGTGAAATGTGTTGCGCTGCATTTGAAGGCGTTTGTGTGCGTTTTCTCTGATAAAAGGTGTGAGCGTTGCGTTGCGAAGGGGGACACGCAGTTGTTTGGTTGGTTTCGCGCCATTTTTTGATAGTGCCGTTCTGGTAGTGCTGTCGGGGTGCCCTTTTGGGCTCGAACGTTTCCGTATCATTACTTGCTAATTAGGGCGACGCGTTTGCCATAGTCTGTTTTGGACTGGATTGAACTGTTTCTAGAAGTATGGCTGTAGAACCTCGTGTGATAATGCGATCTGATTGATGTTGGTCTTCTAGATGTGCTTTAGAACGTGTTACAGGGGTAAACATAAATTAGATTAAAACTGAGAGTAGTTGTGTTTTATTTAAATTATATTTCATTGATATTTAACAAGGATAAAACTGGTAGAATAACTATTCCTAACAAAATCCTAAAAAAAATCCTTTTTAGACAAAATAATAACCCAAAATCAATTTCATTGTTATTCTACATAAAACCGTTGAAGACACAGTAATTTCCTTAATTTTCTTTTCTAAAACATCATTTGGTACAACGAATGTGATTGCTGAGCCACATATCGAACAGAATTTTTTGTTTGTTGATCATGTCCGATGCCTCAGACAGAGCAACGCCTAAAATAATGGTGAATACGCAAACGTGCTAATCTACCACGCGCGTGGTCTGCTTGCACGCAGCATGGTTTGCACGCAACTTTCCCCACGCTTGCTATGCGGATTGCATACATTGATGAGTTTGCTGTTGTGGGGAAAATTGCATACTACCAGGCGCTTAGACGGTTAACGTGCAGGTGTCGCTAGTATCGCATTGTTGGATTCGAACGTAATGTACAAAAATGTACGGAAAAGGTTCGATTTTATTCAATGAAGGCAATTCAGTTTTTTTAGATTCTGAATTCTCTCTAAATAATTTTTTTTGAGAGTTAATGCTGTATATTCTTTTGGTTTAATAATTACTTTTAAATGTTTCGTTTGGTTAAATTTCTCGGGATATTTCAAAGACCTGCAGTGATCCAGACGAGCATCGCTCTGTGATTTACATTTAACCATTAATATCTATGAAATACAACATCTTGCCATTCGCTCTGTTAGAAGTGTAATTTGGACTATGTTCTACTACAATCAGAAAAGCAGTTAATCAGGCTCTTTAAGTGTCTTGCTTAATCCTTCATCCAGTTCTGGCACACACACTAACCAAAACCAGAAAACTGTTTACACTTTCGCCCGTGAGGTGTACACACATTTCGTGCACTTCGTGCCATCCTTAAGGGAAACCCCTTTTGGGACGTGTGACCTTTTCCCCATTAACCTGCGCACCTTTCAGCAGCTTATTTTTTCTTCTTCTCTTAACGACGTGTGACTTTTTAGATCAATCGTGAAACACATTCGGTAGCCAGTGTCGACCACAGTCACAAATCATGACTCGTACTCGTGTGCATTAGTGAACATGAACCAGCAAAAAAACGCGATCGAAAAAAAAACCAACAGGGGAGCTCCACTTTCGAAATATCATATTCAAACCGCGGTGCAGCAGCAATCGGTGCGCTTTCGTTGGAGCGTTGTTGGAGAGCAAACAAACGAAAAGACAAAACACAACAAGACAGAGCGAGGAGGAAAAAAAAACATACAACGCGCGCGGGTGCACGAAATCCAAATAAGAATTAAACATTGTCCGCTCATCGCCTGCGTGCAGTAGTCGTCGCCGTCGTCGTCGTCGCCGTTGTTGTTGTCGTCGTAGCCGTCGAGCTGGGCTTCGGTGGTAAATATTAGGAGCATTATGCTGCGGTTTCGATCGCTCTTTGCGCGGTGGAGACACGACGCCGGAGAAGAAGAACGACGAACGCCACGAACGACATAAAACACATGATATTGTAATTCGGTAGCAACAAACAATTGCTACGATTATTTCCTTTCGGTGTAGTAGTCCTGTGGCTCAGACCTCAGGCCCCATAGCTCCTGTTTGTCCGATCGGTCTTTTGCACGTTGAATTGATTGTTTACGGTCCCCCGGTGGCGGTGGTTGGAGTACGATCGAATCGTGTGGTGCAGAAAATAGTCCAAACCGGCGCACCGGGAGCAACTCGAGTATGTCCCGCGTTGCTGCGGTATCCTGCTCCCCGAAGGGTGCTTTGTTGGCAGGCGCGCTGTGATCATAATTTCCGTGTCCATCTGTTTGTGTTGGTGTGAGCCACACTAATAGCGGACGACTAAGACTAGTTACGGCAAAAAAGAAATGAGGGAAGCTATCCTTTCTTTGAACTAAAACAAGAGAACAGAATGAGACTTTGACCGATGAAAAATTTAAAAGAAAACCATACATTTTGAATGGGAATTAAGATAGGCAAAACATACGCTAAACACTGTAACCAATATCCACCCCATTGGCCATTATCAATAGTCCACACCGCGCCACAAGCTCGGACGGAACGAAGCTCATCCCGTACAACAACAGTGCAAGAAACGCACCGAAACTGTTTATCCTGCTGTGGTCTGCCGGTCAACTGACCAGCCCCGTTAAGCCTTCGCTCTCGGTACTGGCCGACTCGTTGTCGGTGGTCAGCACAATAAAGTGTAACGCCAACAACAACTGCCGACTTGCGGCGTGTCTCGAGAACAGAGGCCGGATCGGGGGGACAGGTCACGCAGTGCTATTTCGTGAACATTATCGCAAGCAGCAGCAGCAGCAGTACCCGGTGGCAGAAAAATACCAGTAGCACATTTATAATAGTCGACAAGTATCCAAATATGAATACGATTGTGTCTTCCAACTTTCTCGAGCACCCCCGGACGCCCCGCTTATACTACTGCGTCGTGTCGCGGCTGGTGTGGCGCGCGAGCGTAAAGGTATTCAAAGGTTTGGGTCAGCAACTGGCAACTGGGAAGGAACGTAAAGATCCGGGAAGAAGGCTCCTGCGCCGGCTCTCGGGTCAGTTCGGACGGCCCTTTGGGTAATGATGAAACGAAATCGGATCGATTTCTTGTTGGGAAGAGCAGGACGATAGGAGAAGTAGGAGGAGTGGACATGAACACGGGAAAGTTATGTCAGTGGAGACACAAAAATGGGGGCTTAGCTTATTGGAGGGGAGGGGAGGCTGGTGTGTGCATTTTTCGGTCACGACTTTCCAGCGGATGATGCACCGTGTGCTTGCGCGCACGAATGTGGTTGGAAGTGGAGCGCAAAAGGTAGTTTTGCGCGAGAAACTGACCAGACTAATGTCCAGAAGAGGCGTGCTTCCAAGTGCTTTTGGGGAGCATCCTCAATAGGTAATAGACACACACACACAAACGGAGACACGAACCAAGGTCTATGAAGAGAGGTATCTTTGCTGGTGAAGTGAGTTAGTAGTTGGTTTACCTATTATTAACTTCCGGGGCAGATCAATCGAGAAAGAGAGCAACATTCTGCAATACTGGTCCTTCGAACCGGATTTTGCTTGAAGATTAATAAATAGTTTAGCTAGAGAGCGCAAGAGCACAATCACACTTTCGCAAAGAAGCACGAGAAGATCCTCCAAAACAGGGGAGGGGAAAACAAAATACAAAAATCCTAAAAGCAATCCCAACGGCTTCCAACCATGTTCCAAGGTGAAAACCGTACCACGACGGCTTCACAGGCATCCGGTGGCAACCGGTAAGTAGTACTAATTACACGAAACTGTCCCTCCCGGGCTCATTATCCGGGCGTTTGTGGGGAACGACGACGTACGACGATGCGCATGGTCAGGCTTTGCGCCTTTTAGCAGCTCGCAAAGGGCGATCGCGCGTGCGCTCCGCATTTACGGCAGCAGATCATCTTGTGCTGATCGACGCGAGACATTGGCACAACACGACCACAGGGCTCAGGTTTCATTGGCCGCAGTCGGAAATTAAGATGTTGGCCCGATGATTTGCGGGGCCTGGGCGCGCACATTTCGTTTCTGCAGGGAGGGGAAGACACACACACACACACACACACACACACGAGAATGTTTGGAGTTTGGTAATTTATCAGATTTTACTGAGACTGCGACTGCGGGGCCTGCTGATCGCTGTTCGCCCGTTGTTCGCGCGCAAGGTCGTGCCGGGAAGCGTGATTTCGGTTGTTCGCTACCATTAGCGCGGCAGACCGCAACGTGTCCTATGGTGACCGTTTACCGTGTTTTCCCTAAACCCCCAACCGGCACCCCCACCGCCGGTGGTTCTCACTCATTAGAGATTTGTGGTAATCGGGAGTTTCACATCGCCCCGGAAAGCTGGGAGCCGTTTCGTGACGCCACCCGGTCCAGCAGGGAGAAGATCATCGGGAGGCGATCTCTTACCCGTGCTCACGCGGGCATATCGTGGTGCAAAAAGGACCACGAATGCATCCCTGCCCTTCCCGTTTTCGAGGGCTCTCAGGAGAGGTCAGCAGCAGTGGTTCGTTGGTTGTGGATCGGTGCCGAGTGATAGTGGGTAATTAACACGAGGGTTTTTGATTTTAATTATGTTGTATCGCTCCGTTGGGAGTGTGCGGGATCGAGCTGGGAGGATCGCGTGGGTCGATGGGAGCGGTAAGCAGGGGGAGTCTTTAAATGAGTGTGTAATGTGATGTCATTATAGCAGCTTGGCTGCTTCTTTGTAGTAGGATTTCTATAGAAAGAGGTATGCGAAAGCTTCTAATTTAGAAGGTAAGGTTTATTAAACCATTTTGAATAAGTTCTAGAACATATTTATTGTGGATGTGGATTTATTGTGGAACTCAGAAACTCTTATTAGAAACTGACTCAATTTTTCAAAATTGTGCGAGTAAGATCGGAATTTCTTAATGTCTTCAGGATCGTCTAGCACTAGATCGCACCCGCTTGTTTAAGAGAGATATGATGAATTCGAATCTTAGAGATAGGAGAATGTTGAAATAGAACTTCTAAAGTCCTTAAAACTGTCAAAATATCTTCAAAATTGCTTGCAAACACACATATTCTAAGATCCCATCAGATCATCTAACAATCACAAGATATCATATAGATCATAGATCTACATATTCTAGCGTCAGTCGTATTTCCCATTCCAGTAAGCATCTTTTACTTATAACATCTGAAAACTCATTGAATTCTCTTATGATTGCAGACGACCTAAAGGATGCACATAAGTCCTCAAATGAAGTAAATTAAATTTGTGGGAGATGACCTTCCCAAATATCTTAGCTGGCTTCCATCCTCAACCTGGCAAAAGATTATAATTCCCTTTCTAAAGGAGGAGTTTCTCGATCATCTGAAGCAACCATCCTCCATCTAAATACTTCCGAACACATCATCTCATCATCTCCTTTGTAACGCGCGCACTCACTAGCTGCCATCGATCAGAGAAGCGATCCACAGAAAGTAGTGCGTTACATGGGCGATGCGTTGACCAGATTGGAAAGGGGGTGTCCAACCCATTGCAAAACACTCCTCTTCACGGCCGAAGAAGAAGAGATGCGTAGCTCCTCCGGAGCCAAACTGCAAGCTACAAAACTGCATCAATCTCCTCCACACCAAAGGCAGCGTGCATTCGTTCTCGCTGCACACGTTCTCGTCGACCGCCAGAGACACGCAGACTATCCGCTCCAGAAATCTTTCCAGCGAGCGAAAACCGGATGATAAATTGCCCCAACTGCTTCTGCCACCGAGGCTGCACCGTGGCTTCTCGCATTCTATCTTCTTTCCCTTTCCATCTTTTCACCAGGGGTGGAGTGGTGGACCGGACTGTGGTGGCTTAAACAGTAGCACCGGCATTAGCATATCGCGCTCGGCCTATCATCGGCAACGCGCGACCCTCCGGTGACTGGGCGAACCGGGCGGGGACTGGAATGGAGAAGCTCCAATTGCAAACAGCATAACGAGGGCGACCCTCCCGTGGCCCTCTCCGAGACATCATCTTCGCATTGGTGCCGCTTTGGTTTACCCGTACCGGGAGATCCGGTCCGCCCGCCGGCAAATGTCCTTTTGCTTTGCCGGCTCGTCGCTCGATGGCGTCGCCGTCATCGTCATCATCGCTCAGCCCATTGCAATAATGATGCACAGCGTGGATAAAGTAAAATAACCGGTGTATGTGCGTGTGTGTGTGTGTGTACCAGGTTGTACATACCACACCCGCCAGCCAGCAAAGGGCCAGAGCATGAAAAACCCGGCTTGGGAGATGATGAATTTTGATTAAACGCTTCTTTCTTCCAGTGACATTTATCTACATATTTAGCTACATTCTTCACATTACGTGGGATGGAGGTTTTGCTTGTGGCGAAGGGAACGGGAAGGAGTTTTTTTCTTCCTATGCGTGCACTGTGCCTGTGTTTGTGCTACTGTGCGCGCAAATCCTTAAACCCACTGAGCTTCTAGGTACACACGTAGGTACACTTTTCTGACTTAATTGTACCGCTCTGTGCACGCACGCATCTTTTCGCACAAGAAACGGGGGCTGATGGTGGTGGCATCAGCGCAAGATGGTGACATCGATACGGCGGGCCAGACCTTGGGCTTGTGGTTGAGGCCGTAATCTTGTAAGGCAAGATTACGGATGAGTGGGAAGGACCATGGTTGTTTTTTGTGGTGTGTGTTTGTGTATGTCCTGTACAGCCGTGCTACCATTTTGTCACATTTAGCGTTATCAGATAGTGGGAATGCTGAGAAGCTTTGCCCCGCGAAAGTCAATTACTTGACGGGAATAGTTAATGAGAGCATCTATCCTTAAGAATTATGGGTAAAAAGCTAGTTCAAACAACGAAAGGAATGAATCGCTTCTTTATCTCGTCATGAGTTCAAAGATATTTCTTATTAATGTCCTCTCTGGTCACTAATTCATCGGTATAGTGCCTCCAAACAACACCTCCAAGACAACCAACCAACGTGTCCACTTAACTGTTATTGATCTTTTTTGGGGGCTTTTGTGGTCCCTATAGCCCAATGATCAACACAATTTAAATTGGAAAATTGACAATGGTTGATTAATGCAGCCACAGTAGCAAAGGCCAAGCTGTGCGTGAAGCGTTGCGTGTTGTGTGTTGTTCGAGCGGTGTAAAAACGTGATGCTTGATGGACCCCGCGGACACAAACTCAAGTACAAACACACCGATCTTCTGCGAAGTGTGTGTGTTTCTGAACTTCTAGGAAGGTGTGACTTGATACCGAAAGGGGGTAAGATGGAGGGGATTGAAGACAGAGGCGGAGGAAAAGATACACCCGTTGTAGATAATGTAAGCCACGTGTCCTCGTGGGCTGTGGCTGTGTTTATTGGGTAGATCGGGTTGTGGAATCAATTATTGAACTTCGGTTTGGACGTAGTAGGCACAACGCTGGATCGTACTAGGCCGGATGGGGATAGTAACAGATGCTGATCGTGCCTTAGTAGCCCGAAGTGATAATCAAGGTTTAAGGTACAATACAAACAGTATGCAAAATAAGGACCCAAATGTTGGGTAAAGTAAATTAGAAAAATAGGACTTAAAACAAAACATATAATAGAAACTTAAGGTTTTTTCAACATCCATTCATTATTTTTAAACAAACAAATTACAAACATTTTATATGTTCTTCCATTTGCCTCAGGACGCTTTCTTCTTTTGAAAAGAAGAAAGATACATTGGCTGTAATTTCATGCATACGAGTTCAAATGCCTGAACCATTTGGAACACCAACCCGTTGGGTTACGGGTGGCATACGGTTGGATGGCAGAACGGATAAATAAAAATGTTCACCCGTTTGAAGTGTTGACATAACATTAAGCCTCCTCCCCATGCGGTCGCCTCTGCCTCAACCACATCCTACCATTCCAAATTGCAAATTGATCTATTACCCATTACGCATGCGTCAAGCAGTAGGTTAAATACGATGCGATGGGAAAATCGACAGCAAACATTCAAATAGGACCGAAACAGAAAAAAAAATGGAAACAAAGCGCTCGCGCTAAGAGAAACGATTCCAAATGGTGACAAAACAATGTCCTTTTCTCTTGTCCCCAAATGGATATGCGTGACACAGGCACACACACACACGACCCGATCCGAATCGGTACGACGGCGGGGGCTAATAAAAATTTTAAATAATGCGTTCCGCAGAGAAACGCCCCAAACATAAATATTGAACGCATTTCGTGCATAAAATGAGCTGCGCAGGATGAAAAGGCACAGCAGGAGGGAGGGTAGCGGTGAAGGGAGGAGGGAAGAATTTCGGATCTTTTCTAGCCAGAACGGCACAGGAACGAAACAAAAAAAAAAACACAAAAAGCGACACAAAAAAGTCGAAAAAAAAAAGAAACGATCTGTTGAAATGTTGAAAACTAGAATAAAAAATCGTTTAAAATATTTGCTACCGTTTTGAACCGGTAACCGGGCTGTCCTCAGCATCAAACACATCCTTTCGGGTGATCGGTCTGTTGCCTCGGTCTCGGCTCCATTCCAGTCCGTCAACACACACACGGTCCTATTACATTATGCATAAGTGATTAACATACATTTTATATGATTCGATTATACCGAGGAGTCCGAGCGCCGCCGCCGCCACCGCCGCCGCCACGATCAATCGGAACGCAAACTCCTCCTCCCCATACGATCCGAACGCCGGGTTAAGGGATCGGAATAATTGAGCCGACGGCCAACGCCTAAGGGGTTAATCAATAAATTTGTTCCCTCTCGCGAACTGCTGCTGCTGCTGAAGCTGCTGCGACTGAGAGTGATCGTCGAGGGGACAATAAAAATAAAAGACAGTGCTGGTCCCTCCCTCTGCACACGATACGGTGGCGCAAATTAACAGATCCCGAATCGTTTCCCTAATGTGTGCGTGTGTGTGAGGAAGAGGCGATTCGAAAACGTTCATGACATGATCGATCGGGATCGAGAGCGATTAAGCGATGTTGCGAGCTTTTGCCCGTTAAATATTCATCTTCCGGACGGGACAAATGAATAATAAAGTGTAGCTTGTGTGTGTGTGTGAGAGAGAGAGAAAAAGAGAAAGAGAAGGAGAAAGAAATAGCTTGCACTACTCGGTGCGGTATTGATTTAAATATTTATCGCCAGCCGAGGTAAGAGCCAAGGATCCTCCAAGAAAGAGACACACACACGGACCGATCTTGTTTCGTAGTGATTGATTGTGTTGCTTCACAGCGGTTTCGGTTTGATCGGACACAGGGACAGAGAAGAGGAAAGGTGATGAAATGTAAAACGACCAGGCAATCGAGGCAATTCGCCCGTTCCCGCACCCATCCGTTCCCGTTTCTGGGTGTGTGTCCTTTCATTCGGAAGGCATTGAGATGAAGAGTCCTGCTACCGTGCGTGGTATGGTAAGAGTGGTGTGATGCATATGCTACAAATTAACTGTACGTCCGTCGTTGGCGGTGGTGTGTCGTATCGAAATGGTGGTGATCGGGCTCGCTGCTGCATCTATTTGTTTGGCAATTCAAAGCGAATCGTATGTTGTGGCGGTAGACGGAAACGATAGATGCCTGCTTAGGTAATCGAGAGTAGTGGTACAGTGGGCAATGATGGTCTATTGGAGATGGTAGTTGAAGGAGGAATAAATTATGGTGTAGACACTATTTGAGTTGGTGGTCTATCCGGTTGCGACAATCGAGGCCGGGACAGCTTAGAATGTTTATCATTCTAGTGCATAATTTAATGAAGTAGGCTGGTCAGTAGGCTTTGCTCTCAACTACTGCAACACGTCGTGCTGTACAAAGGATCTTAAATTGGAGTGATCTTCGTCGAGTTGATCATGCATCGACTGGTGTAATTCGCAAAATTACGTTCAGCAGTTCCGAAAAGCGCCCGAAAAGGGTTTCCATCTGAGGTCTGAGGAATTGTCTCAAGGCCTATGACGAAGATCAATTCTTGGCTTACATGCCTCAATGCATGAATCGTTTCACATCCGGGCAGTATGGAGGTTGTAACTAAGAACTGTAATGTCCAAGAAGAAGTAGTAGTAGGTTCCTCGAACTTGGGGAACACTAGGAATCGATCTTCTGGTGTATAGAGTGGTCAGTTTCATCTATTGCATCAATATCTATCAATCATCAACCTCATCAATCAGCAATAAATTATGCATAGATCAGACAATAGCACCAGAAACCACACAATGTCTTAATGGCTGAGGCTTCCTTTCACATCTTCAAACATACTTTTTGCTTGTATTTCTTAAATTTCTGATCTTTCTTCGAATTTCTGACCCCAACTTGAATGTTACACCATGCACACTGGCACGCAACATTAGGGACTTCAAACACACCAACTTACCAGCATGTTGCAAGCCGTTGCAATATCACCATTATTGCTATCATCAAACCGTACCATAGGTGTAACATAATGGCCGATGGTGTCCGTTCAGTATCTCCCCATGGAATGTGTTCCCATGTCCGTCTCTGGTCTCGTCCAGAATGCATCGCCACAGTGCCCCCGGGAGACCCAGACCTATTCGGCAGACCGCGGTTTCACCACCAGGAGAACACACCTACCCCAATCACCGTGAGACATGTTTTAATTAAAATCGATCGATCGGAAACGGGCACACGATGCTTTATGATGCCTTTGCCTCCCCTGTGTTCCCCGCCATGCGTGTTTCCAGCCATGCATCGACTGGTTCCGATCGTATGAAATGATCGGTTCGATAATTATGTTCTGGCTTCTGGCGATACGCAAAACATGATCGACGACGAAAAAATGCGATCTTTTTGCAATCTGCATCTGCTCTCTGCAGTGCAGTGGTGGTGTGATGGTGGTGCGCTGGGAGGGATGAAAATCGATCAAAAAGAAATCGACCGACGCCGTCCGTTGCCGATCCAGCCGAAAGGGGCAGCGTCCACAGCAGCCGTCCGCGAAGCGGGAGATGATAAATGTTGATAAACGCGATGCTTATGACGATTATTATATCGTCCCGTGTGGGTCGAGTGGGACGAGTGATCGTCAGGGGCAAGAAGATCGACTACCAACCAGCCAGACGAAGATCTGTGAAGTCTGGGCACGGAGTTCAAGGTTTAAAATTGCGGTTGAAAAGCCCATTTTAAAACAGCAGCTCGGTTGGAGGTGAGGAAAAAGAGATAATGTTTCCGTAAATACAAATTGGTTCCGCAAATGAGTGTGCGGAATGGTGCAGAAGCATCTTCTCGGTCCGTGCTTGGGAAGAAGAATGGAATGTGCGCATCAAAATCACTCTATCGAGGGTCTGTTCTAACTGGAATGCAATCAAAATTATAAGCAATTGAACAACAAGCTACTTCCACGGAAAAAAAAGCTTTTTCATTCATAAATCGCGTACGATGAAGCTTAACGCATTCTGAACCTTCATAGAGCTGCGAGCTGCTATCTACGATCAAGAAGTTGTTTCCGCTCCTCCAGGTAAGGCACGTCAACAAACCATAAATTTACGCAAGCAACATACGGGCTTTGGGATGGCTTCGGAAACAAGTAAGAACACAACAAAAAACCCCCAGCTATACATTGTCAAACTAACGTTAGGGGTTTGTTGTTTCTTGAAAGGCACAGCCCATTCGCTACATTCATTCATAACCCGTGCGCGCGCGCTCGCGCTCGATCACGCTGTTGTACCGGGGGTCGAGACCCATACGCCACGGGACATCTTGACAACGAAGTACGTACGGCTCTTTATCTTCCACAGGGAAAGATCCCTATCAAAAACCAAAACGTAAACCAAGCACACAAAAAAAAACAAGCGGGGTACATTTTTATTGGCGATCCCCTGTCCCTCGTGTGTGGGTCAGAGATGTTCGTGGGTTTACGATCGAAATGTTAATTGCAGACGGTTGAAGTACTTCTGAGAAGCGCCAGGAAGTAACACCTTCCCGTGCGGATGCTACCGGCGGACAATCTCGTGATCAGGGCTCTGGTTCTGCTTATCATTTCCCTGGAAAGGGAGGAGTGTTGATTGAACATTAATGCTCGGTGTGAACATTAAGAACTCCCCTCTATCCTGCGCTCGCTCTCGCGCCCTCTCTCTCGGTTGCGTCTTGTCTGTGACACGTGTCTTTCGGCGATGGAACGGGAAGCATCATGTTCGATCAAATCAATGAATAATCAATACCGGTTAGCAATGGCAATCCCATCCCTGGTATGGTAATGGAGGTCCGTAAGTAGAAGTGTCTTACATGTAGTCTCGGTGAGTTACTCGCTTTTTTCTCTATGATTGCGATAAATCAAACTACCTACCAGGCACCCTTCCAAGAAGGGCACACATATGAGCGTAACTAGAAATCGATCAACATTTGAATAGGTTTGCTGAAAGGAGAGTGAGTGAGTGTGGGGATTAGATGAACAAGGGAGCGCCTGGTGAAGGAAACAGAAACAACAATGTTAACCTCACAAGCCAAACCGAATCAACTGAAGTGTGACAAATGTGTAGCAGAAGCGGATTTCCACTGAAGGAATTCAGGGAAGTGGCTTGATGTTGATGGAGCCTGAAGAATCCCCTGCCCAAACTCATCGTTAAGGAAAGGCAAAGTTCTCGAGTCTTTGTGGCAAGCAGAACAATAGCTGCGAGTGTGCAGTGTGTGTGTATGGGATTGCATATCCGCAGATTACACATTCAACTTTGATGCATCTCGAGAAATTGCAAGTCGTTGGGCTTCTCCAGAATCTCTCCAAAGGTTGGCGGAGTGGTAAGGTATACTTCCTGATACGAAGATGCAAATGTTATGACTTGCGTGTTTCGCAATGATGTCTTATTTGTGTTAAACAAACTGTAAGGATGTTTAGAAAATGTTACAAAATTTGTATAAAATTAATGTATTAGATTATCTTTTCATTAATACTATTCAACTGGAGATTTGATCTGATCTGAACTGATCAAAATTTCCTTTCAAAAATAAACTTATTTTCGTTTGTATTAAACACCTTCCTCAGACAATTCTGGAGCTCACTAATAGCACACACTGTAAACTTTACAGAATGTCTTCTTCAACCGACCGACTGACTTCTTCCAATGCCATGCCATTCGCTCGGGGCCGTTCTGCTGATTTCTCTGAATGGATATTTTCAAGAAGGTGCGCGCCGAGTTTGCCCAGGAATTAATTAATACAATTATGACATATAATACGATTGTAGACACACACACACAATACGACGATCCCTCTGCGACTGTGCGTAACTCCCTACCCATCGTTTGGTAGCATTGTGTTTCACTGGAGCAAGAAATTCCCGTCGGTTTTGTGCGTTTGCCAACTTTTCCCGCAGTTGCGAAGGAAGTTGTAATGCCCGCCAACACAGAAAGCACCAACGAACGGGCACGGGGAGCCTTCGACTGGCAGTGGTACGTTTGTTTTGTAGTGTAGTCGGATTTCTTCAGCTTATGCAAACGGGTCCCTTCTCTTCTCCCCGGCTCGTCGTGGGCATTCCTTATCCTGTTTAGAAGATTTTCAGATTCCGATTTCGTTTGCATAACCTACGCACACACACACACATACACATAGAATGTCTCGCTTTGGATTCTGAGGCTAGCTTCTTGAAGACATTCTGCGTCGTACCGTGCGCCATGCAAATATTACCACAAGTTCCCGAAGTCGAATAGTTTAGCCGTACCTCTAACCGCCGGTCCACTCGAAACGGAACCGGAAAAGCATCGCTAGTAGCATCGCAGTAAGCCAAGAAGCTCACTCCACCCGAGAGCCTATCTCTTCCTCTCTCTCTCTCCAGAAGCAATTAATCCGAGCCAATGAGTTTGTCACAATGCGAGACAGGTTGGGGCTTTCGTTTCGGCTCGATGATTGTTTTGCCGGTTTTGGAACTCGGGAGGGCTTTGGGGGCAGCTGGGGGGGGGGGAAGAAGAAGCTCATATTTCATGTTTCGCAACGCAATATCATCCTGGGTGTGTTATGCTGGTTTGCTACTAAGACGGCTCGCTTGGAATGCTATGCCAGTGGCAAAGGATTTACTTCTCCAGCAGGGCCAAATCCATGATAAGGATTTTATTTATTCAAGGAAACGGGGTAAACTGTACTGCTTACAGAAAATCCGATGCAAGATTTCAATGAAGCTATTTTGCCGGACATTTGAGCATGGGTTTGTGTGTGGTTGGTAGCTTGGATTAGCAAGCCGGAAGTATGGTTCGGGTGGATTATGTCCGATTGTAGCCGATGGAGGTAAGGATGGTAATACAAGTTGGGAAGCGCTCATAACGGATGCACACACAGACAGTTTTACAATTGTCTTATAGCGTGTTTAAACAATTTTCTGTTTCTGGATAAAATTATAAGTTTTTAATAGCTCATAGTAGTGTGGGCAATTGAATTCGTGGCATCGTTATAGGTATTTTAGTTCTATAAAGGTCTGATAAGTCTTAAGCTTGTATACAAGCAGTGAGTTTCGTCAAAACATTCTGGTTTTAGCATGAAATAATGGATAACTTCAATGGCGACGTTTTTAAGGATGAAGAGTTTGTACAAATTTATCTAGCCGTGTATAACCTTTAGGGTAACCTTGAAACAGATCATGCGAGTAAATAATTGTTCTAACGAATGCAACTTTCTGTGTAATGATCCCGTGGTACAATCGTCACTTCGCTTAACTTAATAACATTCTTCGTGTGGACCATTTCTCCCTTACGTAGAACTAACTATCCTGCTAAGGGTAATCCATATCTCACTGATTGACTGATGTCCTAGGCCTAGACAAAAAAACCAGCTACTAAGAAAGACTAGCTGAGGATGCCTTATCTGAAGACAACCATGTAATTCTTATTATCCGACTTGTATTTAAACAGTACAGGAACTTTGATAGAATTCTGATCAATATAACCTCTTTCTGTAAATCTTTCTTCACACAATTCTCAATGATACGTATTACAAAGACACGTCAGTGCAGAAGATCGCAAGAGATCGCTGCTGTTGCTGCTGCTGTGTCGGGAAGCCGTATCCTTAATCTAATCGGATTGGGCCTCCACCTTGGAGGCAATTTATTTGTTTGGTTTGCAGTGAAAATGCATCTCTTCTTCCCCCCAGTGAAAGACAGTGTAAAACAGGATGCATCTCACTGTTCCTTCAACTCACAGCGCTGCCTGCCAAAACTCCCCTTTCCCTTGATGTCCACATGCAGAAAGCACTCACAATCTCGCAAGCATCGGTCAGTTTGATTGACAGTTTCCGTCGCCAAACCCTAACCCAGCAGCAGCAGTAGCAATGGACGGATTTTTTTTCGGGAGGTGGTGGTAACAATGGTTTCGATCCGTTGTTGCCCCCCCCATCTCTCAAGCCCCGTGGTCATGCGTCGCGCCATCCCGGCGAGTCAGGCTAACGGGAGTCTCGGCGGACCGTTCGTTCGTCCGAGCCCCAAAACCGTTCCGTAACATGTTTATTCGTTATCGAGCGCTGTTGACAAAACAAGCACATTTCTTTCATTTTTATTCTGCAACTCTCTACCCACCCTGCTCTTCCCGCACTATGTTTCGCCACAGGTCTTGCCGTGGCCGTGAAGCGAGCGCCCGAAAACAAGAGGGATCGTTCCAGGACGATCGCGGGCTGGATCGATCCGACCGAAAATCGCAACTTGCGTTGACATTTTCGTGTCTGCCGTTCCGCAAACCCCGTCTCCTGCATATCGATCTGGTGGTAGCAGAACCACCAACAGACACTGACTGACGGCCCCCGGGACTGACGGAACGGAAAGCATAGTTGGCAAAAATCAAAACTAAGATTGATGAGGCATTCGCTCTTCGCGTCCCCCGTCAGGTTAGGAAGGGAAGACTGCACCGGGCTCCCGTTGACGAGACGTTGACGAATTCCGGATCCGGGCTGTCTCCATCAAGGTTTCCACCTTCCACCTTCCAATGCTGTTTCGAAAGCGTGGAGGGAGAGGATCTTCTTCCGAAACGGCTTGATCGGTACATCCTGTCTCGGCGAAACGCTTCGCGCTGTGGCAGCAGCGAGACAACGCAGAGAGCTGGCAAGCCAGCACAAAACCTACGTTCGCGATTTGGCATTTCAAGGTGAGGAGGGGGCCCGCGCGTACGAGACGCGAGCAAGAAAGCGAGTTGAGTAGGCAACACAATCAAAAAAAAATGCACGGGCGCGCGCGCCTGATCGCAAAAAAAAACAAAACAACTTTGAAACGAAAGAATAGCTGCAAAAGGGCAAGGCAAGAAGATATTGAAACAATTGAAGATTTTCGATAAAAAATTCTTTTGTTATGCGATGCCGTTGAAGTGCGGGCCGGCCGTGTGCGTGCGTGTGGTAGCGGGAGAGTGTGTGTGTCCTCCGCGATCCTCCGTGCAGCTATCTCATTTGGCGAGCTGTCAGCCCCAGCGAAAGCTGTTGTTTGGACAAAGTTTTTGGTGTGCTTTCCACCAACCCCCTACAATGGAAGAAGTAAGGGAGGGAGGGAGGGGTAGAAGATCGCGCGTAGAAGAAGATCGTGTCAAGCCCGTCAACCAAAGTCGTGATCGTCGTCGTCGTCGTCGTCGCTGTCATTTCGAGGCCTTGTGTGCTGAGGTACGATCGAAGTTGGAAGAATTGGTCCCCGGATTTTGGTTCTGGGAGATTCCCCAAGCGATGCTCCACTCGGCTGGTGACATCTAAAGAAAGTTGGGCCAACAACAAAAAACATAGATCTTCAAACAGTGCAAAATGCTGGAGTTGGTTGGTGTGTGTTTCTGTGATTGTGTTTAAGGGTAATCACTAATTAACTCTTTTCGCCGAAAATGCACACGCTTTTTCGGGTCGCGAGCCCAACCAGCGCAAACGAGAATGGGAGTAAAAAAAAGTGAAACCATTTCAATTGCTTCTGCTCGCAGGGCCACCGTGAATGAACTTGTCCGCAAGTGAGCCACACAGATTCGCTGGGTAGGTTCTTCGTCCTCGCGTGTTTGCTGGATGTAAATTGAAATTCCAAACGTTTGTTTTGGGAGAGAGAGAGAGGGGTTGTAGATCGCTTGAGATTTTTTTTTAATATTTAGTTCGACTCGTTCATTCGAACAAGAACGAACGCGGCGTAGCGGGACACATGAGTATCAGTAATTTCTTATTGTTTCGTATGCGCGCGGATTTGATGTCGCTGCTTCCGCTCATCGTCGTCATCATCGTCGGTTTGGGGTACACACTGACACGCCTTACAGTGCAGCCATCATTGTCGGTGCTGTCAATCACACACAGCGATGCGTGCGCAAGGATCTCTGAAGCGGGAAATACGAAGGAACCCTTTTTTGGGGACGTCTTGGGCTGGCGAGTTTATTAGGAAACAATGTGATGCTCCCCGGTTGAGGCGGGAACACGGACAGCCCTGCGATGCGAAGAATGTCGCGTGAACCGAAAAATCTCGATCGCTAGAAAGAGGTGATCGCAAACAGATGATACCCACAAGACGTTTGGGATTAAATGTGAAGGCACGTTGCCTTTTACTCGGAGTTTGCTGCGAACGAGTTCAGAAATTCGGAGCGTCATCTTACTCTGTTGGTCTGATCTTACTTGCTTCGATGCTTCTATCGAAACCTACCCTTTTCTGCTTAGGGGTGGGCGAAAGTTATTCAAAATCTCCTCCCCACATCCTTTTCCACACCGCGAGGAAGAACTATTACGTACCCAGGTCCATACAGCGAGCTGCTTTCTGCTTCATACATTGTTTCTTGCTGCAGCGCCCTAAAAAAGGAAGTCAACCGAGACCGCGGGACCCCAGCGCGATCTCTGCGGATGACCCGAAGCGACCGAGGTTCGTCGTCCGTATACCCGCGTGGAAAGGAAGGAAGTCGTCCTACCTCTCCTACCGAAGCCAGATAAAACGTAACGATTCTTTCAGTGGGCTCGTGTGGGCTTTATTTTAATTTCGATAGCAGCAGCAGCAGCAGCTCGTGATTCTTCGAAAACCGAAACGACAAAACTCCCGCACTGTCTGCTGCTGCCTCTGCTGCATCCTTTTCGCCTTCGCACACATACCCTTTTCGGGAGGTGTGTGTGCGCGCGCTTGCGATAGGAAGGTAAAAGGAAGGTTTTCCATCGCGATAAGCGCGCGCTCGGCTGACGCGCCGTTTCCTTTTCCGTCCGGGAGGTGTGAAAGAAGCATTCTAAATATTTCCTATTGAGCTGGTGTGGTTGGTTGGTGTGCTTATCGCCCGGTACCGATCACGATCGTGGCCTTCTGGCTTGCCCCGACGGCCAGGAGAGATAGCCTTCCACGGAGGAGAGGGAACGGATGCAACCCCAACGGGAAAGGGCCACGGGAAGGTGATCGTAATCAATGCATTCGTGGCCGCGTGCGTGCATGCGTGCGTGTCCATATCGTGCGGGTTGGAATCGAACGCGGGATGCTGTTGCTTTTTTATGATTGACTCCTTGGAAAATGACACAAAGTGGTGCGGGGAGGTTGAGGGAGAGGAATGAATCCTTTTATAGAGCGCGAATTGAATGTGTCTGCCTTGCGGGCGGCCGGAATGAAGGATCGTTGCGTGTGGAATGTGACGACGTGTTATGATGGCGTGATGGCATGAGAGTGATCGCTGGAGCCTGGTGGTGAGAAAAATTTAATAAACGACAACACGGCAACAGGCCCCTTTGCTTCGGCTGTTTGCACATTCAAGTGATGTAGTGCCCGTTGGAAGCCCTTAGAATTTGACAGACAGTGGGCTTTTCGGGTGCAAGCAGGTTGTTTGTTTAATACCCTTCCTTTGACACCCAAACTACAATCACTTTGCGAGAGGTCAGACGCATTAGCCATGCAAACAAATCTTCTCACCCGCCGACCGAACCCGCACAGCCTTTTTGTGATGTGTGTTTGTGTGCGAACGTCCGTCCAACTCCGATGACTTCAAAGTCCATTTCCCAGGCATTGCCATTGGGTCTTTGAACGCTTCTTCGCAGCTGACCCGCTCAACAATGGCACATTAAAAAGGCGCACCGCTTCAAACTGTGTGTGTAGAGAGGTCCGCCGGGACTTCATTGCGTTTGGAATTAAAATCGCTGCCCAGCTAGCTCGTAAAGCGATCGTGCGGGTGAGCAGGCTCAGCACAGGAGCGCGTTATTTTAATTGTGCAACACCCTTTGGTCAGCTGGCGAGTATTTATTTCCCACTCGTTGGACCCCACTTATCAAGAACTTATTCTTGGTGGAGAGAAAGTGGAGTTGCAAGGGTGGTGGCCTCCATTCCGCAAAGTGCCCACGGGAAGCTCGTTAAGGGCCCAGGGAAGCATTTATGGTAAGAGATGGCTCACGCTGTGTCCTCCAATGTCCACCACCGACCGGTGATCCTGCGCGCGATCGTACTGATTGATCTGAGTGCTGCTACTGCTGCGCATCGTCGTTGTCCACTGCCATTCCAGAAATGGTGGATTGTTTCGAAAATTTTGATTCATCGCTCCGCGGGCACACAATTCCCTTATTCGATCCAGTTCCCTCCGGCAGATCCAGCGGCATGTCGCAGCGGCCTCAGCAGCAGCAGCGATGAATACCATTTTATTTAAATTTTCCTATGCTTATTTGAATTGACATCGGGAGGTTCCGAGGCCCGAGTCGCCGGGACGATTTTGGCGGCTTTGACGGATCGCCACGATTGGTTGGTTCTCGGTCTCGAACTGCCTGATCCGGATGAACACAAAAACAAAGAAGCAAAGATCTTTCGTCGGTTTTTCCTTTTCTGCATCCGTTTTGCATCTCCGCCGAGCGCGCAGGGGGCGATGGTGAGTGTTGTGAGATGTCCGCAACGATGACTGGCAAGACGATCGCCGCGAGATCGGCGTAATACGATCACCCTTCTTCACCCCCCCTGCTGGGGATGACGCCGATCGTGGACGAACCAGATCCCTAATCAGTTTCGGGATTGAGTGACAGTTTTTGCAAACAGGCGCAAAAAGACAAGAAGCGGAGAAGAAGGTACCCATAGTATCGTGGTAACGTGACTTGGTCCCCTTGGTGGATATACAAAATGGCCGCCGTCTGTGGTCGTGTGTGTGTGTGTGGGTCCTTCCCATAGCAGGGCTGTTTGCATGGATCGATGGATGGTACTGCTAGAGGGCTTTCGGATGGATGATCACATTACAACTTACAACCCGGTGGGTGGGTTCCTTAAAGGAGGATGATCACTGATGACAAATGATCGAGCATTATCTAGCGATCGAGAGCTTAGCTACAGAACAAACCCCTTTAGTTATCCACCCTAAGAGGTCTAATAAATGTGTAGAGGCAAACGAATGAATCCGTTCCTTATTGGATAGTTATTAGTGCATATTTCATGCAGAACGTTCTTTATGCTGGTAAAACAACGGGCTGGAAGCTTTCTTTTGCTATCATTCCTGTGCTCTTCCAGAAGCAATACGTTACGAATCGAGAATGCTAAACTCCTTGCAGCTATTTACAATAAATTTAGCCCTCCACCCCCTTCGGATTTCCGGTTACCCACCCCTTGGTTGTGGCCTTTTTTGCGGGCAAAATGGGAAGGTTTGGCAGGGCCGCTTGGCGAGCGTAAAGAACACGCGAAATTAATTACGCCAAGCGGAGAAAAGCGAAGGAATACGCGCTGTGGTACAACAGAAAACACAGCCGGGAAGGTGGTTGTTGCGCGTTTCTTGCTCTGTGTGTGTCTGTGTATTTATTCCTCTTTATGGGGGGAGGGGTTTTGTAATTTCGTACGGACCTACGCAAACGCCCTGGTACGGTACCGAGCCCTGGCCGGGCAAACAGCTGGTGTCCGGGCCTGTGTCCGTGATGGCGCTCGAGGCGAGAGACTCGCGAGCGAGGAGAGTCACGCCGACTGCATTGCGCCCGTTTTTGGTTGCCTCTCTGCTGGTAACTTTTAATTAATAAATGAAGCATATAATTTCGTTTCGGCCAGTGCCACGGGATATTTGAATATTGTCATTATCTGGCCAGTTTTTTGTTTTGTTTTGCTACTTCGAACGACCGGCGGCCTAAAAAGGGGAAGGACGGTGTTTCATGATCAATGGGGCGCATGGATTTGAATTATTGGCTTCGTTTTGTTGGTTTCATCGATCGGTTAGTTAGTCTTTCTTTCCTAAAGGACGAAATATAGCATTGATTATTTTTAGATTTATTATAGAAACTGGGTTAATGTATTTAAAAAAGATGTAGAATAACGATACAAAATGTGAGCTGTAATAGCAAGAAGTTCCATCGAGCTCCTTAAAACGCGAATGAAAGCGAAAAGCGCGTCAAGGCCCCCCCGAATGTCGACAAAAATGTGTACAAAAAATAAATTGGACCGTTTTGAGGCCGGCACAATTCTCGGAACTCGGAACTCGGTAATCATAAATGGATCAAAGATGGAACGATGTTAGATGAGAGCGGACAATCGGGCCATCGCATTCCTGCCGGCAATCTTTTGCAGTAGCAGCAGCAGCAACCGCAGCAGCAAATGCGCTATCAACAAAGCCGTTTCGATCGACTCCGATCGATGACCGATCGGTTCTGTGTAGGTTATTTTTTTTTCCTCTGCTGTCCAACACGGTAGACACTGGCGAGCTAGAACATAATTTATTATTGATTTTTGCTTTACTTTTTGGTATTGGTTCATCAGCACAAACAGAAGCCAGAACCGGCTCGATTGGACGTCAAAAAAATGTAAGTTTGAGCCCTTCGGGGGATCGAAGTTTTGTTGGCCGCCGCCATAAATTAATCGTCAAATTTCCGCATCTCCTGACGGGGAGGAAAACAAAAACGTCAATCTGCTTAGATGGAAGGGAAACGATTTTTTTTCGGGATTTTCTTTCGGAAAGCTGGAGCATTCCTTGGAACAGCGGGAGAAGCACGCACGGGATTGCAGTTTTTTTTGAGGCTCTGATTCATTGCGACGGTCATACGGTTGATTGATTGTGATGGTTTCGTGTGCGGTGCGTCTTTTTTTTTGTTTGGCGTCCGCGTTTGTGATTAGTTGTAACGGAAATGAAGCGAAAAGGGCCCAAAAGTCTTAATTGATGATCAATTTGTTTTGTTATTTAGTTTGACTGGTAAATGGTTTATTTGCTACGATCGGGCATGATCGGGCGGATTGTGTGAGTACCAACGGAATCGGGTTGTTTTCTTACGGAGATTAAAGTTTGTTTTATTTCTTATATTCCATAACGAAAATGATCGTATCTTCATGAACTATTATTATTAAGTTACCTATTTTAAAATTGTTTCGAATTTCTGGGATACGTAGCGTGTACTTCGCAATGTCCGAAAAAGGAACTAGTTTACCAAATTCCTAAAATGGGAACATTCACGAAACTAGCCTGTTTTTTTTTAAAGTAGAGTTTGACAGTTGGTGGCTGGTCAACATCATGTCCACTAGTCAGAATTTCAGCTCAGTTCAGTTAAGATTAATTTCAGCCAGAAGTTATGTAAACTAACTAGTGTTGGGTTTCATGAATCTGTCGTTAAGATTCATTCATATGGATCTTCAGTGATGAGTGATTCGAATATCGAATCGACTCTTCAAAGAATCATGAATCTAAAAAACTCATGAATCTTCATAGATTCATGAATCCCATAAGATCCATGAATCTTCAAGGGTTCGTGAATATCGAAAGATTAATGAATCCATTTAAATTCACATATCTTCAGGGATTCAGGCATCCCTTAGATGATGTATGATTCTCCTAATATTGAGTTTGCGCGATCCCACCTAACATGTCCGTCGTGGGTTCAAGCCTCGCATGAACCGTCTCCCCGTAGCAAAACTAACTATACGGCTGCGTGATACTTCCCAAGAAGTCTCGAAAACATTTATAGACTGGCGTGACCACGTAGGTTGTTACGTCAAGAAGAAGAATAAAAAGAAGCTCAAGCTCGATGAATGTTTGGAGATTTATGCATCTCTTGATCTATTGAGATTCACGAATCTTACCAACCGAGATTCAGATTAATTGAATCATTTTAAAAATTCATTTAGACTCATCAATCTGAATCAGATTTACCCAACATTAAAACTAACGCCAATTGGTTGCATACTCAATAAGGATAGCTAATGTATGGTTGAATGTTTTTCCTGAACCAAGATATAAGTTTGTTTTAGTAAAAAAAAATCGAAGAACGAAAACAAATTGAGTTGCATCTTAGTTTGAACACCGTTGTCGAATCTCAATATGGCAGAACGCAACTGTCAATTGGGCGTCTGAAATACAACCTGGTTGATGCATATGGTTCCGCTGACAGACTTGAATTATCAAGGTAATTTCTCTTTATATAAAAACAATTAATCTTTGTTAAGCTAAGCAACTTTCTAGAGAATATACTGACATAAACAATTCATGTCAGGGTTTCATTATTAGAGTCTTATCTTATCAGTGTATTGTTTTTGTACGTATTTAATTAACAGATTTTTCGTAAGACTGTTTGACCACCATGGACGTAGGTTACCTGCATAGTTCCTTACTCGCGAGGTATGTATTGCGTTTATTTTTACGCATTATAAACTTATTAACAAACTGTTAGCTTATCGAATTGGGGGGTTTTCTTAAAATAATTATCTTAAATAACTCACAAATTAGGAGATGACATGACCCCAATTCAGTGCTATCTTAGCAATTTTTAACGGTGTTGGAAAACAAACAACCGTACACGGTTGCCCTCATACATTCACCTTCTTTTCTTCTGCCTCATTCACCTTCTGTACACACACACACACAATCCGTGAAATAACCACTGTCTTAACACGATAAGGACATCCTTGGTGCGGCAATCGCCATCAGGCTAACTGACCACATTCCGCTGCTCTTCATTTTCACGCATCAGCCGCGACGACAGCGCGTTTCAATCACATCGCCCCCGGCCGCGGCCTGTCTCAGCTGCGAAAACGTACCATTTTCTATTAATTCATTTATCCTGACAGCTACAACTCTGTCAGTAATTAGCCCATTCCTGCCCATTTACATGCACCCTCATTAGTCAGATGCGGCATGCTCTCGCCTGCCTGCTTTGCTGCACGGCTGGCGGCAGCTCCACATAATTAAGCCCGCCCGTTCGGGTGTGTCGCAGAAGCTGTGTGGCAGTAGCAGCAGCAGTACTATTCCCTTCTTTAAAAGCCGCGAAGGCCCTCCGGGTGGCGGAAACCGAGAGAGGCGGAAAGCTCCGATGCCGAACCGGTCCCGGATCGAACGCACCAAAAGCTTAATTTTCCCACGCAAAACGCGCAAACACTGCAGCGAGATCCGAGTGGTCTTGGCTGGAAATGGAAATCGAGGTGGAAAATCAGAGTGTGCAACTGGCGCATGTGTGTGTGTCCGTTTGTTCTGCCTGTTCTGCCGTGGTGTGTTGCGTGTGTTGCACCCAGCACTGTGCGCTCAGCGGCAACAACCATCCCCGACGGACACTTGAAGTCGTCTGGCTTGCGGCGAACAAAACTCGAGCACCCAAGCCTCACCACCCCCTTTTTTGGGCGGTTGGCACATTCCACATGATGACGGTGACAGTTTTGGTGGTGGTGGTGGCTAAAAATCCTCCACCAACTGTCCTCCGATCTTCGCTCGCGATCGGCTGGAGACGGCATTGCTTAGTTTTAGCTGAAATTCGCCAAAACCACCAATTCCTTATGGTTCGGATCGCTCCGATCCGATCGCCAGCACCACAGTACACCAATTAGCCGTGCCGTTGTGCCGTAGAAGGTCAAATCTCATTTGGTCTCATTACGGCGATAAAACCCGCTGGCGGCGGCTAGCGTAATGTCATGTGGCGTGCAGGATCGGTGGCGCAGGTGGACCGGATCGGACCGGTGGAGCCTACTGGTGGACCGATCTGGCGTAATGTATGCACCGGCGATTAAATTGTACAAATAATTTTAATTGACCGTTTCCCATGGAAACCGGTGACATTTTGTCATGGCGATGCTGAACAAACAGAGCAACCTAGCTGTTCCATTCTTGGGGCTTTTGTCCATGTTTGTGGAGCGCAGCGCTTCCCCGCCGCACTCGCCGGAGAGTCTTATCACGAGGGATTGTGGTAGTACATATAGCAAAAAAAGTAAATAAATAAAAAAACGCATCGTTGTGTCCATCTTCACTTGGTCATCTCACCTTTGGAGGAGTGATGGAAGCGATCACTTCGTCCTGAACCCCGTCCATCGTTCCGGGCTGCTTTGACGGGAAAATGCAAAAGCAGCATTCGGAGCTCTCGTCTAGGGTTCCGCACCGCACAGCTCCAATGGGGTAGGGAGTAAGGTGTATTAATCATTCCCGTGTCTTTTTAATAGAGACATCGAGCTTTAAATGACCACCCGGTGTTGATGGTTGACCGTTGTGGTTGTGGGGAGAGTCAGAGAGTGTTGTAGTTGTTCGTGTCGGGTGGTTCGTTGTGTTGGCGATTTTTCTGGAACGGTACACACCCAGACACGCACATGCAGACGCACGTGTGGAGTGTGTGTGTGTGTGATGTTGTGCCCGCGAAAGGAGATGTGATCTAATTTGAATTTTTAATTTCATACCAACCGTTTCATATCATCAGACCCGTAGAAGGGAGTAAAGTAAAGAAGTAAAGGGATTGTGGTAAGCGCCTGTTGGTTGGCTGGTGGAAAAGCCTTTTTTTCCTGTTATGAATGATAGTTGGTTTTTGTTTGTTTATGAATAAAAATCACATAACATAGCAATTACCAAACGGGAAGATTAAACATACAGTGGGACGCCGTTTATTCGGGACTCCTATTATCCAGCTGTTGAGGTATCTCCGTGTTGTTGAGGTATGACTGTTCAATACAAACATGACATTGCGTGCTGATTATATAGTCTATCAGCGAGGATATTTGAAAGGCCCGTTGTCAGAGCACATAGTTCGAACGAAAATCACCCAAATTTATGATAAATTTCATATATTTTCATAGAAAAAAACATGACGTTCATAAAAATTGATTAGATTGTACCAAAATACAATACCAATTCAGATTCAGATAAAAACATGCTTGGACCCAATATCCGTGTTATTGGAGTCCCGATGAGGTCGAATAAATGGCGTTTTACTGGAGTATGTTTCTGATTGTGTTTTGTAAGTAAGGTAAGCACATTTATGTACGATTATCCTAACTTAGCCATTCATTTTGAGCATTATTAGTTACGCTAATATTTTCGTTCTTTTTGGCGCTTTATATCGACGGCTTCACACTGACACTGGGGCCCTTTCCGTGTTAAGTTCGTAGGTTGAAATTACAGGTGGGCTTATCCCAAGGTGATTATGAATTTAGAAGACTGATTTTTATTGCTTCTGCTTCTGAATGAAGATTTTAAGAGTGTTTTGTGTGTTCGTCAAGCCTCCAGAAAGCTTGTTTGAGCAAAAGCTCAACCCGTCCTGTCAAAAAGTGATATTCAAATTGGGTTATAAAAACATGCTATGAGACCACCTAGACTACATACACTTTGATTCTAGATTCCACCACGTGATATCTTTAATGCACCTTGAGGTAAATGTAAACAACACCGTGTTTTCGAGCAGCTACTCAAATCTAATTCTATCTTTGAGGCAAGAATAATCTAGACTGAAAATAGCAGGCTAGTTTTGTGTGTGGTTTTGTATGGAGTGTTTACATGATTTTAGCCTCCAAGTGTCAAACTCCATACAAAAAAACTGACTAGAATCGTGAAGAACCCCACTGTTGGTTTTTTCATCGAAAATTAACTAAAAATCCATATTTTTGAAATGTAACACCATCAAAACTGATCTTCTTATATGTTACTAGACTATATAACTTATATTCTCATGCATTATTGTGAAGAACATAATAAATTTTCAACCAAACAATTTAATTAATGAAAATGATATTTCATGAACACCCGATTTTAAGGTAAATCTAATTAATTACCTTTTTACTCTCATCAACTATCACACACACATCTGGTTCCGTTGAAGCGTCATAATTACCAATCGAAAGGTGCCGTAAAAATGCCATCATTTATGTTCATTCTCCTCATATCATGAAGTGTGCGTTTGTGTTCGTTGCTCAGTATCCTGAACCCTGGAACCAATCATCAGCGCAGACCGCGCTGCGTGAGTGCGTGCGATGTGTCGTGTGAGTGCAAGCTATCATAAAATCAACCAAGAATGCACATCAACTTTTACACATTGCCGCCTGCTGGTGCACCATCGGCCACTGGAATCCGACGGTAACAGAGCTGCGTAAGTGCATCCGCGGCGCGTGCCTGCGTGCAATTTGATGTTCAACTAAGGAGCAAAACAAAAACACAAACACCACAAAGCCCAAGCTAGCCAGAATTAGCACCGGTAGGAGGCGAGATCGTTGGTAGCAGGCAACAACAGTCCCTTTCCGATTTTGCACTGCGTTAAGGGGAGAATCGTAATTTTATTAATATATTCACAAGGGAGAATCTGCTTAATTGAACGACAATTAGAATGCAATTTTAAAGAGAGAGAAAGAGCATATCTGGAAGAGATTTTTTTTTTAAATCACTTTATCAAGAGGCGCTTCTCTATCCACAAAAAAACATACGTTATTTCCCACATTCCATCGATCATCCTCGATCATCCAAGCCGCTCGAACAGCTTGAGCCACTAACCATGCAGCTCGGAAGGGCTGGTAAAGTGGGTGAGGAACGGGAACGGAAGGGAACGGGAAAAATATTGATACCAAACCCTGTTTTATGTTGACTGGGACACACTCGACACGGGGAGGAAATCGGAGATCGATCGCTTCGATCGCTGCCCATAAAAATCGAAACTTTACATAAAATACTAAGTGTTTTATGAAGTTTTATTGATCGTAAAAACCGCGTTCGCTTTTTTTTGGTGTGTGTGGTAAAGATCGGATTGGATCTTCCTTCTCGATCATAAACCGAGTGCGTTTACAATCTCCCCCTCAAGCACTTTCCCCAGCCCTGGGTTTGGTTGTCTGCCGGGCGGTCGCACCTCTTATCAAATCCACCCATCAAAAATGGGATAGAAAAACATTTTTCTTTCGGTGCGGAACGCGGCACAGTCGGATCGAAGATTGGTGCTGATTCGGACGTTTGCTTTCACATCTTTAGTATTTTTGTGTTGCTCTGTTGCTTCTAATCCAGCTCTTTAATTTTCTAATTCCCCATCTGCTGTTGTTCGGTCAACAGTAATTGTTCGACGCTGATCCATCGAGAGGCAGACGATGTGTTTCGCGTACATCGTGTCACACGCTCGTGGGACTTGTAGCGAGCTTTTTTTATTGCACTGTGCCTAGGATCGTTTCGGTGTGGTGAGTTTTTTAGGCTGACTCTTTCGAGACGGGGAGGAAATTGGAGGTGAATGTGTTTCGATTTCATCTGGCAATCGTTACCGGTTCGGCAAGCCCCGCCAGCGCTGCTCTTGGCCTCTTGGAAGCTATAATAAATCAAGTCAACTTTATGGTGGTGATGATTTTCGGTAACTGAGCGATCAAAAATTGGGGTCTAGGGGGATTGCGGTTGTTTTGTCGAGTTTTCCGATCGGATCACACACACACACACAGTGCACTGTAAAATGTCAACTTGTGTGTACAGTTTTATTATATGCCTCCTTCCTCACTGGTTGGGGACAGTTGCGCTGTGTGTTATCTGCGTTGTTGCGCCGTGCTACGATCCGTGGTAGTAGTTTGTGGTGCGTGAAGTCAAATGTCATCCCGCGCAATTCATCATCGGTCACATACGCGCCTCTATGTATATGCCGCAGCACTGTAGACGAAGAACGGAAAAAACAACAAGCAATAAATCGTTAAATCACATCGCACAATGAAGAAATCCCGCAACCCCGTTCGTCATTTTGTTGTTGCTTTTTTTGTGGCGCTCGGGGCCCGCGATGGCAGCAAATTAATGCACGCACATTTAACGCATCGCAACCCATTATGAGTGAGGGGGGGAGCGAAAGTACTGGTTCGCTGTAGAAGGGGTTTTTTTTGCTTTCTTTCTCGGGTGTGAAGATCACAGCTGACCGTCGTCGAGATCAGCGGGGTGGGGATGGAGAGTTTTTGGAGTTTTATGGCGCACGCATTAAGCCACGCCGCGCCCCATGGATCTAGCGGGACACCCGACCGGCCACGGGGAGAGCATCCCGTGAAACCCCGACCCCAAAACGGGGCTGCGAGAAATTAATTAAGTTATTTGGAGCTTGTTGTGGCGGGTAGTATGTGTGTGCGGGTGAGTGCGAAAGATAGAGAGAGAGAGAGAGAGCGAGAGGGAGAAATAAATATTTATCGATCCGTAGCACGCATCAAACAGAGAAAGAAAAAAACAAGCCAAGCTCCAGGTGTACCGGGAGTTACCATTGGGGATGGGAGTTTTATTGCATGGGATGCGGGTTTATTTCTTTTTATTGTGGCCCACACCGCTCAATGGTGGTCAATTGAGCGAGCAATGCGCTCGCCGTTGTGGCGTTTGGCGTGCTGGTTTCGGAGGGGGGGGGGGGGGTTTGGGAGGATAGAGACAGCGAGAAAATCATAAATTTGGGCTTGCATCAAAGGATTGTAGTGCGAGGATCACTGGAGCGGTTCTGATTGGGGTGTTCAGATAAGGGTGCGGTGCTGGATAGATATGGTGCCCGCCGGTTGCAGCAACGATTGCACAGAACAAGGGGCAAAGAATGAGGGTGGCATAGGCCGAGAACAATCTCAAGAGGGAAAGTTTAATAATGCTGAAACGCATTTTATTGTGAAATTAAATGTAGGAGTTATATGTTCTTTTTAAAAAAAACTGTGACTGTGTGCTTTACTTTTCTTGAAAGAGTTCGGACGTACCGCTGTAAACCAATGTTTTCGCCAAATTCTTGTAAATTCATATGCTCTGTGTAGAATCTGATGTGTCCAGTGCTTTAGTTGGCGTACTCAATTTATCCTAAAACTCTGTTTTGACCTGCCTATTAAGCCAAAAAGTTTGTTGTGAAATCTCAATCTGAGCTCGTTCAAAGTACTTTTCGTGTTATGAAATCTTCAACTTCTGACATTGACATTGGAAATTAAGCTTCCAAAAACTCTTGGGGTTGGACTTGAGAGACTCTGTAAATATGTTTAGTAAGCCAGCATAAAGACGGCACGATCATCGTGGTTATTGTATGTCTAGAAGAAGAAATAGAAATTAATCGTAACATCACAGTCCAGTCATCCTTTCTCTAGCTTGAACTGCTTAATTGGGGGTTCAACAACAAACCGATACTATAAAAACATTCTTCATTTAGTTTAGAGTTGTTTGGTCCTTAGCAATAGTTGGATGTCCAACATTTAGAGAGCAACCACTGCTCGATGTGTCTCTCCAAGTTCAAGACCAATTTTCAATGTCCCTTCCAATCGCTCAAGCGATTCCATTTCTCGCTCTACTTTTAAAGCCTTTAGATTTTTGTAAGTAAGGACTAAACCCGTTAATATCTTTTTAATGTGTAAATTACAATTATGTGTGTCGCAGATGGGATCTGACAGAGCTAATAAAACATGAGACTGCATTTAAGAATACTAATTTTTACTTCACATAAATGTATAAAGTATGAAGAATGCTACTCAAACCATGAAATTCTCATCCACAAACCATCAAGCCATATTCATATGTTAAAATTCTTAAGACTTTTGACATCAATGTGTAGCCATACAAATCTTCCCATTTAAATGGTGTGTACAATCCTTTTAAAAGCCTTCAAGGACACTAAAGAGACAATCACCTTCGATACTTAGTATTGATTCAGAGCTAATTGGCCAAACAATTCGTTCGATGTACAGCAAACAAAAAGGGCAACGACATGATGTAATGTCACTAATTGTTATGTAGAGCACACACCACTTCCTGTAACAAAACGCTGTTAATCCCTGTAAAGAAAGAGTTTAGCAGCGAGCGTTTGCAATAAGAGCGCGTTGGGTGTGAAATGTGCTCAGTACGTGCCGAAAAAGGAAAAAAGAACACCCTGAAAGATACGATTTTGGGATGCAAATTTTTGGACCCACGAATTGGCTGCTGTTTGCGCGGTGGAATTGGTCCGTTTTTGGCCGTTGAATGCTCTTGAACAACGCCAATTGAAAATAGGAATCCTTGTAGTGGCGATGTACTAACTGCTTGTGCAGGAAAAACAATAAAAACAAACATTATTATTAGAGTTGAGCAAAGGCAGCCCAAGCCCAAGGTTTTCGTGCTAAATGAAACTCCTCTCTACCCAAAGCAAATGAGGAGCCATGAGGTAGGAAAACTGCGCCACACTATGTTCCATTTTTAGCAAAGGAAACGCGTAAATATTGCACACATTTACTTATCTCCCCTTGTTCGTTACCCCTTTTCCCACGTACCACTTTTACGCGAATGAAAAAGGAAAATATATTTATTGTTACAAGTTTTCCATTCCGGTTACAACAACCTTGCTGCTTGGATTGCTTTTCTAGCGCGAGACGCTACGGGTTATGGGCGTATGGTACTTGCGTACAGTTGGCGTATTTAATACGATGCTAATTAAGGAGCAAAGGCAGTACGCAGCAGGAAGTGCGTATGAAGGAGGTTGTTGCTGGGAGGGGGAGAAATTATGGCAAATAAACGTAATCGTGTGTGTGTGTGTGTGTGGGGAGTTTAGAGTGGTAAAAGATTCGCATTAATTGGGAAGAAGGCTTGTGGTTGTGCGCCAAAACAAGCCCCAAAACACTTACACATGTTTAATTTCTTTTAATTTCTTTTCGATCGGCCAATGTGGGATTGGCAGAGAAAAGGCTATTTTTACATACAATATGGAAGCGGGTTTTCCCTAATAACTACCCAGCACAAGGAGCACCACTTCCTGGTAGTCACGCGAGAAACGCAAGGAGCCGCCTCCACCGCGTTTAGTTAGCTACGGCCAACTTCCGGTCGATGCGAGCGAAAACGCTCCTTTTAGAAACGTTTGATTAGCACCAACCGCCGTTGCACAAGTAGTAGTAGTAGTAGTAGTCGTAGTCGTCGTAGCACCAGCAAATGTGTCCTTCGCAACCCGAAGTCGCAGAAAGTTTACACTCATAAAGCGCTCAAGAGTGTGGAGTGTGTGGCCTTCAGGACACAGCGGACCGGGTTTCCATCTTGCCGGGTCGGGTTCGGCTAATGAGTGCGGGAACTAACTTTACCCTTACACACGCACACAGAGACCGCAACCACAAAACGGGCTCGTTCCGGGCTTCCGGGAACTGCGTTTTCTTGAACGTGTCAACTTTACACGACCGGCCAGTCCTAATATTTTATCCATTAGGACTAAACCGTGTGCCGTGTGCCGTGTGTTGGTGTGGATGGGTTGCGTTGGATTTGGAGCCGTTCGTTGGCGAAAAGTTGGCACAACTCAAACGTGCCCGCAATTCTCCCCCTGCCTCCCGTGCAGATAAAGAGTTTGTATATTTTAATTTGCTTCCTTTGCTCTCTCTCTCTCTCTCTCTCTCTCTCTCTCTCTCTCTCTCTCTCTCGCACAACATGTTGTCCTGCTGGTGCTACTGCTGCTACATTGGCGGAGCATGGTGGCTTGTTTTATGTTTCCGGGCATAAGGTCCTTTGCTGAGAAGTGGTAACAGTGGTAACACGGAACCTTGGCCCTAAGGAAATGTATGGGGCCCGGTGCTGCTGCTGCTGCTGCTGCTGCGGTGTGTTTCGGTGCGAGTTAAACGGCAAAACGAGTAATTTGGTTACTATTTACACTCGCACGAGTTCGTTTTCGGTCGGTCGAAGTGGAGAAAGTGTGTACTGGCAGTGTGTGTGTGTGTGAGACAGAAGAACAAGAAGAAACACTGAACCGAACCCCTTTTACTAACGTGTTGGCAATTTTATTGTGGGCTTTGCTTTATTGAACTGGGCGCAAATGAAAACGGCACTGGCGGGGGCCAGTAGCAGTAGCGCAGCGCAACGCGCACAACACCACTTGGACTTGCTGGCTGTGTGAGCTACATATTTTGCGCGACGCTTACATCGCCTTGTTGTGGGAAGGAGGAATGGTTGGGTCCTCGATTGCCCTGTTTTCTCTTCCTTCCCCTTCGAAAGGTTCTAACATTTTGTTTGATTTTCTACTTCCTCGGTCGGTTCCTCAGCAACATTGTAATGTTGCTGTGCGTTTAAATGGTGCGTTTTCGGTGAGTGTTGGTAGGAGGATTGTATCACAGGATGGTATTAGCAGTGGCTTCAAGTGGGCAGATGTGTTGGCTGTTAGTATTGGGTTAGTTTTACAATTTTTCTTTTATTTTCTCCTTTTTTATAAGATATAATCTTTTTTTTATACTCATTTTCCGATTTTGTTGTATTAGGCATTTTTTTATTTAATTGATTGTTATGTTTATTTAACATAATTATGTCAGAAAGACTATTTTGAAACTTTATATTTAAGTTTTTATTGGCTGCTACCTTTTTTCTATTTTTTAAAATGATTAGTTACATGACATATTATTTTCTCTTAGTATTATTTTTCCTTTGTGTGTATTTCTTAATTATTTTAGTATCTTTATCTTTAAATTTGTATTCTGTCTGTTGTTTTGATTCGTTTTAATTCTATTATTTATCAATTAATTATTATTAAATATTATGTTGTTTTACTAATTGTAACGTTTAATTTTCGTATTGAACCTCATCGGTCAAATCGATTTTAGCACTTAAAATTGTCAATAAATAATATCATACCAAAAAACATTTAATGCCAAAACTATTACATAAAGAAAAATTGAAAGAATGTTGACTAAAAAGCCAATAATTTACGTAAAAATGTCGCTCAACGTTTATCTAATTTATATGAATTTTATTAATTAGAAAAAAAACGCTTCCAGTACGCAGTAACGTACACCGTTCAATTCAAAATTATTGACAGGCGAAAACAGAAATAGGGGAAAAGGTAACGACTGTGCGCATGAGCCAGCCTCGGTACCGGGGCGAAAAGGAGCCGGCGAAACTTAGCGAGGACACTGTATCGGCACTGCCTGCCTCCTTGCGCATTGAAGAAGCGCCCTAATAGTGAGTCCACCATGACATGGAAGCAGCATAAAACGAAAAGGGGAAGTACATGAATCCCATAAGGAAACGACTGTTTCTAAGGATTCTTATTAAAAAATGCTTATTGGATGGATTAGAGCCAATCATTATAAATTTTGGCTTTACCCTATATCCTATGGTTTAGTTTTTAATACATCGCTTAAGAACATACTCATCAAGATAAGAACTACCGCCTGTTTGTGGTCCGTGATCGTGATCTTCTGTCGATGCGGAAGTGCATTTTAGCGATCATTTGTGTTGGGAATGGGAGACGGAGAAAAAAAACGAAGAAACGTGAAAGTTTGTTCGAGGATGACGAACCTGATGCATTGCATGGTTCAGCCACGGTCTTCGTTACATTAGCACATCGTTTGGAGTGCAGACACACGCACACACACACACATAGGGCTCCCGTTATTTACGACTCGTACTCGGTCGCAAGTTGTTTCAGGACTCTCCCTCCCTCCCAAATGGGTTCAATCGAGTGCAGCAGCAGAACGAAAGTGGAAAGAAAGTCCACTGGCGCGAGATGTGGTTTTTTAAGCAAAACGGTGCAAACGGTGCAAAGGGATGGCCAAGAAACCAAAAAAAAAAGTGTCTTGCATCATAAAGCATGCATTTTTTGTTGTTGTAAGGTTTGGGGGTTGCTTACGAAAATGGTACACCCTGCCGCCAACACATCGGGACTCGAGGGGGCTTCTTTCACAACCGGCCATTGCTATCAACCTATTGAGGGAGGAAATAGTGAAATCATTTGATACAACATAGTTAAAAGTTTTTTTCTTTATTTTTCAAAAATTTTGTTGGTGTTTTCAACCCCCATTCACCACCGAAGTAATGGTGGTCCGAGTGCAAGGGAATGTTCCATGGGCGTTTGCTGTTCCATGGAAAGGGGTATATTTTGGGATTTTCCATTTTTCGGTTTTGGGTTGCTGTTTAGTTGTTTAACGCGAAGGGAAAGGAAGCGAAAAGTTTCCGGTGAGTGAAACTGTACCTAACGCCGAACTACACTTATAAAAAAAAAGGTTAAGGGAAACTTTCATACAGCATTTACAGCAGCATGGTTAGCAGAACACAGAAGGGCTAATTCTTTGTGGTGGTAGTGGTGGATGGGTGAGGGAATGGAACGCGCTCCAACAGTGCGCAGATCAACGAAACGATCCACACAGTTTTGACAAAACATATGAATTACGAACGCAAACTCTCCCCCCCACCGGGGGTGGGATGGAGCGAATGAACGTGACACGCAAAGTCAAAGGAGAAGCGGGAAAATTAATTACCGGAAGAAGGTGGATTTATTGCCCTGGTGGCTGCTGGGCGAGACGCGACACAAACCCTCCCTCTTTTTCCCTTTTCCCGGGGGGGGGGGGGGTGAACAACGCTGTCGAAAGGGGAAGGAGGAGAGGAAAAGAAGGGGGTGCAAAGAAGGAACAAAAAAAAAACCGTTGGTGAGACAGTGCCAAATTAAAAAGCGCGAAAGCACCCCTTCCCCGTCGCGGGGAAGCAGGTGAAGAAGAGGAGGTGCACAGCCAAACGCACACAAACACACACAGAAAATGCAGTTTCTTTTCTGACATTTGCACAGATTGATCTTTTGCACTGTATGCCCGGTTGGAACTGTTGGACGTTAGCGCCTGGTGACTGTTTGGTTGGCAATGTCCAGCGATAATTTAATTTAATAGATATATTAGTTTCATAAATTTTTAATGATATATTTGTGGAGTGTTGTTTTTTTTCCTTTCGACTGTAAAACACGTTTTATTTAGCTGAAAAACGTCCAAAAAGTGCATCTATAAGAGGATCACTATCTGGAGGTGTGATCTTGATCTTTAAACTGTCAGACTTTAGGCAAAGCCTACTTCACAGTGTGTCGGTAGGGAAAGTTTACACATCAAAGCAAAAAAACAGGTGTCAAACATTAGTTGATCTCTCTTTCTCTTGTTTTGCCTCTTTGTTGTTTTGTGCTTTGTGCTTCTTTTGTCTATTTATTACAGCTTCTTTGTTTAGACATCCACTTTGTCAACATTGTTGTGTTCTATTTGTGTTGTTTTGTTTATTTTCCTTCTCATTTTCATTTTTTCCCTATTTTTCTTTCCATTTCATTTGCTTATTTGCAACTGCGGGGCACTGGTGCCCGGGTAACAAATCCCAATTCCGATACCGCTTCCGCAATTATTGCACTTGCCACTTGCTGGTTTGTGGTGGTACAAACGACACTACTCACACACGCACACAAAAAAAACCTCCCAAAACCACTTACACATATTGTTGTCGTCGTCGCTGGCGGCAGGTTCCGGCGCAGGTTCAAATGTTGCTCTAATTTATGCATAATTATGCACCCCTTATGCATTGCCGGTAGAACGTGAATGGGAGAGAGGGAGAGTGTGAGTATGAAGTGGAGGATTTCATGTTTGGTTTTTCGGGTTTGTTCTGCGGTGTCATATGTTTATTATGAACCTGGGATGTTGGGAAAGTGGGAATGGGAAGCAAGTGTGTGTTTTTGTTTGTTTTGTTTATGTAAAAGAAACATTCAGTTACATAACAAGCGAAAGAGGAAGTAAGAAAAGAATAGTAAAGTGAAAATAAATAATGAAACAACCAAAAAGAACATTGAAAATTATTTAAAATCAAAGAAAATAAGCAACACATTAAATCAATAGTTAAATTGGAAGAAAAAAACACACGAAGAATGTTTCTCACTGTGCACAAAACATTAACTCCAATGAGCAACAAATGAAACTTTCCTCAAATACAGGTAAAATAAAGTTAAAAAAAAAGAAATACACACACCCAAACAAAAGCACAATTTGGACGAGGACCGAGGGCCGACCTCGGCAGCCAGTGTGAAGAATGCATTCACACCACCTTGTTTTGGTACCCGCGAGTGTGTGTGTATGTTTCCAAATTTATGCTAATTCGTATTTGGTGTGAAATGAGTTTGTTTTCAGTGTCTGCTGCACTGAAGGTGCTTTTTTTCGTCTTCCTCACCGCTCACTGACTGTCTCTACCCCTACCCTTTCTGACTCTCCCTTTCAGCGGACAGTTTGATCAGCTACTCAGTGAAACAAATGCTTCCGAATCGCCACCACCACCGATCGTGGTTTAGTTCTGTGCGTAATGTGGGTAACACTGTGAGTGGCGTTGTAGTTCCAAAAGAAAAAAAAAATGCTTTTTTTCAAAAGTAAACTGTTTACAGCTCTAGTGTTCCCATGATGGATGGAAACAGTTCACAGGTTTTGGTGCGGAAGAAAAAAAAAAAACACTGTCAACCCACCCCCGGTCCAAAGTACTCTCCCGCATGTGTGGGTATCGGTTGCTTTTTTGTTATCGTCTGTCGAAAAATATCGCGCCAAAAGCCGACTAACTGGCTATGTGTGGGGGAGGGGTGCATCTTCTGAAGGTTTTTCGTACCTTTTGGCCTTTGTTTGGAGTCAGTCGCGAATCGCCACCCGCTCCACCGGTAGGATGGCAGCATGGCGGTATAATAGATACAAATAAACAAATAAACCTACAAACAAACTATTCCTTTGCCCCGCGTGTGTGCAGTGTGTGTGTCTGCCCGCAGACAGAGCCGTAATGGTTGAATTGACGACAGTTTATGGCTTTTCCTGAACTCTGCACACGCGTCTCGATTGCGCGCCAAGCGCCGGGAGTGGCGGGAGTCGATTGCTTATGGGAGGTGGAAAGCCGGTAAGGGGAGCAAAAAAAAAAAAAAAACAGCCGGAAGCTCCCAAGCACCGGTTTGACAGTTTGATGGGGGTCTGGTGGTTTTGCTCACAAGAGGGCATACGCATTGGAAATACACAACGGAAGACGATAGTATGGTTGTTTGATGGAGTAGTTCGTTCTATTTTTAAAGTATTCTAGATGTTGTAGATGTTTTTTCTGGTGGCTTTAGAATTATTTTTTGTTCTTTACATTTCCACAAACAAAATTTGACATTAAAATTGCAAGTGCAGCAGGAGATCTCGGAACAAGATCCCTACCAACACCGTCTATCGCACCTTTGGCATGCGCATTTTAGTCTGGTCAGTCCCCGCAAAAAAGCGAAAGAAAGAAACGCATCCAAGTAGCCGAGTCAGTTTATTATTTTAATGCCTTTGGTAGCCGTTTATTTAATGACACCCGGTAACGGTAGGCCATTTATCTCGGTGTTCACATTCGGAAGGAGTCGGTTTTGGGCTAGGGGATGGAAGATGCTTCTGATTCTTTGCTCCCTTACACAGTCTGTGATCTGCGTCCAGCCGAAGACGACGCGTTGACGACATAATTTGCCCAGTGGCTCTCCCAGTAGTATGCAGATTGAGCAAAGCAGACAACGGGCAGTTTTGCGCCCGCAAAAGGTGCGCGGGGGTGCTTTTCGGGGGGTGTGGATTAATATGGATGTGAATAATAACAAAAAAAGCAAGCCACAAAACAAATGTTTTTTTTAAAGCGAATCCTCTCTATGCAAGGAAAAGGATGCAAACGGTCGGTCGGCGTGTTAGGTTGCGTTCTTTCTTTCGGGGTTTTTTTTGCGTACAACGCACGGTTGCTAACGGCAACCGAACGTGGCGACACGTTTCACGCTGCGTCTTCCTGCGCTGGCCGTTGTTCTAATGTCAAGACGGCACCTCCAAGAGAACCGGAGAGGGGGAGGAAATCAATAAAGTGGACCGACCGGTGGGGCGCGGACGAAATAAATCGATTTTCGATGTTTTGCAGCCCGCTGCTACCCGATTGCTGCCGATTGTGTTCGGTGTGGGGCTCCGTCCGGAAGCTAAATGTTGTGTGCGTTTTTACGATGAAGCAGCAAAGGATTCGCACACACACACACTGGCAGACACTTTCAGCATCTTCAATTTGGTGCGCGAATTAGGTGATAAATGGTACCCGGATCAAGGACAACTGCACACGCACACGTTGGAGTCGTCGGGAAGTCGGAGATTGGAGAGTGAGGGACTTGCCGCGTGTCTGGCCACTGTGTGTCTGGCTGGCGGTTTGCTTTTTTTCGGGGGAGTGCAAGATTTATGCATAAAGTTTAAGATAATTTTATAGCCACGGTTCGCGCGACCCTCATCCCTTTCGGGTAGAATTAAGAGCCAAGCCCACGCAACAAAGCTGACACACACTCAGTAGAGGAGGACTCACACACAGGGTTGTGAAGGTAAGGAAGGAGTACTCACACAAACAGCGATGATGTGGTCACTGGAGGAAAAAGCCAAAATCCGCCCGCCAGCCCAAAGAAGAAGACTCATTGATGAGAGGATATCATTACGAGTGTGTGGGGCCTTTTGGCGGGCGGAGGAACCGAATTTGGCAAGAATGTGTGACACGGCGCTGCGTGCATCGGAAGGTTTTGTGTGTGTGTGCGGAAAGTTTCTCAATTAAATGAGACATTTTTTGAGCCCGGTGGAGAGTGGGTGAGCGTTGGTTGGGCTGGGGGTGCTACTGTAAATATTTGCTGTCGTGCTGCTGCTGGCGGTTGTGAGCCGCCTGGTGGAAGGTGTTGTTGTTGTTGCTACGTTTGCTCGGTACAATGAAGTAAAGTCGGGTTTTGTAAATGGACCTGAACGGAGCTCATTGAAAAGCTTTGTCCAGTAGCTCTCTCTTTCTCTCTCCTTTTCTCTCTACGAATACGTGTCACTATATTTTGCCAGGTAGCAACCATGAAAACCGATTAGAATAAGAAACGATAACACAAACGATTCTCGCTTCTGTGCCATTGCATAGCCGAAAGGATGTTGCCATCCTTTTGCGTCCTTTCGTCGCTGCCGCACGGCGAGTGCGAACAGCTGATTGCGCAAAACTTGCATGCGATTTGCATACCCCGTACACGCGTAGTACGGGAAGACAGTACAGGATCTGCCATGAATGTATCAACAAAGTGTTTGGATTGGTATTTTCATGGATTGTATTTCAATTTTTATAGGATCGTAGTTAATGGAGTAATTTGACATGTTGTCTATTTGTTTTGTAAAATGTGTTTAAGCTTCATAATCAATATTGATCATTTTTATCAGCTACAGCTCGATGACAGTAGACACGAATTAATAAGCTGCTTTGTATGCATTACCAACACAAATTGATGCTATAAAGAGATTTGCTCTTTAATAATCTTCTATAACGATTATTATTCTTTATAGTTTTACTTATGAATGCTTCGAATATTGTATTAAAAAGTGTCTTAACTGTCTTGAAAACTGTGACTAATAAGTGTTCAATTCTTCATTGAAAACTGAAATCTTCTGAAATTCTCTAAAATTATTAATTTACTTCATAGTAAAAACACATTACAAACGATTATTATGGCGCTAATTATTGCATTCCGATTGTTACGGGAGGTAAACATTGCAAATTGCAAACAAATTGCAACCGCTCTGCCAGTATCGCAATACAAAACTTTCCACTGCTCGTACGCTTCCCGTAACCGTGGTGCGACCCCTGCAACGCGGTTACCAACCCTGTAAAATGTCAACATCGTGCCGGTACAGAGAAAGAAACCGCAAACGCCGTAACACCGCTAGCTGTCTCCCTCCGCTAGCGACAATGGGCGTGGCTTACGAGTGGGAAATGGAGGGTGAAATTTACCCACACCATCCGGCCGTCTCTTTCCCGCGCAGGCAGCGCAGCTCCCTAGCGCACTCGTACGCACACGTACAGAAAGGGGTTGAAGGATAGCGCAAGCGAGCGAACGCTACACAACCGCCCGCTAGTGCACTCTCGCTCTAACCACCGCTGCGTGGCGTACGTACTGCCGGTTGGTGGAAAAGAGACGCAGCGTGTACGGCAACAACCGAGTACGGCGGGTCTCTCCGCCGCACTGGTGTGTGTGCGTGTGCTGTCAACGGGCAACGTTCAAAATGAACGTTGCGGATGAATGTTAGTCTCAGTTTACCTCTCGAAGCGATTGCACGCGGGAATTTCGTGCGTTTACGTACACAAAACACACATTCCGGTGGCCGACCTAGCTTTTACTCATCAACTCGTGCTCGACCGTGTGTGTTGTGTGGCGCCGCTGTATTGTTAGCAGCAGCAGTAGCACAATATATGCACACCCCGTTCTATCGAGCTCTAATATAGAGGGCAATAGCTGCTTACCGAGTGCGTCGGGGCCGCCGTCGTTTGTGTTGTGTGCCGTGTGATCGTGTGAAAATTCGGAAAAGTGAAAATAAGCCCCAAAATTTGTTTTGGGGGAAAATCGGCAAAAATAAAATAGAAAGCAACCGCCAAAGGTGCAAAGTGAGTGTGAGGGTAAACCACACAAGCAAAGATATTGGTTACAGCTCGGGCCCATCGCTTCTCCAAAAAACCGTGCATTGCAAGCGTGTGCGATTGTGTGAACTTGTGATGCGAATTGTTTTCCGGTGCGTGCGTGAATCGACATCCACACTGCCCATCAGCCGGTGGTGGTCTACAGCAGCAGCCCTGCATGCCTGAGATCTTCGAACCAGGGTCGTGTGGTGTCGGCGAATGTTTACGGATGCTGTTGTTGTTGTTGTGGTTGGTTGGCGCGATCTGCACAACCCGCTTGAGCGGCAACGACCACTGGTAGAGCCGTAGTAGAGGGCGGTTTCGTTGTTAGCCGCAAATGATTGGCCGGCATACTGGGGACACCCAACCGCGGGCACAGCAGTCAGCCAGAGACCCTATCCGGTAGGCAGTGGCCCATCGAATGATAACTCCGACCTGGTCACACAGGACGATAGCGAAGGCCAGAAAGGCTTTAGTTTACAGAAGACCCCAATACCAACGGTGTGCAATGGTATGAGCTGTACTCTTGCCAACGTCACAGCAACTGCATCCTTTGCCATATGCGAGAAGAACAGCAAAAGGGCAGCCAAGGTCCAATAGTCATCTGAGCTAGTGAAACCGAAGCAGGCTGGGTAGTGAATCCGCGAAGCCGTTTTGTGTGAATTAAAGTGTTGTTTTGTGATTTTGCCCTTCATTTTCTACCGGAAAGCTCTTTACGGCGGGAGCAAGTGAAAATATTATTAAACCACAAGAAGATAAAAAAGCGAAAAAATAGCAAACAAGAAAAAAAGTCAAGCGAATGGTGAACGAGCGAGCGAGCGAACGTGCGAACGAGCGTCCCGCTGGTAGTAGACATGCGTACTTGGATGGTGTAGTAGTAGCGGTGTGCGTGTGTGTGTGCTGAGATCGCCGTAGTGCCGAAAGCCATCGGGCCAGGTAGTAGCCATCGCTGCTGCCGCTGCAACCAAACGGCAACGCCATCGCTCTCAGCTGTCAAAAAAGCTGCCTTTTTTGTTTGTTGGTAGTTGACCACAAAGGCGGGCGTTTGTGTTTGTGTTGTGCGCGTTCTTCCTGTTTTTATTGTTTCGTTACCTTCTCCTTTGGGTTGCTAACTGCGTCTTGTGTGCGCGTGTGTCTGTGCGTTAGTAGGCCGGAACTTGCGAGATAACGTGTGTGTGTGTAGTGGTCGATAGAGGTGCCCGCGCCCGCGTTTAATGTGTTGAGGGATTGCCGAAACTGCTCAGCCCCCCCCAAAAAACCAATCAACGGAGCTCTCCGGCTTTGCGGTCCGAGCACCGGGACGCGAGATTCGTCCTCGTGGAGGGATTCGGTGGAGCGGCAGAGGGCGGCGGAGGCGGAGGCGTCGGCGGGCGGACAGTGTTGGGCAGCGGGTCCCGTAACGCAGAAACCATCGATCACCAAAGGATAAACGGTGGCGGCGGCGGCGTCGGCGGTGCCGGAAGCCTCGGCATTGATGTTGGCTGGAATCCGTTCGCGTGGAAGATAGGAAAAGTGAGCCCCAATTTGGAGCCGTACCCCGCCAGCGTGGAAGGGCTGAACAGCCCGCGGGCGGTGGGGATGGCCGCCACCGCGTACATCTCGCCCGGCGCCGAGCTGGACATGGCGCTCGGCGGTGGCGGCGGTGGCGGTAATGGCGGCGGCGGCGGCTACCATCACACGTCCTCGCCGCGCAGTGCGGCGGACGCGAACGAGATGAAGTACATGCACCATCACCACCACCACCATCATCATCAGTCGGCGGCGGCGGCGGCAGCGGTGGCGGCGGCCGCCACCCATCACCATCCCGGCGGGCTGACCGTGCCCTCGAGCCCGTCGCCCAACCCGGCCGGGCTCGGGTCGGTGACGGGCGGGCTCGGGGCGACACCGTGGGCCGCGCTGCAGCCGAGCGACCCGTGGGCGCTCCATGCGGCCGTCGCCCACTCCCACCCTGCCCACACGCACCCGCACGCCCATCCGCATCCGGCGGACGTGAAGCAGGAGATGCACCTGAGCCAGCAAGCCCGCCAACAAGCCGGCCCGGGCGGTGGTGGTGGAGGAGGCGGCGGCGGCGGAGGAGGAGGAGGCGGAGGCGGAGGCACCGGGGCTGGAGGCGGTGGCGGTGGAATGGCCTCGCCGCACGGTTGGCACGCGCCGGTACACGCGGGGGCCCACTACGCCACCGGGACCGGGTCGCCGCTGCAGTACCACGCGGCCATGAACGGTATGCTGCACCATCCGGCCTCCCACCATCATCACCCTGCGCATCACCAAAGTGCGGCGGCCGGTACG